>NC_067402.1:120883763-121215906 GCF_016432865.1 Antechinus flavipes
GGAGACAGAGATAGAGAAGTGTAAGACTGAAAAAAAAAACAAGTTCTTAGAGCAAACTCATACATGGTCTGTGTGCTCCACTGGTAAGGACCCTTTAATGAAGGGCAATTAGATGGCACAAAACTTGGAGTCTCAGAGATCCTAGTACAAAACCTACCTCAGACACTTACAAGTTGTGTGAACCCAAAAGAAATCATTTAATATTTATAGCTATAAAATGATTGTAATAGTTGCACCTACTTCTTAGACTTGTTGTGGGGATGAAATGAGTTAACATTTATCAAAGTTCTTTTGCAAACTTTAAATCAATTATATACATGCTAGCTACCATTATGATTATTATAATTCTCATAATATCAAAAGAACTCATTGGTCATCAGCTATCTGGGTAGATCCCTTGCAGACTTATCAGAGTCATCCCTCCAGACAGTGATGTAATTTGCATTGAGGGAATAAATACCCAAATCATAGAGATCATGGATCCATCAGAGTTGGTAGTTAAGAAACAAATAAGCAAATTTCTATAAAGCATATCAAATGAAATATTTCATTTAACTTTTCTATTGAAAGAAAACTGAGCACTCCATATCAATAAGATTGCCCTTTCAGTGCTACAAGAATGAATAGAATTGAAATTACTTGAGGGCAGGAACGATATTTTTTTGTCTTAATACCTTAGGTGCCTGGAACATAGTACGAGCTTTAAAAATTGAATTGCATAGACTCACACAAAATAATTATTGCACAATAAGAATGAGACTAAGGTAAAAAGAAGATGACATCCATAATGCTATCTATATTGTATTAGCCATCTTAAATTGAAGAAAATGCTATGTTAGCACTGATAGGGAGCTGGCAAATATTCTGAAAATATAATGCTATTATAATTATAATTTTAAAAATCTACATGGATTATAGCTAAGCTTTACATGAATATAGAGATGATATAGATGTAGATATATAGATATATGTAAAATGTATCACCTTTTCCAGTGTGAAGAATTCTCAATGAAAAAGGAAATCACTAATCAAAACACATCAGTGAATTAGTTAGTATATCATAGGGGAGCTCCTTAAGGTATATAGAGATTAAGTCACTTGAATAAAATTCATACTTAGTAAATGTGAGAGGCAGGATTTGAACCTGTCTTTCTGACATTGAGCCTAATCAGTCTAGTCATCATGAGATATTGATTCAATAAGCTACTGAAATTTATGTTTGAAGTTGATGGAATAGTAGCAGAAATAAAAAGCAGCATCAAATATAAAATTGAAGCTTGCTAGACTGCAATTTTTTTTGTGTGCTTCATATTGGTTCACATAATTACACTTAATTAATATTTTTAAATTTTTTCTTGGTCTGACAATATTTCCCTAGAAAGTCAACCATTGGCACTGGTGCCACTGAGATATAGCATCAAGTAAGAAGATTAAGACTAAGATCACTTTCTTAATTCCCCATAGTTTTGGTCAACCCCAAACATTGAGGATTATTAGAGAACCCTCAATTTCCCATGAAAAGACCTAGATTCAAATCCTGACTCTGGCATTTATTAGTTGTATGACTCTGTGCCTGTTTCTTTTTGTCACGTGAGTATAATATGTGAATTTTATGTGTATATGTGAATATGCATATTTTCTTCACAAGAATCAAATCTAGATGTGTAACATTACATATATATGTATATACATATATGTTTGTGTACCTGCATAGATACATGCCCTTTGGGAGACATAAAGTTGTTTGGGAATATAAACATTAACTATTATAACTATTTCCAAGCAGATTCTCAGCTTTATAATTAATTTCAGTTAAATGTTAAATGTTGGCTCACCAAAACCCAAGTACACTAAATTTCATTTTTTTCCTCTTTTCTAAATTTTTTGGCAACAATCTTTTAATTTATTATCCCTCCCACTATCTGCCATTAAGCATTTTTAAATCTCTCAATACAGTTCCACAAATATGGCAAAACAAATACCTTCATCAATCAAAAATGTATGTATTTTTAAGTTTTAAGTTTATTATAGCTCTGTCAAGAAATGAGTGGTGAACTCAGATTATTCTTGTGTTGATCTGAAATCTAATCTTTCAAATTAGTTTTTCTCTACAATGTTGGTTTCATTACATAAATTGTTCTCCTTTTTTTGTTGTTTTCTTTGTTCTTCATCATTTCACAAAGTCTTCTCAGTTTCCTCTGAAATTGTCCATTTCTTATGGCACAATCATATTTCATTACATTCACATACTATAATTTGGTTATGCATTCCCTAATAGGATAGCACCTTAATTTCCAGTTTTTGACTACCATGAAAAGAAGTTTTGTAAATATTTTTGTGCATGTGATTCTTTTCCTTTTTATTTTGTTTCTTTGGAGCATAGACATATTAGTGATAGATCTATGAAAATAAATTTTGGTTTCCCACCAGGCATGTTAATAAATTGCCTTCCAAAATGTTCAGGCTGATTCACAGTTCTAGTTTATCTGCTTTCCCACTTCCCCTATAACATTTGTCATATCCCTCTATTGTCATCTTTGCCAATCTGATTTGCGTAGGGTAGAACTTCAGACTAACTTTAATATGTATCTCTCTAAATATTAGTGATTTGGAGCTTTTTTCATATAGATTTTGATAGCTTGGATTCCTTCCTTTGAAAATCACCTATCAATATTCTTTGACCACTTATCAATTGAGAAATGGTTTTTTACTTTTTCAAAACTGAATTCATTCTTTATATATATATATATACACACACACACATATATCTACACACATGTATAAATTTAATGATATACTTAATCAGTTTGATAAAATAAAACTCTTTATTTGTGGCTCATTTTCAAGTCAGCCTCAGGAAAAAAAAAAGTAGCAAAAATAGTTTATGATTACATACAAGGCATACATATTGCATGGGCCTACACATGAACTCAGGTTATACCTAAAGTTTTAAAGACAAACTTTTATAACAAGAGAAGTCAATTTTTGATAATTTAAAAATAGAAAAGGAAATACACTAATATTATGTTGATATCATTTATAAATCAGATAGGTTAGTGATTTCTGTCCTCCCTTCTATGAGTCTGCCCTTTTCCCTTCTCCTTTCCTCTCCTATTTCCTTATAGGGTGAGACAAATTTTTCTTATATTCTCCCTTTGAGCCAAATCCACTAAGACTAAATTTCACCTAATGCTCACCCACCTTTTTTCTTTCCCTCAATAGTTCTTTTTTGTCTCTCCATGATATGTAATTTACTCCATTTTACATCTCCTTTCCTATTCTTCAAGTACAATACCTTTCCACCTCTAGTTTCTTTTTTATATCATCACAATTAAATCAAATTATACCTATTATACTCTCTAAGTATATTCATAACAGAGATATAGTTCTCAAGAGTTAAACATATCATCTTCCCATATAAAGATGGAAACTTATTAACTTTTTTTTAAAAGTTATTTTTCTTTTCTTTTTTACATTTTTATATTTTTCTTGAGTTCTGTATTTGAAGGTCAAATTTTCTTTTTTTTTATAATAGCCTTTTATTTACAAGTTATATGTATGGGTAATTTTACAGCATTGACAATTGCCAAACCTTTTGTTCCAATTTTTCCCCTCCTTTCCCCCACTCCCTCCCCTAGATGGCAAGATGACTAGTAGATGTTAAATATATTAAAGTATAAATTAGATACATAATAAATATACGTGATCAAACCATTATTTTGCTGTACAAAAAGAATCGGACTCTGAAATATTGTAAATTAGCCTGTGAAGGAAATCCAAAATGCTGGCAGGCAAAAAATATAGGGATTGGGAATTCAATGTAATGGTTCTTAATCATCTCCCAGAGTTCTTTCATTGGGCATAGCTGGTTCAGTTCATTATTGCTCCATTGGAACTGGTTTGGTTCATCTCATTGCTGAGGATGGCCAGGTCCATCAGAATTGGTCATCATATAGTATTGTTGTTGAAGTATATAATGATCGCCTGGCCTTGCTCGTTTCACTCAACATCAGTTCGTGTAGGTCTCTCCAGGCCTTTCTGAAATCATCCTGTTGGTCATTTCTTATCGAACAATAATATTCCATAATATTCATATATCACAATTTATTCAGCCATTCTCCAATTGATGGGCATCTACTCAGTTTCCAGTTTCTGGCCATTACAAAGAGGGCTGCCACAAACATTCGTGCATATACAGGTCCTTTTCCCTTCCTTAGTATCTCTTTGGGATATAAGCCCAGTAGTAACACTGCTGGATCAAAGGGTATGCACAGTTTGATAACTTTTTGAGCATAGTTCCAAATTGCTCTCCAGAATGACTGGATGTGTTCACAATTCCACCGACAATGTATCAGCGTCCCTGTTTTCCCACATCCCCTCCAACATTCTGCATTATCTTTCCCTGTCATTCTAGCCAGTCTGATAGGTGTGTAGTGGTATCTCAGAGTTGTCTTGATTTGCATTTCTCTGATTGATAATGATTGGAGCATCTTTTCACATGGCTAGAAATAGTTTCAATTTCTTTGTCTAAGAATTGTCTGTTCATATTCTTTGACCATTTATCAATTGGAGAATGGCTTGATTTCTTATAAATTAGAGTCAATTCTCTATATATTTTGGAAATGAGGCCTTTATCAGAACCTTTGACTGTAAAGATATTTTCCCAGTTTATTGCTTCCTTCTAATCTTGTCTGCATTAGTTTTATTTGTACAAAAACTTTTCAGTTTGATATAATCAAAATTTTCTATTTTGTGATCAGTAATGATCTCTAGTTCTTCTCTGGTTATAAATTCCTTCCTCTTCTACAGGTCTGAGAGGTAAACTATCCCGTGTTCCTCTAATTTATTTATAATTTCATTCTTTCTGTTTAGGTCATGAACCCATTTTGAGAACGTCAAAATTTTCTGTTCAGCTCTGGTCTTTTCATCAGAAATAAATGACATTCATGTGTATCACTGAATGTCCATCTTTTTCCCTAAAAGATAGTACTTAATTTTGCTAAATAGTTGATTCTTGGCTGCAATCTAAGTTCCTTTGCCCTTTGGAATATCATATTTGAGGCCCTCTGATCCTTTAAAATGGAAACTGCTAAGTCCTGAGTAATCCTGATTGTGGCTCCTCAATTTGAATTATTTCTTCTGCTGCCTACAATACTTTTTCCTTCATCCAATAATTCTGAAATTTATTTATGGCATTTCTTTCAGTTTTCATTTTGGGGTCTCTTTCAAGAGATGATCAGTGAATCCTTTCAATGGCTATTTTACCCTCTGATTCTAGGGCATCAGGACAGTTCTCCTTGATGATTTCCTGAAAGATATTGTCTATGTTCTTTTTTTTTCATGAATTTCAGGAAGTCCAATGATCCTTAAATTGTCTCTTCTGGATCTATTTTCCAGATCAATTTTTTTCTCCTGAAGTGTTTTACATTTTTTTCAGTTTCATTTGACTGATTTTTGATGTCTCCTTGAGTCATTCTCTTCAATTTGTTCAATTCTAATTTTTAATGAATCATTTTCTTTAGTCAGCTTTTTTATCTTTTTTTTGCATTTGCTCAATTTATTTTTTTCTATTTTGCAAATTCTGTTTTTTGACAAGTTGGTTTTTTTCCCATTTCATTAAATCTATTTTATAAGGAGTTATATGCTTTTTCTGTTTCACTAAATCTATTTTAAGGAATTTTCTTCAGATAGTTTCTGTGTTTCCTTTTCCAAACTCTCCTGCAAAGTTTCCACTTCCTTTTTCCATTTTTCTTCTAATTCTCTTTTAAAATCCTTTTTTGAATTCTTTCAAGAGAACCTTGTGAGATGGAGACAAATTCCCATTACCATTTGGGACTTCCTCTGGAGACATTTTGCCTTAATGTCCTCAAGGTTTGAGGTCTGTTCTCTGTTTCCATAAAAGCTATCTATGGTCAGCGATCTTTTTATTTCTTTTCTCAATTTTCTCATTCTCATTTTCTCATTGAGGTCTGCTGTTAGGGTAAAGGGGAGATTGTCCCAAGCTTCCTCTACAGGCAACAGCAGCTTGACACTGCCCTGGGGAGGCTGCTGCTGGCTTCCTTCTCATGCTAAGTAGACATCCCAAGTCCAGTTTTATGCTGGGGCTCAGGGGCTCACTATTTGTTTTTTTTTTTTTTTTTAACAGTATTGTTGGCTGTCTCACAGCTAATCTGCAAATTCACTGGCTTTTGAACCAGGACAGAATAACCAATGCTGCTGTATTTCATCTAAGAATCTTTCTGTAGATTCCCCTGGTGCTCCACCAACCTGTGACCCTATACTGTGCTTGTGTTTGACTGCCTCCCATCTCTCCACCTGCTGGATTAAAATAGACCTTTTCTGAAGTTCTTCCAAAATATGTTCTGCTGGAACCAGGAAATCATTACATACCTCAACAATGATACTGTTTGAGGATGTATTCTGATGGAAGTGGATCTCTTCGATAAAGAGAGCTAATTCAGTTTCAATTGATCAAAGATGGACAGAAGTAGCTACACCCAAAGAAAGAACACTGGGAGATGAATATAAACTGCTTGAATTTTTGTTTTTCTTCCCGGATTATTTATACCTTCTGAATTCAATTCTCCCTGTGCAACAAGAAAACTGTTCAGTTCTGCACACATATATTGTATCCAGGATATACTGTAACCTATTCAACTTGTAAAGGACTGCTTGCCATCTGGGGGAGGGGGTGGAAGGAGGGAGGGGAAAAATCGGAACAGAAGTGAATGCAAGGGATAATGTTGTAAAAAAATTACCCTGGCATAAGTTCTATCAATAAAAAGTTATTTAAAAAAATTTATGTTCTGCTGGAATAGTCAACTATAGCAATCTAGTGTTTGACAAACCCAAAGATCCTAACTTTTGGGATAAGAATTCATTATTTGATAAAAACTGCTGGGATAATTGGAAATTAGTATGGCAGAAATTAGGCATGGACCCACACTTAACATCATATACCAAGATAAGATCAAAATGGGTCCATGACCTAGGCATAAAGAATGAGATTATAAATAAATTAGAGGAACATTGGAATGTTTATCTCTCAGACTTGTGGAGGAGAAAGAAATTTGTGACCAAAGATGAACTAGAGACCATTACTGATCACAAAATAGAAAATTTTGATTATATCAAGTTAAAAAGCCTTTGTACAAACAAAACTAATGCAAAGAAGATTAGAAGGGAAGCAACAAACTGGGAAAACATCTTCACAGTTAAAGGTTCTGATAAAGGCCTCATTTCCAAAATATATAGAGAACTGACTCAAATTTATAAGAAATCAAGCCATTCTCCAATTGATAAATGGTCAAAGGATATGAACAGACAATTTTCAGATGATGAAATTGAAACTATTACCACTCATATGAAAGAGTGTTCCAAATCATTATTGATCAGAGAAATGCAAATTAAGACAACTCTGAGATACCACTACACACCTGTCAGATTGGCTAAGATGACAGGAAAAAATAATGATGAATGTTGGAGGGGATGCGGGAAAACTGGGACACTGATGCATTGTTGGTGGAGTTGTGAACGAATCCAACCATTCTGGAGAACAATCTGGAATTATGCCCAAAAAGTTATCAAACTGTGCGTACCCTTTGATCCAGCAGTGTTACTTCTGGGCTTATATCCCAAAGAAATACTAAAGAAGGGAAAGGGACATGTATGTGCCAAAATGTTTGTGGCAGCCCTGTTTGTAGTGGCTAGAAACTGGTAATTGCTGGGTAAATTGTGGTATATGAATGTTACAGAATATTATTGTTCTGTAAGAAATGACCAGCAGGATGAATACAGAGAGGCTTGGAGAGACTTACATGAACTGATGCTAAGTGAAATGAGCAGAACCAGGAGATCATTATACACTTCAACAACGATATTGTATGATGATATATTCTGATGGAAGTGGATTTCTTTGACAAAGAGACCTAACTCAATTTCAATTGATAAATGATGGACAGAAGCAGCTACATCCAAAGAAAGAACACTGGGAAATGAATGTGAACTTTTTGCATTTTTGTTTTTCTTCCCGGGTTATTTTTACTTCTGAATCCAATTCTCCCTGTGCAAAAGAGAAATGTTTGGTTCTGCAAACATATATTGTATCTAGGATATACTGCAGCATATCTAACATATATAGGACTGTTTGCCATCTAGGGAAGGGGGTGGAGGGAGGGAGGGGAAAAATCGGAACAGAAGCGAGTGCAAGGGATAATGTTGTAAAAAAAAATTACCCTGGCATGGATTCTGTCTAACTTTATAAAGTTATTATAAAATAAAATAAAATATATTTTAAAAAATGTTCTGCTGGAAATTTGTTACACTCCAAATATGTGATTTCTGTCACTCCAAAACCAGTTCAGAATCTTGATCTGCTATTGGTCTGAGGGAAGCCCAGAAGAGTTCAAAGACCTAGGTACTCTCCACCATCTTGGCTCTACCCCCTAGGTTAGTGATTTCTAAAGGGGATCAAGGTTAATGTGTCAAATAGAGCAGATTTACTATAAAAAAGCTATAATGTTCATATATATATATATATATATATACACACACATACATATGCATATATGTATATGTGTGTGTGTGTGTGTGTGTGTGTGTGTGTGTGTGTATGCATTCCCCCTCTGTCACATATATATCTCTAAAGGGAATGGAAATCATGGGTACCCTCAAGATTATGCAAGGATAGTAGATATATACTAGATAAAGGGCAGGTAGGTAAATAGAGCACCAGACTCAAAATTAGGAAGGCTCATCTTCATGAGTTCAAATCTGATCTCAGACACTTACTTGCTGTGTGACTGGACAAATCACTTAACTGTTTGCCTCAGTTAATCCATCTGTAAAAAGAGCTGAAGGAAATGGCAAATCATTCCTATCCCCATGCCTAGAAAACCCCCAAAAGGAGTCAAAAAGAGTTGGACACAACTGAAATGAATCCAATACAAGAAACTTGTTACAAAGATTTTCCCCAAAAATATATATTTCTCTCCAAATTTTTATGCATATTTGTTGTGCCAAACATTTTTAATTTTATCTAATCAAGATTATCCATTTTATTCTGTGTGATCTCTCTAACATTTCTTTAGTAAACAGACTCTTCCTCCATATATAGAGTTGAAAGATCACTTCTTTCTAATTCCTGAAATTTATTTATGGTGTGAATGTTTATATCTAAGTCATCAATTTATTTGGAATATATTTTGGCATGTTGTGTGAGGTAGGACACTTTAGGGTTTCTACATTGCTGAAAGTGTTGCCACCTGCAGAAAGACACACCTTAAGTCTGCAAAATACAAAGCAGAGCAGGAGACGAAGGATGCTGGTGATGATGCTCTCTAATGGCACATATCCCACTATAGATGTAACTTAGGTCACTAGTGGCTGTCCCTAATACTAGACATAAATTGGACAAAGAAATATTTCCAGTAAACAGCATTCATATTCTAGAATCCGGGTCAAAGTCAAAGAAATTTCATCCTTGCAACAGTTCTGATAATGTTTACAATGTAGCCACATAGACAAAATGCACAGACTTGAAATTCCAGAATAATTCAGGAGATAAAGGTCTTACAATCTAAAAATATAGACAAAATATACCTTTTTCCAAGACTATTATAGCAGCATAGTAGGCAGCTTGGTGATACAGTAGATAGAGTACCAGACCTGGGGTCAGAAAAACTCATTTTTCTAAGTTCAAATCTGACCTCAAATACTTATTAGCCATGAGACCCAGAACAAGTTCCTTAACCCTATTTGCCTCAGTTTCCTCACCTGAAAAATGATTTGGATAAGGCAACCACTCCAGTATCTTCGCCAAAAAAATCTCAAATGGGGACATGAAGAGTCAGACACAACTGAATAGCAACAACAATAGTTCTTTCAGTTTTCAGTGTCTCCCTGCCCAATGATTACACAGCAATATATGCATGCAAAATGACCTTGTACAAAGTGATATAAAGTATGAATTCTGAGGCTGGAGATATGAAACAAGGGAATAAACAAGTGGCGTAGATAAGATAAGGTTCTCACAAGAGGTGAGTTTTGAGTTCAGCCTCTAATTAATATTGTTCCCCCCTCAAATTAGTGTTTTTCCTATCATCTCTGCCCTAAAGGACAACAAACTGACAAAAAACATCTAACTGAACAGTTGATTTCTGATTCTCATAGTTTAGTGCTGGGTGGTGCTAAGGTTTGTAATTCAGTCTTATCTGATGTAGTTTCTTTCATTTTTCTTTTGTATTACTGCAAATAAATCAATTTTATAAGTAATATACAGACATAACTTTAGTTTTCAAATGATCTTTGAAAAGGAGTTTTCTATGTCACATTTTAGAAAAACAAATTACTTATTATTCTGGGGAAATGCACAAGGAACTCCCTGTGCCAGGAAAATTCCACAAACACTTTAATCTATTAAGTATGAGTAGGGAGTCAGGGAAGGAGGGAGAAAGAAGTGCTCCTGGTCCCATATTCCAATCCCTTCCCAAAAGCAATTTATGGCCCTTGCAACAACAAATTCTAATTTAAACCCTTCTTTACAAGTAAGCAAAACAAATGCAGAATAAATATCCTAATACATGGCATTTCTAAAGCAATCACACCAAGGTTATTTATATATGTATTTTTCTCTCCAATTGTAATTCCAGATGTTTAGAATTTTTTTAATCTGTAAAATAAGCCATCTAATTTTCCTGTGATGACATAATGGACTGGCATGTGACTAGTTATCACTTCTCTTTCCAAAGCACAAAGTCATCAGGGGAAAAGAAGCTGCATTGTTAAAGCATTCACTAACTAGAAGCACTGTGTGGAGTGCACTGGTTAGGATGGTACTCTCCCACTGCCCTCTGCTGGACAGAAAATTTAATTATTTTCTTATTCATAAGGTGTGAACTTTAAAATGTTATCATCCTCAAATAGCCTACCCAAGTTTCTCCAAAGGCCTTTCCCTATCCCCTACTTTATCATTTTATTCATAAGAAAATAATATACACACAACTTAGCTTGTATTTCCCTCAGGGCTACATAACAAATCTTCTCATCTATTTCCAACTTTTTTCAATGATCTCATGTACTACCCCAGAGCTCATGTCATTCTATTGGAAATCATCTACAGATAATTCCCAAACATATATCTCAAAATCGAGCCTAATATTCCCCTAACACTGGTCCTATATCAACACCTGACTCCAAAACCCTACTACAAGAACATCAAAATCAACATGTCCAACTCATAATTGATTATCTTGTCTCCTAAATTTACCTGCCCTTCAAAATTCCTTATTTCTGTTAAGACCATCACTCTCCTACAAGTTCATAGTCTTGGAGTCATCCTCTTTCCACTCCTTCACCTCACCATATTCTATTGGTTGCCACTTGTCAATGCATCTGTTCCTTTTTTCATTCACTCTAGTTCAGGCCCTCAGTACCTCTCTCTTAACTTATTTTAATGGTCTCTTAACTGTTCTCTATGCCTCTAGTCTCATCAATTCAACCTTCAAACATTTGCCAAAATAATTTCCCTAAGACAAGAGGTTAACCATAACTTCCCCTTGACCAAAAAATTTCAATGACCAGGTCTAAAGTGAAATATTCTCTGCCTATCATTTCAGCCCCTCCTCAATTGATCCCCATTACTTTTATTTTTTTTAATTTTAATTTTATTTTATTTTATAATAACTTTGTATTGACAGAATCCATGCCAGGGTAACTTTTTACAACATTATCCCTTGCACTCGCTTATGTATCAATTTTTCCCCTCCCTCTCTCCACCCCGCCCCAAGACGGCAAGCAATCCTATATATGTTAGATATGTTGCAGTATATCCTAGATACAATACATATTTGCAGAACCGAACAGTTCTCCTGTTGCACAGGGAGAACTGGATTCAGAAGGTAGAAATAACTCGGGAAGAAAAACAAAAATGCAAATAGTTCACATTCGTTTCCCAGTGTTCCTTCTTTGGGTGTAGCTGCTTTTGTCCATCATTTATCCATTGGAACTCAGTTAGGTCTCTTTGTCAAAGAAATCCACTTCCATCAAAATATGTCCTCATACAGTATCGTTGTCGAAGTGTATAATGATCTCCTGGTTCTGCTCATCTCACTTAGCATCAGTCCATGTAGGTCTCTCCAAGCCTCTCTGTATTCATCCTGCTGGTCATTCCTTACAGAGCAATAATATTCCATAATATTCATATACCACAATTTACCCAGCCATTCTCCAATTGATGGGCATCCATTCATTTTCCAGTTTCTAGCCACTACAAACAGGGCTGCTACAACCATTTTGGCACATAGAGGTCCCTTTCCTTTTTTTAGTATCTCTGTGGGGTATAAGCCCAATAGAAACACTGCTGGATCGAAGGGTATGCACATTTTGATAACTTTTTGGATCCCCATTACTTTTAAGCCTTATTTTAAATTATCTCCTTTCACAAGTTGTACACTATACTAAAACTGGACCAATACTTGTTCCCCCATTCCACAAACAATACCTTGCCCTTGTGTAGGATAGCCTTCATACACAGAATGTACTACCTACTTATCTCTCTTTCAAAATTCTTTTCTTTTTTCCAAAGCTCAGTTAAGGAAGGCTTATTCCCTACCCCTTCCCTCATTGGAAATCAAGCTGGTCCAGATGGCAAGCCAGGGCTTTAGGCAGAGGGGATCATTAGGAAAGTATATGAACAGTGCCCTGTCTTACAATTCCAAAAAGAACACATTTTGATTTTTCATTTCTAATTGAACACCTGACAAAAAAGAATTTCTAGAAGAATTCAAAAAAGACTTTCAAAACTAAATGAAATTGAAAAAAAAAACTTAAAAAACCATCCAAGAAAAACAAAAAAATTATGAAAAGAAAGTCAACAAACTAGAAAAGGAGATCCAGAGTCTTAAAAGAAGAAAATAACTCTGAAAATTAGAAAATTGGACAAGAGGAAGCCCGTGAAGATATGAGACCAACAAATAATAAAACAAAATATAAAGAACAGAAAAAATACAAAAGAATGTGAAACATCTCATAAGAAAAACAACAGATCTAGAGAAAAGATCAAGAAGAGAAAACATAGAAATAATTGGACTACCTAAAAGCTATGACCAAGAAAAGAACCTTGACACAATAATACAAGAAATAATCAAGGAAAATTGTCCTAAAGTAATAGAACAAGAAGGGTAAGTAGAAATTTAAAAAAAAAAAAAATCCCCTGACCATCACTTCATAGAAATCCTACAAGAAAAACATATTAGAACCTTCTTGATAAATTTCAAAAATCTCAGATCAAAGAGAAAATTTAACAAGAACCAAACAAACAATTTAAATATGCTGGAGCTGCAATTGGAATTATACAGTATCTAGCAGCAACTACAATAAAAGACTGCAGAACCTGGAATATTACATATTGACAATCAAAAAAAAAAAATTAAGGCCTCTGGCCAAAAATATTATATATAACAAAACTAAGCATAATATTGAATGAAAATAATGGACATTAAATGAACTCACAGATTTTTAAGGATTTTTTCTCAAACAAACCTGAACTCAATAGAAAATTTAACATGTAAGAGCCGACATCAAAGACTAATTTCAGGGAACTCAAAAACAACAAATCGTTTGTATTTTATACATGGAAATGTAAGCCATATGTCTAAGATTGGCATTAGTAATTGTGTAGTCAAAAAAAAATTCTAATTGAAATGTATTCTACATTAGAGTAGGAGAAATTCTTCTCTCTTTTTTAATCCCCATGCACACATATATATATTACAAATACAAACTCTAGAATTCTTTTGCCTCTAAACCTTTGTCCATGACCAGAGAGAAAAGTTCCTTAGTATAAATTTTTATTTCAGAATCATTAACTTATTAAGGAGTTATCTATAGTAAAACTAAAATCACTATACCCCTTGCCATAAACAAAATGGTATGGTGGGAAAAGCAGCATTACACATTTGTATATAGGAATGTGTTTTGTTTGACTATACATATTTGTTACAAGTATTTTCTTTTTTTTTTTAATTAAGAGGGAGATGAAAGGGAAAGAAAATAAATTCTTATTAATTGAAAAAAATTAAACTGAAAGAGCATTGAATTTGAAATCAGAAGACCTAGATTCAAAAACAGGCTCTGGTAAGAGGTATGGTTGTTTAGTAGTGGTCCTTCATGCTGAGAGGGACTTGTGTCTAACTGGCTGATCAGACCGATAGGAGACTCTATCACAGGTAAATCACAAATAATCTATAGGAATATATTAAAGATGTCTCTAAATTTGCACATCTCCCATTTCTTTTGAGCTACGGCAATTCTCCATTTTCATAGAACACAAAATCTTCTTTGATGTCGGCACACCATACTGGGAGTCCTCTGCCAATGTCTCCCATGTCTCAAGGTTGATTCCAGAGTTTTTAAGAGAGATTTTGAGACTTCTGAGCTCCATGAGAATGCTTGCCTTAAGTGAATATCTGTAAATAGTGTTTTAGGAAAACATGTATTTAGCATTCAAACACACCGCCATAGCCAGCCTGTTGGAATTATGCTCTCTGCAGTAGCCTTTGAATGCTTAGCCATTCAACTCAAGGGAAAAAAAAAACAAACAAACCTCAGTGCTTTTTCCTGCCAAGTGATCTACAGAATCTTCCTAAGATAATTCAAAATTCCAGTTTCCTGTCGTGATGCTGGCAGACTTTCCAGGTTTCACAGATATACAACCACGAGAGCAACACAAGGGCTCTGTAGACCTTCAGTTTGTCAGGCTGCCTAATAACTCTTCTTGGGATAGGAGAATGGCAATTTATGATAAGTCATCTCCGGTGAAGGTTTGTGCTTCTCCTGTTCCATTCATCTGTGTATCTCAGATAATGGACACCACAATTATCTATGGCTTTGGGGTTCTCCTATCCAACTATGAGGCAGGTCTCTATCTCTGGAGAGAGGATGGGTATTTTTGTTCAGAACCTTGTCAAAAACCCTCCATGAGTAAGCTCCCTGGCTTCTAGTTTACATACAGCCCTTCACTCATGATGTATACAAATCCTGGCATCCACCACTTCATACAAACCACAACCCAAGATGATCTCAGGAATGGCACGTAATCTTGAACTTAAGTTTTGAATGGTCTGAGATACAAATGTATTTGTTTGCTTTTTTGGAAGGAAACCTCAAATTGACGGTCTCTCCATTTTGTTTAGAAATGAGCAGTTGTTTTTTTTAACTAATCCATGTTTTCATACCATCATTCTCACATGTGGTTCTCTCTGCAGAGAGCCAGGTTGTTGAACATGATTTATTTTCTGCAATGTGATTGAGGTCTTTGTGGTCTGTATGAACTGGTGGAAGCCATGCTGATGCGGAATATTCAGGGATATTGATATTCACTCTAGGTAAAGTCAAGAGTAAAAGCAAAGGTTGATATAGAAGAGTGGGGGGAAGAAATGATGATATTAAAACAAAAAGTATCAAGAATCTTTACAAAAAAATATATGGATAGGTTTTATTATATAGCTAAGCCTTTTGCTCCATTTAGAGAAACCCAAGACCCAGACGGAAGCACCAAGTACCTACCCCAAACTCTTCCTTACCCCATTTGGAATTTTCTTGGCAAAGATACTGGAGTGATTTGCCATTTCATTCTCTGACTCATTTTACAGATGATGAACTGAGACAAACAGGATTAAGTGACTTGCTTAGCGTCACAGAGTTAGTGTCTGAGGCTAGGTTTGAACTCACAAAGATGAGTCATCCTGACTTCAGACCCAGAACTCCATCCACTGCAGCATCTAGCTACCATTTCATCCCTTAGTTCAGAATTATTCATTCTAGTTTTAGTTCTAATTTCTGTGACTTCCCAGGTAGAAATTAGATGGGGAAAAAAACATCTTTAACTAATTCCTAACTAAAATTTACCAGTTCCTTCAATTAGGAAGGAATGCAACTAACTATAGTAATATTATTAGCAGTAACTGTGACTTTTTTCTCAAATAGAAATCAAGCATTTTTCCATCATGCTTTGGCTATTACAGATAATGGTTTATACTCAGTGCTATTTCAAAATTCCTGTGACTGCTAAACTAGTTGCTAATTCACATGTGTTTGAAGTCTTCTGGCTTAGAGCTCAATACAGTGCCTAATACCTAATAAGTGCTTAATAAATATCTGTCTAAGGAAGTATTTTGATATAAATGGTTTCCTTTGTTATCTATCTTTTGCATTTAAAAACATCTTGAGGAATCTATAAATTTTACCAGACTACCCAAATATTTCATTTTTTTTTAAATGGATGAAGGAAACTGATGCTAAGTGAAGTGAATAGAACCATTGTACACAGTAACAAGAAGATCATGTGATGATGACCTGTGATGGACATAACTCTTTTCCACAATGAGGTGATGCAGGCCAATTCTAAAGAATTGTGATGGAGAGAGCCATTTGAATCTAGAAAAAGGACTATGGGGACTGAATGTGAATCACAACATAGTATTTTAATTCTTTTTGTTGTTGTTTGCTTGCTTTTTGTTTTCTTTCTAATTCATTTTTTTCCTTTTTGATCTGACTTTTCTTGTGCAGCATGATAAATGTGAAAATATGGGCAGAAAAATTGTACATGTTTAATATATATTGAATTACATGCTGTCTGGGAAGGTGGAGAGAAGGGAGGGAGAAAATTTGAAATACAGGGTTTTGCAAGGATGAGTGTTGAAAACTATCTTTGCACATATTTTGAAAATAAAAAGCTATTATTTAAAAAATAAAATTAAAAATTACAAGAGTTAAGAACTCTTGTTACTTACTTTTTTGTGTTCCCAAATTCCTGTCATAACTATATCTTGTCCCTCTGAGCACAGATAAAATTCTAGGTTTCATTCATGAAATGTATAACTCCTAATTGTGATTCATAACATACTCTGACAAGGAGGTAACAGTAGATAAAGTGCTGAATTTATGGAGTTAAATATGATTTATTTTCTGCAATGTGATTGAGATCTTTGTGCTCTACATGAACTTGCGGATGCCAAAATAGGAAACCATATATTCAGTCCTCCCTTAGATAGTAGCTGTGTGATTCTGGACAAGTTCTTTTTCTGTATCTCAGTTCCCTTATCTTTAAGAAAGAGAAGATTGGGCTTGATGTTCTGCAATATCTTGATAGTATTCTCAATGATAAATCTATAATCATGTAGAAAAATACAATTGTATGATAAATAATATAACATTAACATGGCATATAATGCTAGAACTTGTTAATTTTCAAGGATTGTTTCTGAGCCAAATTAGAAGCAACTCTCTCCTTTCAAGTAAAGAACTATGAACAATTATACCTATTATCTCAATTCTACAAAAAAAAAGTTAATTTAAAAGCTAGATAGATTTAATTTTAAAGCTGCAAATTGTCTTGTCCTAAAGAAAAAAGTCACTAGCAAATGAATAAAAACAAAGTTTAAGTAGAGAATTCTTTCATCAGAAATTTGAATGGATAATACTTCTTTACAAAAGCTTTACTAAAAAAAAAATTACAAGTCTTTAGAGCTGTACAATAGAAGACTTAGTGAATAATGGAACAAATAGCTCCATGTGATTAAAACATCTTTAAAAAAAAAATAAAGTGATAATAGAAGTTGATTGTGTCACATATGCTAAAGAAAGACTTTTATTTTTCTTGAGAGCTAGTTTCAGATTTGGTGGTTTTCATCTGCTGTACATTGTGCCTTAAATAAGCCTATCTAACTTCTCCTGATGAGATTTGGAGGAATTTGAACTTTCCCTTTTCAAATCTTAGTCCTAGCCAAAGTGTAAAATTACAATTTGAACATTTTCTAAATGTTTTCATAGACCCATCTCTGAAACTCAATCCAGATGTGAATCAGATGTAAAAGAAAATGGACTGAAACCTGTATCTTTAGACAAATTATTCCTTTTCCAGCAAAAAAAAAAAAAAAAAAAAAAAATTCGGTCCTTCCCACTTGTTGTCTCTTTTGTGGTAACTATAGTCATAGTGATGCAGAATTTGAAGATGTATACTTTGCATACAAAGTTAGAACAATTACATCATCATCACTTTTTGGAGTAAGTGTTGGTTTAATGAGTGAAATTAGAGATGCAAAGAAAGAGAATAGAGAATAAGGCAATTTAATATATGGGCCAGAGCATTCAATTGTCTAATTGGGAATTTGAATGACTATAACAAAGGAGTGGATGCCAAGAGCATCCTCATCACAGAGCTCTTCAGTCCATTCAAGTAAGAGGCAGTGGTAGAAAGAGTAGGGAAAATAAAGAGCTTCTTGTTCTTTATATCTGTTCCCTTTTTTAAATTGTAGGCAGAAAAGAAGAGATAGGCATGAATGTATAAAAATTTGAGAACACATTAATGGAATCAGTTTCAAGTTCTTATACATTCAGAAACAAATTTGAGTTTTAATGCAATGGCACTGTCACTGAGATTAGAGCACACTTCTAAAAGTCATGATAAAAAACAGAATTTTTAGTAGTAAAACTGAAATTTGAACCTTGACATACAAATGCCCCTTTCCTTAAGTTGACAAATCCTGATAAGAAATCTACTGAGGTTTAAAATATGGTGTCATGTTTTCAGTGGTTGAGGTTAAGAAAATAAGATTGGGGATCATTATTCAAAGTCAAAAAAGGCTATCATATTTGGGCTCATTGATTCATAAAGGTTGTGATAAAAATGACCAGTTCTCCATTGATGAATGTTTCTTTGAGAGATCCAATGAACCTTGAAGGTTATGGTTAAAAATGGAAATATTATTCATTTTAGCTATGAACATTCTATGGGGGCACAAATCATTTATATGGAAAGTCACGATAAGGAGCTACTAGCAAAAATAAAAATATGAGAAGAGTAGCTCATCTCTGCTTCTCCACCATTACAGAAACGAGACTTACCTTGTTCCCACATAACCAAAGAAAAAAAGGACAAATAAAAATTTGAAAAATCTTCATTAAGAAATAAAGTTGGGGGGGGGGAGGGAGAAGAGAGGAATCACTTTGAAGGCAAAGAAAAAATCCATCCCTCACTGTCAGTTGAGTTGGAAATCAGCAGAGATCTTTCTAATATGAATTTTTTGAAACAACCTTTATTATGTTCAGTCATTTCAGTCATGTCAAACTATCTGTGAACCCATTTGAGGTTTTCTTGGCAGAGATACTGAAGTAGTTTGCTATTCCAAACCGAAGCAAAGAGAATTAAGTGATTTGGCTAGGGGTTACACAGTTAGGGTCTGAGGCCAGATTTAAACTCATGAAGATGAGTTTTCCTGACTACAGGCTCAGCATTCTATTCATTGCACCACCTAGTTGTCCCTGAAATAACAAGAGACCTTAAATATTTGGTCCAATTTTTATTATGTATATAAAATACATGCATATGAATGTATGCGCACACACATCGGTATGTATGCATACATATATCTCTACATGTGTACATATGTATACACATATGAGTGTACATGTATATCTCCTTTCTCCTTCAATGGGGAATTGTTTTCTACTGGCATGACAAATAGCAAGCACAAATTCTATTTTTGCTCCCTTTGTATATTTTCTTTTCCCTTTGCTTATATTTCCTTTTTCAATTCCATCCCAAGATTCTCTTACCCAATTGAGGCAGTTAGGTAATGCAGAGGATAGATCTTAGGGTTAGTCAGGAAGATCTGAGTTCAAACTCTTCCTCAAACACTAGCTGTTTGACCTTGAATAAGTCAATGTGCCTCAGTTTCCTTATCTCTACCTCATCTCTACACTGGAAGTAAAAATAGCACCTACCTCAGAGGGTTATTGGGAGGACCAAGTGTGTGTATGTGTGTACACACACACACACACACACACACACACACACACATATATAATTATATATATATATATAATTATATAAAATATATAAATATTTTGCTACCTATAAAATATAAATTCCTTTTGCTACTGAGATTCTACTAACAGGCATATAATTCAAGGAATAAGGATATGACTATATTTTTAAGAAATGATGAATATAAAAAATAAACATTGGAAGACATGTGAATTGATATAAAGTGAAGGAAGCAGATCTAGGAAAGCAATATAAATAATAATTATAACAATGTGAATGGAAAAACAATAAAACAATTGGAACTAAATGCTATAAAATTATGATGACCAAGACTGGCCCCAAAGAAGAGATAAGAGAAGGCACTTTCCTCCCTCATTTGTAGATGGAAGATTTTGAGTGTGAAACATTGCATGTAATGTTAGAATAGATATGGTGATTAAGAAATTTTCCCCATTTTTATTTTTTATTATGAGACAGTCCTCAGGAAAGATAGGAGGAGGAATACTGTGGGAGATGCAAATTATTTATAAACAAAAGATAGTGTAAGTGAGAGGCTCTAGGAATATGGCAGCACCTGTCATGTTGAGACATGATCTGAGTCAAGAAATGTTGATGTAGGTACAGAAGACTGAATAGAAAAATATGGGGGAGAAAAAATGGAACAAAAGGAAAATATAAATATCAAAGCTATATACATACTTCAAATTCCTGGATTAATTGTAAAAGACTATCTTAAAAGATTATCTTCACTCAGAAAGACTTGTATGAAAAATATAAATATAAATATGGAGAGGAAATAAGGACAGGTATAGAGGAACTCTGGGGTAGGAAAAAAAAATACTCAGAAATTCTCTGCTAAGTAAACACATTTGGGCAAATAATATCCATGACAGACAACATTTTTCCTTTAAAAAAATTTTATTACAAATTATAATTTTGTTAAAAGACAACAATGGGAAGTAACTTAGTTTTATTCACATATTCATTTTCATACAGAAAAAAAAAAAAAAAAGGAAGGTACCAAAAGCTATTGGCACTTACTCGGCACTCATGAGTTACCAACTTCTTGCTCTATCTTAATTAGGAACAAGATTCTTCTCATTTCTGGGTCATAGACTTATATTCTATAGACTTATATTCTAAAAGTCCTTATTGGAGTATAGCAATAATATTTTTTAAATTAGCTCTCTTTACAAGATTGGCAATATAAAGCTGTATTAGGAAAAAATCAACCTTGAAATTCAAGAATATTTTCTCTGTAAAAAAAATTTAATTTACTATAATTAGACCAAATATTCAGATAAAATATAATATTTTAGGTCCTAATTTGTTGATAGATAAGACTTTTGCTTCAGGCATAATCAAGTCTACAAAAAAGCATTCATTTTAAAGTCACTTTCTATATTTAAAAATATATGTGTGATTTTGGTTGTGATAATGCTATTACAAAGATTGATTCACATTTCAAGAAAACTGTTGGCATGCATTACATGCCTGTAAAAAGAAAAATTGACAAAACAATTCCACAGGTAGGAAAATATAAAAGCACGTAAGTGCAAAAGTTCATGAACACTGAATTAGATTTCGAATAAATCATTGTATCTATTAAATTGTTTTCAGGTTTTAGTTTATATAAATCAGGTATCTGTTGATATGAAACATCAGACATACCATTTTCAGTGTCTTCATGGGTGCGTTTAAGTGAACAGTTCATTCTAAAAGTATATTTGTTAATAGTAGTCTCTGTATTATTATTGTCATTGTATGAACTATCACCATTGCCTGTGCCATTACTGGCTGGGGTAGAAATCTGCTGATCTTCTATGTCAAGACAGTTCAGGGGAAGAAAGTTCTGAAAGGTAAGATTAACTTGTTGTCTCCGGATTGGGGACCTGAATTTATTATCAATCAGGTTTGAATCTAAATAGGCTTCAATACAAATATCTTCTGCAATGCACACCTTGATATCTTGAACATTTTCTACAGCTTTTTCTGTTTTACATTTGGAGCCTGCATAGCAGTTGCATTGAAATTTCTCTGAAAATTCTTGTAGATCCTGAAGTTTGGGCTTTCCATAAATGATATATTTTTTGTCTTTCCTATTTTGAATGCTGAATCTCTTTGGATTCAGATGAAGATAATCAGTAGAATTCCAGTGTTTTCTAATGCAAACTCCTTTCTCTTGGCAAAGGACTTGGCTACACATTTTGGCTGCAAGAGTGACATTGATAATGTAAGGGTTCAGTGTAGTCCTTATGTAATCGTCTAAGACAGTGCATGTTTTCTGTGGACAAAAAAAATAGGATTAAAAAAGTCAAAATATGATAGAACAATTAATTTCAGGAATATTTTGGTTAGAGATCAAAAAATAAACTTTTAAACCAATATCAAAAAACTTCAATTTCCTTGCTTTATAAGAAAGGAAGAATAGATTTAGAACAGAATAGAAAATGTTTGAAATAATTTTACGCCATTTCTCCTCAACTGTACTTGAACTTCTCAGTCATGTCTTCTTACCTCCAAGGGTCACATCAATGGGAAATCTCATTATGCAGCAAGATTAAATCAGCCTTGGTACTCATGTATCATCAATACCTCTTCCTCTCTGATTTAAAGAGCAGAGCCAGAGCCATGTACTCTAAAACCTCCATTTCAGGTGACAGCTCAAAACAATCTTCTCCCCATTTTTTCTGCAGCAGTGCTTTTAGATTTCTTTGGACTTTTCCATTATGCTCTAACTCTGGGTGCTTTCTTTTCCCACTCCTTCATACCACTACCTACTTCTTTTTGTGAATGAAAATTCCCTGAGAGTAGACACTTTTTTATTTATAATTGTATCCTTACTGCTTAGCACAATGCCTGGCACATAGTAGGAGCTTAATAAGTATTTATTGGTTGACTGATTCTTAAAAGCAAGAGAATTATGATCAATACAGTCAAATGGGCATTCTTTGTCCAGTTTTTTAAATCTCGGACCATTAGCCAAGTTGAAGCCTAAACCAAAACTTTGCAAATATCTCAGTGAAATGTTATAAGTAGAGAAATTCCATGAAATTTGTGAAACAACTTTAAACGGCTTTGAAAGGACAAGAAAATTCTCTACAGGGTAAATAAAAAGGGTCAGGGATCACAGTTTACTCGAGAGAGGTACATAGTTTTAGATGATAGAACATGAATGACAATCCAATGACATCTCAAAATCGGATATTCCTCAAGCTTATTGATATGGAATCAGTAACAGAAACCTTTTCTTCTCATTATTAATAGCTCCTGGTGAATCCCAGATCATCCTATTCTACTAACAGACATTTAGGAGAGGCAGTGATTGAGTTTGTGAGTGAGTCTGACTCTCATTTCTGATACTAATTACCTGTGTGACCTCAAGCAAGTGTCTAAATCTCTCTGGGCCTCAGTTCCTCAATTATTCCTCAACTAAAATGAAGAGATTAAAGTGACAGCTTCTCAAATCCTTTTAGCTTTATATCTATTAGTCTATGATCTGGCTGTCATGGTACAGCAAAAGGGAAAAGGAGACCAAGACATCTCCTAAAATCTTCACTTTCAATTTAGTGTTCAACTTCCTTTCTTCCCAAATTTCTCTATCAATGGAAAAACTCTCTCTGTATTTTGGCTTCCATTGAAGAAATTGGAATGGTGATGCTTACAAAAGCAGTGAGAGCAAGACTTTTGACAAATTAATAATCTTCTCTACAACAATAGAACAATTTTCCTCGCCAATCTCTTACTTCAGGCTGGCCTAAAAAGAGAGAATAGAGACTTCTGCCATACCAGTGGTTCAGTCCCATAAGTATCTTGCCTATTACAAAGATGTTAGTTAGGCAATCATCTCATTCCCTTCCTAAAATCTTAGGTTAAAAATCTCTGACATAGAAGAAAAGAATTTAACATGTATTTAAAGAATTTACTCTAATGATTAACAACTCTTGAGAATATTTCTCACCAATTCAATTTACCTTGCTTTGTGTAAAATTGAGGCTCCCCCACATTACTATTCCAGAGACACCCAGGGCAACAGATTCTCCAATGGTATTTACAAGATCAGCCTAAAAACATTTATATAGAGATAAATTGAGTATAGGCAAAGCAAAACATTTTACAAAGAACAACAAGAAGACCTAAATAGATTTATATCATAATTATAGTTAATACTCTTGTATTATCTGTTGAATCCAACAATAGAATATAAGTTTCTTGAGGACAGTAACTGTTTTTCATTAGACCATAGGATCCTAGATTTAGATCTGAATATGACTTTTCTGACCTTTTAATCCAACATCTTAATTTTACAAATGAAGAAATATGACTCAGAATGATTTGTGACTTAGCCCTGATCATGCATGTAATAAAATAGAAAAGACAGGATTCAAAATCAGGTTCTATTATCATTCTTTCTCTTAATCAATAGCACCTTGAATCATGCTTTGCACTTAATAGATAATTAATAAATGCTTGTTAAATAAATACAGTATTTTCTATCACCTCCACCAAAAGATCACAGGATAGTCATGAGCAACTGTGATTTTGCTATAAACACTATTGATGACTATTCCCATAAATAATTTCTCATTTATTTGTTTTTGCAAAAAAAAAAAGTGTGCTTTTACAAATTCAAATTTCATATATTTTACTTACAATTACTTCTATTCATTGAAGGGCTGATTTGGATATTCATATATACATATATGTTGGTATATTTTTCCATAATTATTTAACAAAGTTACAAAGATCTCTGATAATATAAACAAAAAACAAACAAAACTTTTAAAACATGTATTTTTCTCTCCTCACCAAAAAATGTCACCAAAAAAACCTATACATATCCTCAAAGTCCAAAAACTCCAAAACTCTTTTTCTAAGTCTCATTTAAAATGTCAAGTTTAATTGTCTTCTAAAATAGGATTTTAAGCACCCACCATCACCAGTCTGGCAGATCTTACCATGGCTTACTCACCTCTGAAAGATATTGAGATGGTGCATCGGTAAAAACTGGACGTAAATATACAAAAATTGGAAGAGGTTTATTGAAACTGACTACTTCAGAAACTCGAATGGCTTCCTTAATACGACTGCGTACAAAGAAATGAGTCTTCTGAGTATACTTTAGCTTCTTGGATAAATAGATAGATGGGAAAAGTGCAGTGCTCTCTTTCCACAACCAATTGAGCTCATTGTTTCTTTTTATTTCAATATCATAGCAACTTCCATTGTATTTGGAGTTTTTGTAGTTATAGTTATGACAATCAGGAAAAAGGTAATAGCCCCATAAGTGATTTGGCCGCAGGAATTTCCCCAATTTTAAAGTTTCTTGCATAAAAATCTTTGCTGCCCTTTCAAAATCTTTTTTGGAAACTTTCCAGGCCTCAGTGCGATTTAAGTTGATATTTTGTTGATAAGCCAGCTCAACAGACTGTTCTTGGTAAATATTTTTCGGTTTCCAGTTTCTTACCCAATTAGGCCTCCACTCTTCCCAGTCAATAACCGCCAAACCAAATTTATCTTCTGGATATAGTAGAAAATGTCTTGCTTTGCTTTGACTAAATGCTTTTCTAAAGAAACTAATTGAGGGATCCCCGCATTATAAATTTTACCTGTTTTTTCATTTATATAAGGATAGTAACCTAGCCTATCCGTGTAAAACATAGTGATATTCTGATTTGTAGCTTTCTTTAGAGTGCTTCCAACAAAGGAAAAGAGGCTCAGATCTAGTGGTAACTTAAACTTCTCAGTACAGATTTCAGTGGGAGCATTCCAACCCATAATAAAGGGAAGATTTGGGACGACAGGGGGTGCTCGGAAAGTCAAAACTGGACAGTAAGGAAGCAAAAGGATGGTAATCACTAAGTAGTATGTTCTGCTGCAGATCACATAACTCCCAATAAAAATCTGGATGATATTTTGTATTCCCATTGCAGAATCACCACCAAATTCACTGTGCTTCTATCCCCTTTGGGTTATCTGATATCTTGGACAAAACCTAAAAGGCAAAAGAACAGAAAAATAAATGCCAACTACGAGAAATGGTGGGTTGGTGTGATGTTAATACTACTATCCAAAAAAAATCATAGAAAAATTGTATGTTTAACCTATGTTGAATTGCTGGTTGTCTAGAGGAGTGGAAGAGAGAGGGAGAAAAATCTGGAACATAAAGTTTTGCAAAGGTGAATGTTGAA
This sequence comes from Antechinus flavipes, assembly GCF_016432865.1. Taxonomy (NCBI): domain Eukaryota; kingdom Metazoa; phylum Chordata; class Mammalia; order Dasyuromorphia; family Dasyuridae; genus Antechinus; species Antechinus flavipes. The sequence continues at coordinate 120,909,780 of NC_067402.1, forward strand.
GACTATTTTTGCATATATTTAGAAAAATAAAATACTATTAAATTGTAAAAAGAAAAAAAAACACTATTAACTATATTTTAATATCAATAAATAAATGCTTTGCTAGTCAGCCCCTCAAACTTAAGAACAGGATCTCTCTTAGATACTAAAAGATGGAAGAAACAAATCCTTACCCAGTAAAGGATTAATTCTTATTTTCAGCTATATATAGGGACTTTGTCCTATGCTTTAAATTACAATATAAAATCCTTTATTCCACAAGTTGCCTGACAAATTTCTGGACACTAAATAAGCCCTTAAGAAAAGGGGTTAGCAATGCAGCTGAAATTAGAAGGGCACCAGAAAGCTGGAGGGAAATGTTTTTACAATCCATGTTTCTGATAAAGGCCCATTTCTAAAATATATAGAGAACTGAGTCATTTATAAGAATATATGCCATTTCCCAGTTAAAGGATATGAATAGCCAATTTTCAGACAAAGAAATTACTATTTTTAGTTATGTGAAAAAATGCTCTAAACTGTTATTGATTAGAGAAATGCAAATTAATACAACTCTGAGGTATCACTTCACACTTTTCATATTGTCTAAGGTGACAAGAAATTGAGTGGATGCCCATAATTGGGGAATGACTGAAGAAGTTATGGTATATGAATGTGATGTGAGAAATGATGAGCAGGTTGATTTTAGAAAAGTCTGGAAAGATTTACATGAACTGATGCTGAGTAAAATAAGCAGAATCAAGAAAATATTGTACACAGTAACAACAAACTTATGTGATGATCAATGGTGATGGACTTGACTCTTCTGAATAATGTAGTGATTCAGAACAATTCCAATAAACTTCTGATGGAAAGAGCCATCCATATCCAAAGAATCAGGAAGACTGAATATGGATTAAAACATAATATGTTCACATTTTTTGTCATGACTTTTTGCTTGTTTTTTTTTTTCTTTCTCAAAGTTTTCCCCTTTTGATTTGATTTTTATTGCATAGCATGATGCATTTGGAAATATGTTTAGAAGAATTATACATGCTCGATCTATATTGGATTGCTTGCTATCTTAGGGGACATGGTGAAGAAGGGAGAAAAATTTGGAATACAAGGTTTTATAAAGATGAATGCAGATAACTGTCTTTGCATTCATTTAGAAAAATAAAATACTATTGAAAAAGAAAAGAAAGGGGATTTATTAGAAGAACTTTTTAAACAACTAGACAGGTTTATAAGACCTATTCATTGGCTGAAATAAGAAAAGTACCTCTCCAGTAAACAGTGTGCACATGCTCACTGGCACCTAGTTAAGACAATAGAAATTGCTTTTTAGTGGTTAGGGCAGCCCATCAGTATTCAAGTGCTTGTTTCCACTGGAAAAATGAACTCAAAAGAATAATTTGAAAACTACCATGATCATATTCCTTATACTCTCCCTTTCAACCTCTTTAATAATTAATGTCCCCAAAAATTAAAAAGCAGAGGAGAGTGAGTGTGTTTCAGCATTTGGTCTATTTCCCAGATTCTACATATGACCCTGAAAACATGTGAAAGCTCTAATAATTGGTTATTTCTTTAATTGTCTTTTCCAGTGCCTCAGGTTTCTAAGCATGAGTTCTTCAAAGTTTCTTTTTGAGTAGCTCTCTAAATATATATATATATATATATATATATATATATTTATATATATATATATATATATTTATATATATATATATATATATATATTTCTATCTCTTCCACAAAAAAAGTTTAACAAAGGTTAGTTCAAATAAACAAAAGTCTATCTAGGTTTATGGACTGTTTCCGGTCTACCTTAACACTTGCAGGTTTTACAGTCAACTACAAAACACAAAAGAAAAGAAAAAAATAAATAAAACTCAAACAAATAACTAATAGGCATTTAAAAAATAAATGGGGAATAGGAGGAAAAAAATAAAGTATTCCTGAGAAGCCACTAAGATGCAATCTCTGGCCCAAGGCTTTCTGCTCATGTGGAGCATTATAATAATTAGCATTTATAGAGTGTTTTAAGATTTGCAAAGAATTTTATTTATATTATCTCACTTTATCTTCCCAACAACAACTGAAGTACATGTTATCCTTATCCACATTTTATAAATGAAAAAATTAAGACTTTGAAGAACCCATAGATCTTACCCAGAATCACACAACTAGCCAAATGTGTGATGTAGTATAATGTGGATCTTCCTGCTTTAAAGTCCAGGGCACTGTTCACTTTATCCCCTAAGTATTTTATTCCCTTTGGTTAATTGTTCCCATCCAGAATTGAGTCTAAGAAATATCCAAATATAGCTTTTATATATAGCTCTCATAAAAGTAGATAACAGGGTTTCTATTTCCCATAAAAGCACTTACATATACCTATACAAATACATATCAGGTAGAAAACAGCCTTTATTTCATAAGATGATAAAATCTTGAAGGGAATTTAGAGATCATCCAAATCTCACTTAAAGAGTCAGACTAAGTGGTCTTCAAGCTCTAAATCTACAATACTTTTTTTTTTAATCTCAGATAAGGAAATTGAGAACCTAAATACTTAGCCTCATAAGAGGAAGTAAATGACAAAGGTGAAATCTGAACCCAGCTCTTCCTATTCCCAGTTCTCTTTGAACTCCTTTGTAGAAGGCAAAGAAGATGTTCAGGGAGCATATACATAATATAAATAAAGCCTTCATAGTAGCCCAAGAATTAACGTTTGAAAAATGGACCAAATTAATACAAATCACAGAGTGGTTCCATTAAGTCTCTGAAAGTATATGTAAATCTGGCTCCTTTACCTTTAATTTCTCCTTGCTGCAATATTTCTATAGCCCCAGGGAACAAGAATGCTTTTCATGCTCAGTGCTTCACCCATCCCAGCAGAACCATTATGCATATTCCCTCTTCATTACACCTACTACTTCCCCGGGCAAAATTGTTAGCATAGTGCTTAACTTTCTCTGTGATACCATTTTGGGATTTTCTTGGCAAAGATACCAAAATGATTTGCCGTGGATAAGGAAACTGAGGCGAACGAGCTAAAGTAATTTATCCAGGTCACACAGTTATAGTAAATATTTAAGGCTGGATTCAAACTCATGAAGAGAGGGCTCGCTGATTCCAAACCTAAGTGTCCTATCCACTGCACCGCTCAGCTGCCTGCCTGGCCTTTAGTAAGATTTTAATAAATCTTTCCTAAAATGAAATTCAGAACTTAGTTGTCTTTGTCTCTCTTAATTCACCCATTCTCTTGTAATATCCAGTTTCCTTAAAAAATTCAGCCCCAATGCTACTTTCTGCATTCTTTGTAATTTTATCAGTGAGGGTAGTAAAAGTACTTAATTCCTAAGAAAGTTTGCAAACTTTCTACCAAAAAATTTTACTACTCCCTCGAGCCAACAGAGGCATTAAACTCTCCCAATTTACTGAGTCTAAGTCCTTAGAGAATTGACATTTTTGGTTGTCCTCCGAGAAACAGGAAGCAAACCAAAAATAATCTTTTCTAGAATTCTCTCACCTTTGCTAAGAAGTGAAATAAGTTACAAGACATAGAAATCCTCTTACAATAGCCAGATATTTTACTGAACGAGATTTAATGACTTTGGGAAACTTTATACCCTTAAATCTTATAGCAATATACTCTCTTATGCTAAACATTAAAAAATAATTATACAGTTTCAAGCTTCTTGCTAAAGAGATTGTCTCTGGCCTAGTTTAACAATGAGGGGGATAATACATGCTCTTCTTTTGTCTATTGGTTCATAAATTTAAATAAAGTTACTCTTCTGCTGGTCAAAAAGTCATGACTTTAAATCATAGTACTATTGCTTAGTCTAGATTATTATGATAAATTGAAATGCCTTGAGTCCAGGAAAAAAGAATTAGATCTCTGTCTTCCAGGAGTTAATGTTTGTAAAGGTTTCTTTGAAATGGTGTTAGTTTCCAGTGGAAAAATACAATTATTAGATAAGATTAGGTTGCTAATACATAGATCCATGGTTTTATAATTCCTCTCAGAAGGATTTTCTCCTCTCAAGATAGTGTAATTTTTACCAAATGAAGAAGTTTTAAAAATTTATTCAGTAATCATTCTAAATGTTCTTTTTGTCAAGTTAGGTCGGTAAGCATTTATCAAGTCCTTACATTGTGCCAGGCCTGTGATGTTTCTTCTCAATATACCAAAGGGGAATAGAGGTTGGAGCTCAGAACGGAGAGGATGGTATCATCTTTACTCCTCTCTAATCCCCCAGGCTCTAGACCAGTAACCTTGCAATAGAGTTCTGGGGTCTGGCTCTCAGCCATAGGATATTGTCCTGCCATGCCTCTGAAAGTATGCTTTCTACTGCCTTCCCCAAAAGCAAAAATTTCTAAATTATACTCTTGTCTGCGTCAACCAAATTCAGTCCTCAATTGTCTTGCTGTGATAGAATCAGACCCACACTATCCCCATCATTTTCCCACGGCAAAAGTCAGCTTTTTCCTAATAAAGCAATAAAAGTACACACAGAATTCAGTTGATCTCCCTGTCTTTTCCTGATTCCCCTTAATACCAATGCCTCTATTGATTCTTTCATTTATTAGATAGATAGCTGATAGATGTATAGATGGATGTATAGATATGCTGTTTCTATATGATTATTTGTAAGTTCTTTCTCTCTTTAGTGTGAGTTTCTTAAGCACTGTCTTCTATCTTTCTTTGTATTCCAGTGTTTTAGTACTGAATAAACATTTTTAAAATGCTTATTTTATGACTAGCTAATTATGTATGGAGAGACCTCTCTATGAGGCAGGGAGTAAGCTCCCAAATGTACAAAACAACTAGTTCAATAGGTGCAAAAGAAAATTTCCCAGGAAAGTTTTTAAAAAGTTAACAAATTCAGCATCCCTGGTTCTTGATGACTGCCCTGGAAAAGATGGACGGACAGCATAATAAAGTTGAAGTGAACTGGTTTATTACATTTAGCCACCAGACAGCTCTCAGCTTTTTAATGCCATGCAAATAGAGGCACCTAATGGAGCTGAAAGCTACATGAGTGGTGAAATCTTTCCTGATGGGGTAGAGAGTGACAGATCACAACCAGGAACACACCTAATGATTTCCAATCTAGAGATTGGATATGATTTCTGCTGAACCATATCCATAAGACAGGAGAATGAGAATAGAAATAATGGAGAGACTTGGAAACACCCACCAGTGGTTATAAAAATAAAGACAATAATTATCCCATTATTGTTCCTAGGAGAAATGTAATTCCTTGCCCTGACAGAACAGGGGGTGGACAAGCCTTATTCACCTAGGAGATGGGGTGTTTCCATGAAAAATTCAAACCGAAATCTAATGAGTCACTATAGAAATAGCTCCAGAGGACATAATCAAATTGAACCTATGCTGAGAGGTCTGTATCTGATTTCTAGAATTTATAGTCAACTACCTTTATTAACAGCCTTTATTAACACCTCCAGACAGGTACTATCTTCCAGAGATTTGTATCTTCTGATGAAGGGAAAAAGTAAAAACTTCAAAACATAAAATAATTTGGAAGCAACTTTTAATCATTTAAGTTATTTCAATTCAACAAATATTCATTGTCTAAGAATCCCAGAGTCTCAGAATAAAATACTTGATACTAACATAAGAGATAGAAGACTCTATCTTATACATTTTAAATGATTCTTTTCTAATCTATTTAGAGTTGTGTCAGTACTGATTTTATGTATGAAAACTGATATGGTAATAATGTAGCAGGAGTATACCTTCTTGCTCTGTCCTGGACAGCTCCTACACTTTCTGTACTGTCTATTGATGATCTCATCAGTTCCAGTGGATACAACTAGCATTCACATGCAGATGATTCCCATATCTACATATCTGGCTTTCAACCCTTTTTGGTAATTTAGTCCCACATCTCCAACTCTCTGCTAGATATTTTTCCCAAGATGTCCCATGAGGGTATAAAAATCAAGATATCCAAAACCAAACAATAATTTTCCTTCCTGAATACCACCTCTCCCTCCTGCCTTGTTTTTACTATGAACAATATCATCCTTCTAATCACTCAGCATCAACTCTCCCCTCTCACTCATATTCTTCCCATTCAATCAATTGCCAGGTCTTCCCAATTTTACCTCCTCAATTCTCTCAAATTCATTCCCCTCTCTTTATTCACATCAAAAACTTACCAGACTTCTGGTCTGGACTGTTGTAGTCTTCTTACTAGAGGAAGGGAAAGGGAATAAATATTTGTTAAGCACCCTACCGTGTGCCAATTACTACATTTTACAAATATGATCTCATTTGATGACTAAGTACTTAATAAGTGCTTATTGATAGTTTGATTATTGTGTATTGTCTTGTTCAGATAACTTGGACTTTGAAAAAGAATCAGAAAGATCACTCAATGACTAAAAGAAAAAAAAAAATAGGACTTTTAGTTTGTTGCATCTAAGGAAAAGCAATATGGCTTAACTAAAACTATCCCAAGGAGCATGGAGCAAGAGAGGTAAGAATAACAAGAAAAGGTGGTAGAATAGTCTCATACTTGGGTAACAGCCAAAACCTCCAAACTTGAATAGCTTGCAGACTCTTGGCCACTGGATTCAGATCTGACAGAATCATTCAAATCGAAAAAGAAGGAACAGAGAAAGAATATAACCTGGGATGTTACCAGAAAGTCATTATGGGCGTCAGGAGAAGTGAGTGAATCCATGGTAATTGATACCATTGATATGATTTGCCATAATGCTAAGCAAGGATAGATCTTCCAGATTCAAGGCAACTTTAAGGTCAGGGTAGTTCATGTGTAATAAAGTGAGGAGTGAAACCTCCTCAAATGAATCTAATTGGTCCCTACCTACTAATTATAAGAAGAAAAATGCTAAGCAACTAGGAAACTGGAAATGTCTAGTTTCAAAAGTTAATAGTATAGGAATTTCTGAATAGAACGTATTCCAGAGGAGAATACATGTTGTTTTTATTTAATATGGTTTATTTTTGTTGTTTCTAGGATTCAACATAAAACCAAATATTTCAAACAAGCAAAATGACGACATCATGGATAAGTGCAAACAATATTTCTTTATTACTTCTTTGCCTCTTTTCTGTACTCTATCCCTGATACAACTTCCTGGAGGGAAAAAACAAGCTTCCCAATATCCCACACCTTTTCATAGATCTTGACTTGCAGCTGTTCACTATCAGATCAAGCAAGTCAATTAAACAAGATATAAATCTTTAAGATTTCTTATATTTGTGTCCAACTATAATATGGAGATTCTAAGCAAAGAATATTGTTCTCGTGCTTTAAGAAAATTAAGAGAGAGTGCAAATCCAATACCGTTTAAGCTCATTTCCCCAAATGTTCTTTCTTCCCTGCTCCTATTGTTTTACTAGATCAGGCCTTATGACATCCAGGAAAGAACTTATAGAAAGTAGCTAGGAAAATCTTCATCCATTTATTTTTTGCTTTTTTGCTAACACAACTGGACAAAAGAGTTCCTAATGATTTCATTATTTCTTTTTCTCTTGTGAATTCTCCTTTCTCAATTTTAGTGTTGGCAATTTGGATTTCCCTCTTTCCTTTTAAAAATCAGATTAGCTACTAGATTATCTATTTTATCAGCTTTTTTAAAACAGTTCCTAATTATATTTATTATTTCAATGGGTTTTTTTTTTTTTTGCTTTTGATTTTGTTAATCTTATCTTCATTTTTTTTTAGAATTTCCATTTTTGTATTTAGATGTAGATTTTCAATTTATTATTTTTTTACCTTTTTAAATTACATGTCCAATTTACTTACTTCTCTCTCTTGTTAATGATAATAACAGTAGCTAACATTATGTAGTGTTCTATGGTTTTATTAAGAATTTTCTATATGATTTGTAGCATTTTTTTTTGTATTGACAAGGAATTGGAAATTGAGTGGATGCTCATCAGTTGGAGAATGGCTGAATAAGTTGTAGTATATGAATGTTATGGATTATTATTGCTCTATAAGAAACTATCAACAGGATGATTTCACAGAACCCTAGAGTGACTTACATGAACTGATGCTAAGTTAAGTTTGTAGAACCAGGAGAATATCATACACAGCAACAACAATTGCTAATCAGTTCTGATGGACATGGCTCTTTTCAACTGCGAGGTGATTCAGGCCAGTTCCAATGGTCGTGTGATGAAGAGAGCCATCTGCACCCAAAGAGAGGACTATGGGGATGAGTATGGCTCACAACATAGTATTTTCACTTTTTTATTGTGGTTTGCTTGCTTTTTGCTTTCTTTCTCAATTTTTTTTTCCTTTTTGATTTAATTTTTCTTGTTCAGCATGATAATTGTGGAAATATGTATAGAAGTGCATGTTTAACATGTAATGTCTTACTTGCCTTCAGTGAAAGGGGACAGGGCGAAGGGAGGGGGAAAAATTGTAACAAAGGTTTTGCAAGGGTGAATGATGAAAATTTTCTTTGCATATATTTTGAAAATAAAAAAGCTTTAATAAAAGAGAAAAGAAAAAATAAATAATTTCATATGTTATCACAGTATATTAAAGAAAGTTTGTAGAAAAAATACATTTTTCTCTAAGTATTGCATAATTGCATCTCAATTCTTTTATTATTTATTCCATCTCATTGCTGTCATTTTAGCTATTTTTCCTTTGATTTAATCTTTGATTCAACAGTTATTCTGTGTTGATTTATTTAGTTTGTCCCTATTTAAGTCTGAATCTTTCAAAGCTTCTTAATTGATTATAATTTTTATGTTGTGGTCAGGAAAGGATGTTAAATATTTTCTTCTTTTCTGCATTTATTATGCTCCTATAACATATAACCTAGTCAGTTTTTTTAAAGGTTCTATATAGACAGGAGGATTTGGGGAATGTTGTGCCACAGTTCTCTTTAGTCTCCTGACTCAGTTTCCCTAATTATCCTGACTCAGTCCTGCCTTGGTTTCCCTGCTTCTCAGTTCTGCAAAACCTCCCATCCCTCTTTATCAGAACACTTGATAAGGATAAAAGATCTTATGTTTTGGAATATCAGAATGTTTCTCTCCCATCCCAAGCTATCAGAATATCAGATATCATCTTATCAAGATGCTTTTCCCCATATCCAGGACCTCCCCTCTGATTATGTCATCCTATCTTCAGTGGCTCACTCCACCCTGTCAGAGTCCCATTCCTGCTCTCAGGATCCTGACTCCACCCCTGACTCAGTCTACCCTCTGTCTGAGCCACGTGTATATATGTCATTGAAAATTGATTGTTTGCTGGATTCTTGGAGATGATAGTCTCATTCATCCCTGGGACCAAACATGGATCCATTGGTCCCAGTAGATCTCTCCATTTAATAAATTATTAAATACTCTCTAATCTATCTTGCTCAGTTTCTCCGGCATTACAGGAAAATGGCAGAGTAGGTCAAAAAATCTCAAACTCTCCAGATTTTCTCCACAAAGAGAACAAATTTGCATCTCATGGTGAACATAAGACTGGTGAAAAACAAAGATTTGGAGCAGAACAGGATAAATTCCTTCTGATACAACCAAGAACATCTGAATAAAGCTCCCAGGCTGGGGAATTAATCCAGCTGAAGTACAGACATCTCTGGGCTAGTTCTGAAGAAACACCAAATGGAGAGCCCCAAGGCTATCTGGGAGTGGTTGGAGCCTCAACAGGAACCACAGAAACTTTTACTTCCTGGACTGTTTGTGGATTCTGGGGTCACAGTCTGGGAAGACCGAGGGAACCTCCACTGATTGGGAATGCCAGTGAGAAGGAACCAGCACACCAGGTGAGTGCAGAAGCTGTGGGGCAGGGTCGCTGCTAGCTGTGGGCACTTGCAGAAGTGGGGAGCTTTTGGTTTGGGATTCCAAGTCAGAAGAGAGAGCTGAGGTGAAGCGAGAGGCACTGAACCCCCACCCCAGGAGTAGGGGTGCTTATACTAATATATAGGTATAGGAAATAGATATACAGAAACACTACAATCAGGAGTAGAATTTATTAGAAAAAAATGTTGGGCTAGTAATCATTGATCTTAGACAAAGTCAAACATTTACATATGGGTAAATAGGTATGTGTGTGTATATATATGTAATATGTGTGTATACATATGCACATGTGGGCATGTATGCATGTAGGTCTATGTATTTGTTCATATGTGTGTGTGTGTGTATGGGAGTGTGAATGGGTGTCAATATATGTATGCATTTATATATAAATATACCTGTGCTTAACTGTAGCCTGCTTGGAGAAGGTGAGGAGAATGAAAGGAGGGAAAATAAAATAAAAAATATACACCAGAGAGCAAAAGAATAATCTACAAGGAGGAAAGAAAAAATGGATACTCATAAATATAATTTTTTCTATTATTACATATGCCTTCTTGAAATGGAAAATTATTGTTATATATTTTGAATTCTCCCTGATGTTCTGCTGGGCACATGACAATGTTTTGTTTAGTTTGGTTTTTTTAATTTTCTTTTTCTGTCTTTTTTCTCATTTTGTATTTAGTTCAAAAAATAAATTAAAACAAAAATTATTCTATTCACAGATGAGAAAATAGTATATTCCTTTCTATTAACATTCAGTTATCATCAAAGATCTCCTAAAAGGGAAGGGGAAAAGGACAAGATGGATTTGCAAGGCAATATTATCTAAAAATCCAAAGAATAATTAAAATATTATTTTGTGTATTGTTTACAAAAATGGAAAAAGAAAGAATTATAATAAATTCTTTCTGTAAGTCAAATACGGTTTTATTAGCTAAAGCAAGGAGAAACAAAGCAGAGAAAGAAACTATTGACCAATATTTCTAATTAATATATAGACACTACAATTTTGATATCAGCAAAGAGGCTACAGAACCTATTTTTTAAAATTATACACTATAATCAAGTTGGATTTGTACCAGAAATATAAAGTTAGTTCAATATTAGGAAAAGAATGTAATAGAATATGCCAATAAAAAAAAATTACTCACATGATTATATCAGTAGTGCCAGAAAAGACTTTGAAAAAATATATTCACTTCTGTTTTAAAATGAAAAAAATTAAAACAGGAATAAATGAATATATCTAACTAATATAAAATATATATATATGTATATATATATATATAAACAGAGGCCAGTTTTATATACATATATATGTTCGTGTGTGTATGTGTGTATGTCGTTTCAGTAAGAACTGGTTAAAATAAGCATGTCTGTCAAGCCACTCTTATTGATGAACTTCTACTGTTAGTCAATTAATAAACATTTACTAAGCATCTACTATGTGCCAGATACTGTACTAAGTGCTAGGGATATAAAGAAAGTCAGAAGACAGTTCTTATCTTCAAGAAACTTACTAGCAAATGGGGGAGACTTTGTGCAAACAAATATGCACAAACAACTCAGTACAGATTAAATTGGAAAAACTCAGTAGAGGAAAGGTATTCGAATTAAGGATTTTAAAAGTCTTCTTAGAGAAGGTGGGATTTTACCTGGGATTTGAAAAAATCCAAGGAAACCATGACAAATCAAGAAAAAGTAATAGAATAAATACAAAGGAAATGAAATTATCAAACTATGCAGAGAAATTAGTTTACTCAGAGAACACTAAAGATTTAAATAACAAATAATTAAACAATTCATGACTTAACAAAGTTGATACAGGATATAAAATAGAATCAAATAAATCAACCTTTCTATACACTTCCAAGAAAATACAATGGAAAGAAATAGAAACATAAATCTCATTCAAAATAACCACAAAATGTGTAAAATAAAGACTGACACTCTCTCTTCTCTCTCTCTCTCTCTCTCTCTCTCTCTCTCTCTCTCTCTCTCGCTCTCGCTCTCTTTCTCTCTCTCTCTCTCTCTCTCACACACACACACACACACACACACACACACACACAGAAAGAGAGAGAGGATTTATATGGATACAGTTACACAAAACTTTACAAAAATTGACACACCTAATTAATTGGAGAGAGAGATGCTAATTATGGAAAATCGGGCAATGCCAGTATAATTAGACTTATGATACTACCTAAATTAGGTGGCTAGTCATCTAGATGGCACAATGAATAGAGCAACTAGGACAGTGGGCACCTTATCATTCAATCAATTTGTCAATAAGCATTTATTAAGCATTTACTAGAGTCAGTCACTGTGTTAGACCTTGGAAATTGAAAGGCAAAGATAAAATCATCTTTGCTTTCAAGAAGTTTGCATTCTATTAAGACACTCGTTTACAATATAATAAGTATATACAAATGCAAGTTAATTGCAGGGATAGGAGGAAAGATACTAGCCCCTGTGGAGATAAGAAAAGTTTCCACATAGGTGTCTTTTGAAAACATTTTCAAAGGAAACAAAGAATTCCAAGAGTTAGAGGGGAAAGGCAATGTGGTATTCAATTCTGCTCTTATTGAGGAGCAGATTATGTGCTTACATGTATAAAGCATTGATTAAAGTTTAATATAACATACCTCTTGGAGTAAACAGTATGAACCTATAGGCAACAGGTTGACCGGTACTTATAGGACTGGAAAGCAACTCAGGTATATTATTATTATCTTTGCATCTGAGATGTCCTGTACCTGAACTATTCCAAAGATACATAATCATCCATCTATTTAAAATCTCTAATGACAGAAAGTTCTATAACCTCCCCAGCATTTCAGGATGTTATTTTCATGTTATTAGACTAGATTCTCAAAAAGTATACACTATAATCAAGTTGGATTTGTACCAGAAATATAAAGTTAGTTCAATATTAGGAAAACAATATAATAGAATATACCAATAAAAAAATTACTCACATGATTATATCAGTAGTGCCAGAAAAGGCTTTGAAAAAATATAATATTCACTTCTGTTTTAAAATGAAAAAAATTAAAACAGGAATAAATGAATGTATCTAACTAATATAAAATTATATATATATATATATATATATATATATATAAAAGCAGAGGTCAGTTTTATATGTATATAAAATGGAAGATAAAGCAAGTCCATATGTGGACCAAAGCAAAATCTAAAAGCAATATTCACAAACCTGAATTTCATTAAAGGGACAAGGGAATAAGAAAGGAAAAACAACAATGAAGAACTAGGAAATCATGAATCAGATTAGCTAGGGGAAGTTTAACCTAGACCTGTTCTGTCTGCATCATGCAAAACCAATTGAAGCACAGCTGGTATTTCCGCTTTGATTTCAGAATTTCCAAACTAAGTCACTTTCTTGTCAAAAACTTTGAAGTTTGAATAAAAAGAAAAGAAAAAGAAGTCTTTGTTGGACTACCTTGTAGTACATGAAATTTCTATTCTACCAAATGGCATGAACCCACATAAAACAAGACAGTTGACATCTCTGTGAGTAAGAAGGAGAGAGAGAGACAGAGAGAGGGGGAGAAAGAGAGGAAGTGAGAGAGAAAGAGAAAGTGAGGGGGGGAGGAGAGAGAGAGAAAGGGAAGGAGGGAGATAGGGAGAAAGGGAGAAGGAGAGATAGGGAGGGAGGGAGGGAAGAAGAGAGGGAGAGGGAAAGGAAAAGAAAGGGAGAGAGAGAGGAGAGAGAAGGAAAGAGAAAGGGAAAAGGAGATAAGAGACTGAATTTCTGAGAGTTGGCAAACTACTTAAATCTCCTGATGAGGGGCAGTTAGTTGGTGTAGTGGATAGAGCACCAGCCCTGAAGTCAAGAGGACCTGAATTCAAATTTGGTCTCAGACGGTTAACACTTCCTGGATGTGTGATCCTGGGCAAGTCACTTAACCCCAACTGCCTCAGCAAAAAAAAATATATATATATATATATATATATGAATTTTTAATAGTCTTAAAGAGTCTATGTATATTACAGAGATTGATTATTAGAGAAATTAGATAAACCCAGAAGCCCATGAACAGCAAAACAGAAACATAATGTCCATTACTTTCTTTTTTTAAACCATCATAGGCAGTAATTAAATGAGGCTCATGGGAAAAATTATGGTGACATATTATCTGAATGTTAAGACAGAAAATTAGCCATTATCTCAGTCCTATTGTTACTATTATTCCCACCATGGATGGGTCACCTCAATCCCCTAACTACTAGAGTTAAAGGAAGGCCTACTTGAAATATCATTTAAATTACTGAGGAACAAACCAGATCTAGTAGGAAAAAAAAAAAAAAAAAGTAACCCAAGAGTGAGGAGATGTAGATTCTAATCCTTTGGACAGATGCCTCTTAGGACCAAAATCATGTTTTTACTTTCTCATTTAATGAAAAGAAGCAATAATGAATGGTGAAAAGAAAAGACCTGTGTGCAAATTTCCACTCCAATACATAGTTATATGGCCACTTTCTATCTATATGACAGTGGCCAACTCATTATACTCCTAGCTTTTTAAGCTGTAAGAAGAATATATAATTCACTTTGAGAAGTACTTATTAAATTAGCTTTGTCTGGGTTAGTAAATATTTATTGATCTTTTTCTAACATTACCATAGTTTTTCTAACTCCTCCTAGAGAGCTATCTTATATAATAAATAGCATTCTAAGAGCTATCCTATATAATAAATAATATTCTAAAGGCAAAAACAAAAAAAGAGGGGAAAATCAGGATAACTGGATTGATACATTTTTTAAAATCCTTAAAAGTATATACAATGTTGGGGCATCTAGATAACTGGGACCCCAGATAGAGTGAACACTAGCCCTGGAATTAGTAGGACCTAAATTCAAATGTGGCTTCAGACACATATTAGCTATGTAAGTCATAGCTAGTCACTTAATTTTGATTGTCTATAAATGCACACAGACATATTCACATACCCAATGTGAGTACACATGTATAAGTTATATCAAATTCTTTATCTTTTCAGTGAGGGGAGACAAAAGGAGGAAGAGAAATTGGAACTCAAAATTTTTTTTAAATATTGAAAAAATGTTAAAATTGCTTTTACATGCAATTGGGGAAAAACAAAATATTAAATAATTAAAGATAAAAAATATAGTTAATGTATAACACTTATAACCTCTTTATTAATTTATCATATGCAGAGCACTGTTCTAATCTGTGGTATGTATAAAACTCAGGAGGTCCTAGACCTGATAAAACTGGATGATTAAATCTACTCATTTCTATTTTTGTGAGCAGACAACTAGGGGCTTCAATGCCTTGGAGCAGAACAATATTAGAACATAGCAACTGAGGTCTAGGTCACCCTGAAGCCAGGCCATTAGAAGTAAAGGAATCCATCAAGAAAAGATGTCTAATTCTGAGAAATCCTACTTCCTACAATCTACTCAAATATATTTCTTAGGCTATTCCTCCTTATTCTGGTCAACCTGAATGTCTTTCCCCATTTATTCTCCCTGGTGTTATCCAGAAAGTATAATGGGTTGTCTCAGGTGTTAGTGAGCTCTTTATCCCTCAGTGGAGGTCTGCAAACAGAGACTGGATGTCTGCATGTCAAGCATCTAATAGAGATGATTCTTGACCAGATAAAAATAGGATTAGATGCTTTTGAAAGGCTTTTTCAGTTCTGTGACTCTTTCTGAGCTCTAAATCCTGAAGATAATATTATATTTATAAAATACCTTAAAATATATAAAGTACCTTATACTTATTATATTTTATTTTTAAAAGTACTTTAGATCTCTGGCAGATCTAGAGATTGCTCCCCCCTTCCCCCAGTTCCTTTAGTCCTATCCCAAGAATAGGTACTGTTTCACTCAAATATAAAAACAGACTCAATCATAGATAGCAGTGCCAACAAATCTCCAATTTCCAAAGGAAGCATTTTTTATACAAATAAATAAAACAATAAAGTAAGCACATAAAAAACAACCACCAGAACACTATTTTTAAAAACAATAAATTAATGATTTAATTATTAGTTAATCAACAAGTATTTATTAGACACTATGTGCCAGTCAGGAACTGTTCTAGATAAGGATTGGACTTATGGTTTTATTGGTATCTAGGACTCCCCAAGTAAGAACTCCCTTTATCAATATAGACTGGCATACTTTTTTGCAGTTTATAATCTTAGAATCTTGGAGTTACCTAGAGCAATGAAAGGTTAAGTGGTTTACCCAGGATCATGCAGTTATTATAGGTCATAGACAGAACTTAAATAAGTCTTTCTGGCTTTGAGGTCTCCTCCTATCCACTAGGTAACTCTGTCTCTTTAGTTACTTGGAGCACAAAGAAAAATAAAATAAAATAGTTCTCCTCCTCAAGGAACTTCCATTCTATCAGCGAAAATGTGTAAGCACATTCAAATATATAAAATGTAAATACAAAGTAATTTGAAAGTTATTAGGTGTTGGGGTGATGGTGAAGAGCTCACATGAGAGATGACACTTGAACTGAGCTTTGAGAGAAACCAAACATAGCGAGCAATCTCCTAGATAGAGAGCTTCAGTGAGTCAGAGCCCACTTGTCCCAGAGAAATCCATAATATAATTGCTAGACAAAACACAAAATCTGCACCCTTATTATATCTACAGGACAAATGGCCATGTTTCTTGAACACATTATGCTAATTGTCTTCTCTCTTAGCAACAGGCAAATCTGAGATGGCTGTATAGTGGTCGTTGGGTTCCTATTACTTACTTTTATATAAATGAATTCCAATTATATTAAAAAGATATATTAAAAAGATTAGTATCTGCTGGTGCCAATGAGTCCCATTTACCTACATATAAATGTCTTTATCAGTTGTTTTAGTTTTCTTTATTATGAATCTTAAACTTTAAAACTGTCCATTTTAATCTTATACACACACACACACACACACACACACACACACACACACACACAAAAGGCTATAGACCAGAGATAGTGTGTGAGGAACAGCAAAGAAACCTGTTTGACTGAATTTCAGAATCTATGAAATGGGTTAATATATATTAACCTTAGAAAGATAGATTCCAGACATTCTAATCCAAAAACTATTTGGTTATAGTCAAAGTTACAACAGAAGAGTAACTATGTGCCTAACAGTTCAACAAAATATCTCTCTCTATCATATCCCCATCTGTTACTGAATACAAATATATAAAACCATCTGCTACATGTAAACAAATTTAAAAAGTCAATAATATTATATTGGGTTCTCTCTATAAATTATAGCAATTATTTTCTATTTTTAATGAGTTGGGTAGTATTATCAATTAGAATGTCCTCTGAAACCTGTAAAACTATTGCATCTGTGTTATTGTGAAATCCTCCAAAAAGGTCCAACCTTCCAGGGATGGTATGAAAAGATACTGCAGCTGTCAGAAATGTTTTTCTCCTAATTATGGACAATCCAGGTGACATATAAGATGTTAAGTCATTTAAACAGAGCACTTAAAAGAATATCAACTTCAACTTCTTATTAGTAAGTTAAATGGTCGTGTCAAACAAGTGGGCAAGATAGTTTCAGAAGAAATGAAGATTCGTTTCCAATTTGGAACAAATTCCAAATGCAATCAGAAATCATGCAAGAAGATTGTCTAGTAAGGTTGGTGGAGGCTGTGACTTAAAAATTTCTACCTAAAAATTTGAACTAGTTTAAAGTTGCCTAATGATATTTTATAATAGTATCCATTTAGAATACATATTGGAATGTGCATCTTTCCCCTTTTTTTAAAACATGAAAAAATGGAAGCACTATGGTTGTAAAATACTGCTCATAGATATCATTGTATTGATTAGGTCTACTAAACTTTTTTCTCTCTTTTTTGGGGGAGGATTCTTAACATAAAGGGTGAATCTCAGGATAGGGGAGGAGAGAGGGATCTTGAGAGATGATGGTAATATGAAAACAAAAGAAATCAGTAGAAGTCCATTTGAAAAGAAATAAAGTAAACTAATTGACCCAAATTAGAATGGCAACCAGTTCAGTTAGTCGACAAGAATTTATTTATTCCCACCAACTGTGGGGAAAACAAACAAAGGTGAATGTATTATTCCTAGCTTCTAAAAAGAAAGACATAAAACTATGTGTGTAGAAATTACCTGTATCACTGGAGTTTTTCAAGCAAAGGATAGACATCTATCAGAGATGATATAAAGAGCACTGTAGAATTCATTGGAAAGTTGGACCAGATAGCCTCTTAAGGTCCTTTCACATTCTAGGAGACAATGTCTTATAGTCAAAAGATCTGGGTTCAAATTCCAGATTCTGCTATTTACTAGATATGTAACTTACTATTTCTTTTAAATATGCAACAAAGTTATCATGGAAATTTTCCCCTGTTTTTCTTTCCTTTCTCCCCATCCCACCACATGTATTTTGGAATATTATAGCACTTTAAAAATTATAAATGATGAATACAAAAAAACATAGGAAGACAAGAACCAGAATAAAGAAAACAATATACGCAATATGAATTATCAAAGTGGAATACTCTGAAATTATAACGACCAAGCTTAGCCTTAAAAAAAGAGATATAACAAGGCACTTTACTTGACTTCCTTATAGAGATGAATGACCAATACATTGATTAGTTTTATACTATTTTTTCTTCATTATTTTTTACTAAAAATCAGAATTTGGGAGAAAATGGTTTGAAAATAAAGGAAATCTTCCTGCAAAAGATATCAATAAAAATTTAATAAAGAAAATACATTAGAACTCAATATCTAAAAGTAATCCAGAACCATAATATCATAATTCAACTATTGGCAACTGGGTCAAGAAATTATCATGAAAGGCAAACTCAAATCTACCTTCTAAGATGAAGATACAGACACCTTAGACCTCATCATGATGAGACTAAAAGTCTTGTAAGACTCTAAAATACAAGGCTTCTGCTGGAGAAGTTATAGGGCCTGACTGGCCAGGCAAGAGCTCATTAAAATATATGACTCTCTCTATATATATGACACTAAAAAAAATTAGTGACTCTATGGTCACTTCCTATTTTAATTAATTATTCCTATTAGCTAGGTGCTAAACATAGTTGTTTCTATCTATAAAGATTGGTATGTCTCAGACATACGGATCTCAATTGGTATGTCCCAGACCAGAGCCTCAATTGTTCCACCCTGCTTTAAGGCTTTAATACTTCCTTCAAAGTTGAATTTTGGAGACTCTACTACAAGTATTGAACAAAAGCAAGAGATAAGACCTATTGGTTACAGTCAAGAAAGAAGCTCAGTTTTTTTTTTTTTTTTAAGAATTAGAGTAATGCTTATTCCCAGTAGATACAGGATTAAGAGACCAGATATCTATATGTGTGTATGTATGTATGTGTGTATTTTTATACATATATGTATACATATATAAAATACAGATATGTATTTTATACACTATCAATCATTACCATCTAGAAAGCTATTTTAATTCTCTAAGAATCAGTCAATTTTTATGTATTGGAGAATAACCATAAATTATAGATTTTTCAGTTTAATAGAATGTTATTTGTGTCACAAAGGAGTGCCTTGCATTTAGCAGGTATTTATTATTTTTTAATGCAATGGAACTTAGTTCAATAGAACTGAACTCAATCTTCAAAAAGACAAATATGAAGGAAACAAAGAACTTTGGAAAGATTCTAAATAAAAGAAATTGAAGACAGAAAATTACAACACATACACTGGCTATTAAAAATGTCAGATGCAGAGGGGCAGCTAGGTGGCGCAGTAGATGGAGCACCAGCCCTGGAGTCAGGAAGGATCTAAATTCAAATCCGATCTCAGACACTTAACACTTCCTTGCAGTGTGATCCTGGGCAAATCACTTGCCCCCAACTGTCTCGGGGGGAAAAAGGTCAGATGCAGATCAAAACATACTTTTTAGCATTATCTTTCTTACGGGTTTATGTCTATTTCTGTTTTGTTTTGTTTACCAACATGGCTAATATGAAACTGATTGCATGTGTTTAATCAATATCAAAGTGCTCACCCTCTCAAATTAGGGTTGGGGAAAAGAAAGAGGAACAGAAGGAATTTGGAACTCAGAATTTTTTTTTAATTTACATGTAACAGAAAAAATAAAAATGTTATTAGAATTTTTTAATATCAAAAAAAGATAAAGAAGATAAACTGGAAAAGATCAGAATTTTTTTTTTGGTTCAAATTTATCATTTTATTTTTAAAAACCAAAATGAAAACACTTCAGATTTGGTAGTTGGGAAATCGAATTCATATTTACTTTTGTTTCTTGAGACCATGGTCATGTATAATTTTTTTTTAAAGTAAGAAACTTGAAAACCTTTTATCTCACTGATGCTTATTAGTATTGAACATCATTTGGAACTAGGCATAACTTTAAAAATACAGATTAAATTTGTCTTAAGGATGTGTGGTGAAAGTTTGGTAGTTTAATTGGGAGATTAGCATCTTCATGACCTCTTTGTGTCACTCCAGTTTTCTAGACTCAGTTTCCTCATGTGTAAAATAAGAAGCTGTAATCAGAGGACCTTAAAATTCTTTCCAACTTCAAAGGCTATCATTCTGTAATTTCAATTCCCCAAATTAGAAGCATTAATAGCAAAATTTAAGTCTGTCAGGATACTTTCCCTGAATAGCTACCATGAGTCCCATTACTCCTTTACTTTGCATTCTTTCAAGATCAGTTCCACTCTCCGGGTCTGTTTCCTCATCTGTAAAATGAGTATGTTGGACTAGATGAGCTCTCAAGTTCCTTCCAGCTTACATATTCCATTTGTATTTAATTTGCACTTTTTGGTTTTTTGTTTCAAATGTGCTTTATTCCTGTTTTTTTTTTTAAATTTTCATTCCCAATAGATTTGAATTGATCTTTGTTTTTATATCCCCTAGATTTCCCTTTCTGACTTCACTCCATGCTCCTAGAGAGTCATCTTGGATTTTAAAACAAACTTTATTTTTTAATGAAATCATCAAAACTAATTCACAGACAAAAAAAAAAAATCGACACTATATGCACATCTGTGGAAAACATGTTTTGGGTTTGATTGCAAGATCTTAGAGGGCAGCAGAGGCCATAGTTATATTTCTGTGCTCTATCAACAATGCCAAATCCTACTTCACTTAAGTCCAATTCACCTGCAAGTCAACCTATGATGTCATTGATCCTCTCTGAAAATAAGGGATGAACAACCAAACCAAATCAAAATCAGTGCCAAATATAGTGCTCCACCCAAAAAAAAAAAAAAAAAAAAAAACAAGGCCAATTCCCATAATAATGGGCAATATAGTACAGCAACATATATTTTTTTTATTATGTATTTAAAGTCCTAGAAAACCCAGTTCAAGATTACATCTTATTAGGCCTGCTTCCCCTTCAATTATCCTTTTTACTTTTGAGGGTACCACCAGTCTCTCAAAGACGAAAGACCTCATTTGCTTATTTTCATCGTCACCTTCTCCTCCCATATCCAATCTATTGGCAAGGTCAGTTATGCTATCTTTATAACATCTCTCATAACAAGTCTCTCCCAACTTTATTCCATCTCCCATTCAGCAAAATGATCTTCCTTAAGTATTTATTACCCATTTACTTAATAAACTCCACAAGTCTCTCTCAACTTCATTTGCTCTTCCATTCATCTAAATCATCTTTCCAAGTATTTATTACCCATTCACTCAATAAACTCCCCAAGTCTCTCCCAACTTTATTCCATCTTCCATTCATCAAAATGATCTTCCTAAGTATTTATTACCCATTCACTCAATAAACTCCACAAGTCTCTCCCAACTTTATTCCATTTCCCATTCAGCAAAATGATCTTCCTAAGTATTTATTACCTATTCACTCAATAAACTCTAGTGATTCCCTGTCAGCTTTAGGATCCAATATAAAATCTTCTGTTTGGTATTCAAAGTCTTTCATAACCTGTCCCTCTCCTCATGTTTCCAGTCTTCATAACCTTACTCCTATCTACTTACTCTATGATTTAGTGACACTGAACTCCTTTCTGTCCTTCAAATAAAACTTTGGGCATTTTCACTAGACTGAATTTTTTTTAGTAGACTGAAATTTTATACCTGAAATTTTCTCCCTCTTTATCACCTCCTCCTGTTTTCCCATTGTTTCCTTCAAGCCCCAGCTAAAATTACACCTTGTATTAAAAAAAACTTTCCCTAATCCCCATTGTTTCTCATGCTTTGCCTCTATTTATCATAGGCAATTTTTCCTAAACATAATTTGTTTGTATATAGTTGTTTCCATACTGTCTCCCCTTGTAGAATGTGAACTCTTTGATAGTACAGAAGGTCGTTTGCCTTTTCTTGTATTCATGATGCTAAGCATAGTGCCTAATACTTGATAGAAGTTGAATGAATGTTGACTAACTCTACTGACCCACTCACTTAGTCCTAACCTCTTCCCTTTACTATTAGAACTTCATTAGCATTTGATTCACAAGGGTCTTGGATTTTAATAGCATAATAAGAAGGTTTTGGAAGATCTTAAAGCCACTTCTAATATGTATTATAACCAATATTAGAATATCTCTGTGTTTTATAATTCAATTCAAAATTGATTTTATTTAAGTTCAAGCCCTGGCTCTCCACAGGAGGGAGAACAATTGTTTATTATGAGTCTCCAGGGAGCAGAGCACAGTGCTAGGTAGTAGATGGGAAGGAATATTCCATGTTTACATAAGACCTGATTACTGACTTCACAAAACCTATAGCCTACTAAGAAAATCTTATATGCAGAGGCTAATTATATACCAAATGATAAAAACAAAAGGAGGAGCTAGATGGTACAAAGGATAGAGCACTGGGTCTGGAGTCTGGAGGATCCAAGTTCAAATCCTTCCTCAGACACTTATTAAATATGTGATCTTGGCAAGTCACTTTACCCCATAGCCCCCTAAAAATTAAGAAAATAAAATATTAAAGAGGTTCAAAGAGAAGGTTTCTATTTGCTTTGAGGTCCTTAATGGAAGGGAAGAAGGCCTTTTGTAAGAAATAGAAATAGAATTGAGCTTTAAAGGATAGATAGGAATTTATTAAGAAAACAAGGGGAAGGATATTCTAAGCATAAGAATAGCATGAAAAAAAGACACAAAAAGAAAGGCAGTACAGGGAAAATGTAGATCCTACTCATGGGATTGAGAATAAATCTTTCTTGACTAAACCATGTAAAACATGAAAAATAATAAGAGTTATCACTGATGGGAGAACTTGACAATTTTGATCACATTGAAAAGTTTTCACATTAGTAAAATTAGCTCAGCCAGAACTGGAAGAAACAGTTAATCAGGATAAAATATGTAGCAAATCTATGATAATCAAGATATTTAAAGAATTTAAAGAACATGAGCCATTCCCCAATGAATAAATGGTCAAAAAATTTGAACAGTCTATTTTCAAAACATATTAATGCTTTCAAAAAAAATATCCAAAATGTGCCAAATTATTAATGAGAGATTCGTATTAAAGCTCTGAGATTTTACTTCATTCTCATCAGATTGGCAAAGATAATAAAAGATTAAGATCACAAACATTGGAGAGACTGCAAGAATTTTAAGTACACTGAATTCACACTGGTCTCAGTATGAATTGGTCTAAAACAATTAGAAATTATAACAAACAAGTCACTAAACTGTACATAGCCCAGGATGGAGGGGTACCTCCTGGTATACTAAAGATAAAGAAGGAAATCTCATATTTACAAAAAACAGTCAAAGCAAAGAGTAGGAAGGAATTTACATTCCATCAATTGGGTAGTAATTCTCCAGCATCATAAGAAACAATAAACATGAAGAATTCTGAAAAACTGGAAAAGATTTGTGGGACCTGAAGAAAAAGTAAGGTAAGCAAAATGAAGAAAGAACAATTTTAGAACCATAATAACATAAAAGAAAAAAAATACAGAAATGCTTCAGAACTCTGATAAATGCAGTAACCAATCATGACTTATGAATATTTAATGATTTCTATCCATTTGCAAAGAAATGCTAGACAACAAAGATAAAATGAGGTATATATTTTCGGAGAGGGCCAAGGTGCTAAGATGTTTTGCTTAATTACCCTGATTTGGAAGCATTACAAAATGTTCGCGATGTTAAAAATAGGGGGGAAAGCACATCAATAGAACATCAACAGTAATAAGAGAAACACTGACCACCTGTGTGCTTATTTCCTCAGTTATTTACATTAACTATTACTGAGGCTTGTTTTGGAAGGGAGTTATTTGGATTTTTATATTTTGGGACTATAGTTCATAGAGTAAGAGCTGAGTGGTTGTAGTTTTTGAAGCACTAGAATTAAGAATGATAGGGATTTTATATATTACTTCTCCAAAAACTTTACAGCTCACCCCCACTAAATAACAATGTAATGTGAAGCAAATCACTTAATCTCTCTAGGTTCAGTCTCTACATTTACACAAAGAGAGGGTAGGACCCCATTCCAAACAATAAACAGTTGGGTGCTTTCTTAAAAGAGAGTAACTGCAACCAGAGAAAGAAATGTAGAGTGACTATGATATGCACAGGCACTGGTATTATTATTCCAGAGAATCCATCTTTAACAAATAAAGAAAGCACAATTACTAGACCATCCGCCAGGAAATGCTTTGTTATTCAGAATCTTTACATGCTATGTTATTTGTGTAATAGAAGTTTACCTACAAAATCAATTTGGAACCTGAATGGAAAAACAAGCCCTAAATTTAGATGGAATTCCCATTAACTTAGAAAGTGATTTTCAAAGATTTCTGCATAGCCAAGAGCAGTGGTCCTAAGTTAGAAGCACAAAAAAGAAAGGAAAGAAATGAAAAAGCTGTGAAATTCCAATAGAGCACAATTGAACAAATTTTCAATTAGTAATTATGAAGTGTTGGTCCAGGGGACACAGAAGTAAAAAAAGAAAGCTTGTGTCTCACCTCCTGGAGCTTATCATATAATAGGAAGAACTTTAATAATAGTAATGCAAATAACTTGGATACAATGAATCATGTGATAATTTGCTGATGGACATTTATAGGAACATACATTCAGAACTGGAAAGGATCCTGGATGCCATCTAGTCTAATGGCTTATTTTTATAGCTGAGAAAATGTAGTCCTAGAGAAATTTAACGACTTGATCAAGATCACACAAGTTAGTAAACAACAGTAGAGCCAAATTCAAATCTAGCTCTTAACTCCCACTATACCATACTGCCTATGGAAAATTAAAGAGGCAGAGATCATTTCTACTTAGTGGGAGTAGGGGAGGGAGAGTATCACAAAAAAAAAAAAAAAAAAACCTGAAGTATATTAAAATAATTAAAAATAAGTTGGCTTCTGATTTTTGGTTGTTTTAATTGCTTTTCTTGTAAAGACTGTACTATTATTCAATTCACTCCATTTGTCCTTTTGCTTATATCTCTGGATAGCACCCTAGAAAAACAGAATTTTTAAAAAGTTGATGCTTGACAAAGCCAAGATTGTTATGAGATCAAATATCCCCATTACTGTTTGTTTACATGCATGGAGTGACAAAGATAATTTCCTTGACTTAACTTTCTGCAAAAAATACTTTGAAAACTATTCACTGGCAGAGAAACAACTAAAAGGCAAATCAAGGAAGTGAGCAGTAGACACTCCCCTTCTCGCTCATATTTGCTGTACTTCTTTCTTGCCAGGTCATAGTTTGTAGAATACCTCCTTCAATGGTTGGTATACTTTAACACATTTAACATGTATGGGACTACCTGCCATCCAGGGAAGGAGGTGGTGGGAAGGAGGGGAAAAGTTGAAGCAGAAGTTTTTGCAAGCATCAATGTTGAAAAATTACCCATGCATATGTTTTGTCAATAAAAAGCTATAATAAAAAAAGTTAAAATTTTAAAAAAGAAAATGAAATAAAGAAAATGTTCAAAAAATAAAAAAATTTTTTTTTAATTTAAAAAATAAAAAGACTAAATGGTTGGGATTGAAAGAGGCAGGGGTTGAGTGAGGAGGAGAGTTGGAGCCAGGCTGTCACTGAGTGTATCTGTGCCCTCAGAAGAATGGCTTGCCCATATCTCTGATGTTTCAGGAATTTCAGCTATGAATCACAAAGCAAAAAGTTTTTAATACTCTTAAAAGTGGATACTTAACATCCTAAAGGATAAAAACCCATATTTCTTTTCTCCCTAATCTTTTATAACCAAACCTTCCTCTCCAAAACTAGCAATAAAACTCTTCAAACAAGTTTAAATAAATAAAGAAAGAAATTTCTTCTTAGACTCAAAAATTCTCTAATTCTCTGTTATCTAAGAACTGACTTTTTTGGTCACTTCTCCCACCAAGATCCATCTTTTCATTTCAGCTATTCTAGGTGGAATAGTGCATAAAGGATGGACTTGGACTCTGAAAGACTTAGATTCAAATCCTCCTTAAGTAGTTACTAGCTATGTAGTCATGAAAATGTCATTTAATCCCTGTTTCCTCATCTGAAAAATATCATCTATTTTACAGAATTGGTGTGAAAATCAAACAAAAGAATATTTATAAAGTGTTTTACACAACTCAAAGTGTTATGTAAATCCTAGCTGTCACTATTTTCTCCTTTTCTTCTTCCCAGATCCCTTCACTCTTGTCCCAATCCTATAAATGGTTCCCACTGATAATACTTAACTAAGAAACAAAACAAACTACTGACCCCTCCTCTAAGTAAACACCAGTACTCAACAATGGAAGATGGTCAAGTTGTCCTTAACTCTAGAGTTTAAAAGTGTCTTCTTTAAAATCATAGCAAATTTCATGGCTTGAAAAAGACCCTTATTTGCATTTCTAGTCCAGTATTCCTGGAGAACCCACTTAACAGGTAACTCACTTCCTTCTCCCCCACTAGCTCCTGCATTTGAAAGAAAAAAAGATACAGTCTACCTTCTTAAGCGTTTAAGTCAGTTAAAATTGATTGTAATTGCTCACCTGCTAAGCTCCAAGAGATCAGGAATTGGTCCACTCAGTCTACTGCTCTGAGCAAGTTGTATTTAACCTGTTTGCTCAGAAAAGGCAGCCTTTTCCAAACCAATTAAAAGGCAAACTGAATCCTTAAGAGATGTTGTAATGTGATGGGGAAAGGGGGGGGGGTGGGAAGGGGGGGGGGCGGGTGGAGGAGGGTGATGTTTGAATTTTTTGACCTATCAAATCCAAGTTACAATAACTTTATTGGGGGAAATTAGATAGAGTATGCAAACAAACATAGGAGTGCTGTAAATACCTGAATTGATGTTTGAAATGAGCAGCTGTAATACGAACCTGAACCAGGTACTGTTTTTAATGAATGACCTGACCATGATAAGCATCAATATTTAGAAAAGTTAATTACAGTCTAATAAATATAATATGGGAAACAAACTTTAAAATAGTACTTTACGAAAAAAAAATTTAGAATTTTAAACTATCCTTCTTAGCCATAATAGTTTTAATTTTTTAAAGCAAATTAGGAACTCTTTCTGAGCTAAATTTAGCTTTTAACTAAGCTAAATAACTAGATCTGCTTACTCCTGCTTGATACTTAGATAAAATCATTTTTTCCAAGAATAACATCTTTATATAGTGTTTTAATCTTTCAAAAGTATTTCATAAAAATTATTTTGTCCTCACCAAAATCTCCATTCTTTAAGTTAAGGAAACTGAGGCAGACAGAGTGTTAAATGATTCCCCCAGGGTGATTTCCCCCCAGGGTGATTCCCCAAGAAAGTATAACTAGTAATAGAACATTTCTAGAATCTTTATTTTTTTTTTTGTTAAAATACGGAATTTTATAGGATTTAGAACTTGAACATTGAAAATCATCTAATCCAACTCATAGCTGTTCCAGTGGGGGAAAAAGAAAACCAAAAATGATCCCTCAAGATCATATTATTAGTAAAAAAGCAGAATTTGGGATTTAAACTCATCTTTCTACTCCAATGTCAATGTCTTTTCTCTTGTACCATGCAGCCTACCAAAAGTTTGTATAAATTACCAATTCAATATTTACATAAAAGGAAATTGTAATAGGGCGTCTAAAGGAAGTTGGGAAAACAGCTAGAGAATATGTGTATAGACTTGCATATGTGATCTCATCTAATCCAGGCTTTCTGTTCAGTAGTGTAGAGTATAACCCATCCATCCTTCTCATCCCATGTCCTCCCATAAATCTTCTCCCAGGGATCCCACACATTAACCTAGAATCTTTCCTATAAGTCTGTTAAAAACCAGGGAGAACTAATGCCCAGTTTAGATTACTATACCTCTCTCTCAAGGCAAGACAAGCCTGACTATTTTTCCAAACACATCTCCTACATTCTTTTCCACCCTTTCTTGCCTATAAACAATCATTGTTAATATGCTAAAGACTATTTACACATTTATTACATTTCTCCAAATCTTTGAATTTTTAAATTTTTGACTTCAGAGACTAAAGTGCTCCTCAATTCCCAGTCATAGATCATCATGGTGTTAAAAAGATGTATTTTAATTTAGGTTTTTTTTTTTTTTAATTTGGCATTGTAAACTAAAAGTGCTATCAACTTTCCTAAATAATCCTCAACCTTCTTTCTTACTCATATTCAATTATGAATATTCAGCTAGAGCAGGACTTCTTAATTGTTTTTATGTTATAGACCACATTGGTACTCTGGTGAAACCTATAGATCCCTTCTCAGAATAATGTTTTAAAATGAATGCATGAATGAAATACTTATGCTGAAATAAAGTTATCCAAAAAATGTTTTAAGTTGACCTTCAGGTTAAAACCTCTGTCCTAAAGAATATAAAACCAAGTATTAACCAATCAACAGTTATTATAAAACAATGTGCTAAGTGATAGGAATAAAAAGACAAAGAATGAAGTCATCCTTACTATAGGAGAACATCTACATCCAACACATCTACCTATTGTGAAATACAGAATATTATTATTGCCTGCTGCACATTTTCACCTAGATGTGTCATCAGCATCTCAAATACAACACATTCAATATTAAACCTACTACTTTTCCACCTAAACACATAGATCTTCCAAACTGCCTTGTTTCTTCCTGAGGCAGTATCCATCCTCCCAATCATCCAAATATACCCTCCGAACAGTACAAGATAACTCCTTCCTTCATCATCCTTCACATTTAATATGTTAACAAGTTAATGATTTTGCCCTAAATATTTGTGAAATCTATCCTCTCCTCTTTGTTCGTAGAACCAGTGTTCTACCTAAGGCACTCTCTCATCTGTATTCTTTATTGATCCCCCTGCTTCCTGTCTCTTGCTTTCCCAACATATCTTGCACATAGCTACCAAAATGGGCTCCTAAGACAGTAGTCTGGCAATGGCACTTTTTTTTTCTCAAAAAACTTAAATGACTATTCTAGGAGGAAAAAACCAACTATTCATTTTGGTATTTAAGGCATTGGTAGTCCTATTTCCATGACAGTTTCTAGCCTGTTCTCATATTAATATTTTGCACACACTCCACAATCCAGCCAAGTGAGCTCTTCTCCAAACTCAACATTCCTTTTTCAATGTCCATATGTTTGGATAAACATCTCCAATCTTGGAATGTACTCCATAATGATTCTTACATCTACCTCTCAGAAATCTTATCTTCCTCTGAGATTTACCTCAGATGTTACCTCTTCCCTGAACATTTCCTTCTACATTGCTATTGCTTTCTACTTCAAATGATTTTATGTTTATTTTTCTAGGCATATTGCACTCACCTCCATTACAAAGTAAGAATCTTGGTAGCAGATACTCTTGGTTTTTGTCTTTGTACCTTTAAAAGCGTAGCAAAGGACCTCAAACACATTAAGCACGTAATAAATATTTACCAAATTGAACTGTATATTTCTAGAAGAGCTTTTGAAAATGAAAAATATACCTCTTATTTCTTCACAGAAGCTCCCAAATCAAATTTAGCTTTAACTGTTGTAATTCAAACCAACCAAGTGGGGGTACTATGTAACTTTTGTAATTTTATCTTGTTATTCCCTAGAAGTTTGTTATGCTGTTATGATGTGACAAAAATACAGTATAACTAAGACACCAAAAAAGTTCCATGTACTTGGATTTTATATATGTTATATATCATATGGTCCATTAAGAGCAACCACTATTATTCAAAGTAATAATAATAACAAGCATTTATGTGATTTTTTAAAGGTATGCTCACTCATTTGATTTTCATATTAACCCTGAGAAGTAGGTGTTATCATTATTGTGATTTTACAGCTGAATAACTAAGTGAATTGGCTATAATCCCACAGCCAAGTGTCTGAGGTAGAATTTGAGACAGAGGATTTTGTTGTTGTTGTTGCTGATGGTGGTAATGGTGGCAGCAGCAGAAAAGGCAGCAGTCTCTTTGAATACTTAGAGGATTTTCTATTTAATACTGGAGGCACTAGGGAATTACTAGAGTTTATTTAGTGAAGGGTAAGAAAAGGTATGACATAGGTAGACCTGCACTTTAAGAAAGTCATTTTGATGACTAAAGGATGAATAGTAATGGGGAGAGATTTCAAGCAGACCCATCAGCAAGCTATTATCCAATAATCCAATGCCATAATCCAGGTATGATTACCGTGGCAGAGGAAAGAAGGGAAAATATTCAAGAGATATTGCAAAGAAGAAATAGACTGATTGAAAACAGTGAAGGGGAAATAGTAAGGAGTCAAATATGACACAGGTTGTGAGCCTGAGGGAGTAAGAGAATGTTGCTGCTTCCTACAGTAATAGAGAAGATAGAAGGAGGGAAGATTTAGGAGGAAAGATAATTATATCTATTTTGGGTGTTTAGAATCTAAAATTTCTAATGGCCATTCAATCCAAGAGGTCAGAAAGGCATATTAGAGGTGAGCAGAGAAGTTTGGGCAAGACAGGTAGACCTATGAATTATTAGTATAGAAATGATAAATCAATAGAAGCTGAAAACTGAAAACTTGATTAGATAGATAAAAAAACAAGGATTAATTGTAACTTGGGAGCAGATCATTGAACTTTTAGAAACATTACAATACACATCTCCTTGGTTCTCAAAGGAAAAGAATTAGATCTAAACTAGTAGAAATTAGTAGGAGAGCAACTGTGTGAATACTATAATGTAATGGTACCAATTCAATTCCCAAAGAAACATTTTATACATATAACTTAATACAACTAGTTTTAAGGAATTATTTAAATATTAGAATAAGAAAGAAGAAAGAACAGGAGGAGTAGGATGCTGACAAACTAGGTAAAAAGCATGAAGAAATTAGATTTTAAAAAGGAGTTAAGTACAATTCTAATGAAATTAGTGATGAAAGGAGTGTAGTGCTTCATAGCAGGAGACATTAGGGCATTCCCCATCCCCTGACCCGCCCCGCTTAGTTAACCCTTCATGGATAGGAGGAGAAGGAGAAGGAGGAGGGGCAGTGACACAATCAGCACCACCTATGAAGCAGCCTATGACACGATTACAAAAGGTACTAATTAAAGCTAAAAAAGAAGGACAGGATATATCTAGTTTGATAAATGCATACCCTGTTATTGAAGAGTTTGATTCTTCAGGTCAACAAAGGAGAAGATACACTCCTTTTGATCTGGAAATTACCAAAGATTTAAAAAAGGGTTGCACTCTTTATGGGGCTACATCATCTTATGTTAAGATGGTATTTGAGAATTTAGCTTATGAAATTTTAACCTCTAGTGATTGGAAATCTATAACAAGGACATGTTTAGAACCTGGACAAAGCTTGTTGTGGCTTTTGGAGTATAGTGAACTATGTAGAATACAAGCCCAATGAAACAGGCAAGCTGGAGTTAATATACAAATCACCTTTGATCAACTAACAGGTAAAGGTCAGTATGCAGTCACTTCAGTACAGATTAATACTCCTTTGATAGTATATGAGCAAATTGCTGCTACTGCTATCAAAGCATGGGGCCCCCTCTCAGGAAAAGATAGAGGGGAAGCATTCACAAAAATAGAGCAAAGTCCCAATGAACCTTTTGTGGATTTTGTGGGACATCTGCAGACAGCTGTTACAAGAACCACTAGTGAAAATTCAGCAACAGGAATAGTGATCAAACAACTTGGTAGAGAAAATGCTAATGAGGTTTGCAGAAGAATTATATGGGGAATACACAAGGATGCTCCTTTAGAGGAGATCATAAGACGCTGTGCCACAGTGGGCACAAATGCCTTTTATACCCAGGCTATGATGCAGAACATGGGAAGACAGGGTCCCTTTTGGTAAGGGACTTCCAGAGACTCATCAATGCTTTCAGTGTGGTAAAGTAGGGCATCTGAAAGCTCATTGTAGGCATAGAGACAGAATGAGAAGACAGGTGAGAGAATAAGACCCCAAACCCCATGTACAAAATGCCACAAGGGCTTCCACTGGGCCTCAGAATGTAGATTGACCCAGGGAAATGAGAGGCGGGGGCCCAGCTCCCAAACCTCAAAGGAAAAACAGGTGGGACATGATGGCAGCCAAGGTTATACCCAGAAAGCCTTTAGAAGTTCAAGACTCTAATATGATCAATCAGCAGAGAAGCAATCAGATGGCAGAAAGGGATTACAATTGGGGAGAATACAGGCTTTTTAACCCAACAGAAGAGTAGTGTCCAGTGCAAGCAGCTCCAATATAATTACCAGGTGGAAAGGGGAGCCATGGAAGTTTGGAGGGGGAATGAAAATATTTGGAAGATTCACTGTGGAGAGTGGGATAGTGAGTTGGTAAGGAAAGAATAATGGGATTACCTAACATCAGTGGAGTATTAATGAGATTGTATAACATAAATTTGTAGCAGATTAGAATGGCTGCATGGTATTCTCTACCTTTGTTCAGCAGCACATGTTTTGACATGAAAACAACATATGTTGGGAGTGATCCAAGCTGAGTCTTGGCAATAGTAATAATAATAATAATAATAATAATAATAATAATAATAAGTGATGTGATAAATGAGTTAGTGATTCAAGAGAGGTCAGTGAAGAATTGAATTGATTCACCAACAGGTCAAGATAGGGAAAAGAGGAGAGAGTGGATAGTGTAGGAGAAATGGCCAAGGAGAAAAGAGAGGAGTCTAGAGACTGGTGGCCATGGTGCAGATGAAGGGTACTATTTTTTAAAGGAAGACAGAGGAAGAGGTGAAAATTCACTAAGAGGATTCTAAAATTCTTGAACAGAGGTGGAACATGTGTGAGTGATAGCATGATGAAGCCATCTTTTTATGTGGCTGATGTTGCTTGAGAAAGTAACTCATGGAAAGTGATTTGTTTGAGGAACTGAGTGTTTAGGGTATTTGAGGGAGAAACAATACATATGTTGAAGTTCCCCATTATAAAGGCAGGAGTTGGGAGAATAATTGTGATTCAAATATTAAACTCATTGAGGAAAAAAAGTGGAATAACCTGGGTATTGGTAGACAACAGAAATCAGGTTTTGGTTGGATATTGAATATGAATAGCATAGACCTCAAAGGAGAGATTAATGAGTGATGAGATTGGAAGAACCTAAAAGTGTCAAATGAGAGCAAGTATTCCAATTTCCTTACCCCATGAGTTGAATAAATGAACAAAGTTATAGTCAGTACCAAAAAGTTTGTTTAGAAAGGCTGTGTCCTCATGGAGGAGCCAGATTTCACTAATAACTAGAAGATAGAAAAAGAGAGAAAAAGAATTAGGTCAAAGGGAAGTTTGCTGCTGTGAAACAAGCATTCCAGAGGGCACAGTGAAAGGGCTAGAAGATGTTTGGTTATCATTTTTGAAAGGGAGGCTTAGGGGGGCTGGGAATAAAGAATCAGCTGAGGTAGAATTTATATGATGACCTACAAGAATTCAGAATCACTGGGAGATGGATATGAGTAGGAATGAGAATGGTCACATTAAGAAAAGAGCCCAACTACTGTTCAAAAGAAGGTTGGCAATCAGTGCAATATGAGAAGGAAAGCATATAATCAAATGGATGGTCCTGATTCAGTGCTCGAACTTTCCTCTGAAGAGTGGATTCTAAACTGGAAAATAATGAAGGAAGAGAATGGAAGTTGAATTTGTAAAATAGAAGAAATAAGTTCCATTCACCAACTTTCCTTTTTTTTTTCCAGATTGGAAGGTCTGAGGTCAAAAAAAGGGTTACTGTATTTTGTAAGAAAGATTGGTTCTCCACTTCTCAAATGGTAAACTGGACAGTCAGTAGCAGATAGAAATGATAGAAATTGCATTGATGGAGGTCATTGTTTGGAGGCAAATGAAAGATGCCTAAGACATCTGAGACAGAGAGGTGGTGCAGTGGATAGAACACTAGCCTTGGAGTCAGGAGAACCTGAGTTCAAATCTGGTCTCAGACACTTAACACTTCCTAACTGTGTGACCCTGGGCAAGTCACTTAATCCCAATTGCCTCAGGAAAGAAAGATTTATGAAAATTACAACTTTAATGGAATATATCCATATTATATATTATCTGGACTAAAATGAAAAGTAGTAATAATAGTCAACATTAACAAAATTCTTTAACATAATCATCACATTTGATCTCATCAAAATAGAAAACATTACAATCTCCTAAATATTATTGAACTGGCCAGTACCAGTGGCCGAAATTTAGTTATGATGCTGGACCTGACTCATTCAATAAAGACTTGGGGAAAAAAAAAGTTTTAACAAACAAGATGCCAATTTGAAACACATCCCTTTATTAGAGATGCTCACTAAACACTTGCAAATGCCTCAGCTACACTGCTACCAAGCTTCAGAACTAAACTAGCTGAAGTTTTATTTCACTATGATTCATCTCTGTTGTAGTGGTGGCTGCCCAGCTAATAACACAAAAGGATTCAATTCAAGAGAATGTAGCAACCTATTCCACACTTGACAAATATTCATAGATATGAAGTCAATTTTCTAAGAAAGCAAGCCATTCTCAATTACCATGTTTTTTTTTTTTTAAGTTCTAACTCACTAATAATAGAAGAAAAGCAAATTTTTAAAACTTAAGGCATTCTCATGTATTCTAGAATAGACTTGCAGACTCTTTTTATTACCAGGTAAATTTATAACAGAGCTTATTAATCCTCTGATTAAGAAAAAAGAAAGAAACATAAAAGCTCATCAGCATAATGTTACTATTATTACGTGTGATTTTCAAAAGATTCATTTTGATGTCTTTTTGAAACATCAATTCTTAATCACACGGTATTTTTATATCATATGATATATTTTATAACCCACTAAAAGTAGTTCATTTTGTTCATTATATTTGTTTTAATGTGTCCTCTTGGAACACTATTTTCTTCCTTGATCATATGTTCTATTTTTCTTTTCTATGAGATATTTTATCTCACTAAAAAAGTCATATTCTTCTACTTTTTAATTGGGGTATAAGTATTTTTGATTTTTTAAAATTTAATTGAAGTCTTCTCTAATTGTCTTTTCTTTCTAAATGACCAGTCTTAATATTGCTTAAATCTAACATCAGTCTCTTACCTTTCCTTATCTCTCATTGTTGTTTCAAAGAGATTTGTGATGGGTTTCTCTGAAGCTTTTAATTTGCTTTTCCTTTTTCAAAAAAAATCATTCAATTCTATATTTTGTTTTTAAAATTTTTTAATTTCAAATTTTCAATATCCTTGTTACTTTTTATTGAAGTCACATTGATTTCCTCATTTCTACTTCATATAAGCCAGAATTCTAAGACATGTGCCCATATTCTGATAGTTCAAGCCAGCAGCATTGCCAGAGGTAGCTCTGTGTTTGGGACACTCCAAAGGAAAGGGTGGGAGAAGAGAGGTATTAGACTGGCTACCAAACTGAAGGCATACAGAGCCCTTGTGCCAACCTCATTGTTGTATTCCTGTGAAATCTGGACAGTATACCAGCGCCATGCCAGGAAACTGAATCACTTCCATTTGAATTGTCTTAGGAAGATTCTGGAGCTCACCTGGCAGGATAGGACACTGAGATCCTTTCTTGAACTAAATTGCCAATCATTCCAATTCTACTGGAAAGAGCACAACTCCATTGGGCTGGCCACGTTGTTCAAAGGCCAAAGGTAGGCTTACTAAAAAAAAAAAAAAAAAAAAAAAAAAAAGTATTTTTTGGAGAACTCACAAGGTGATCAGAAAAAGCAATACAAGGACACTCTCAGGGGTTTTTTAAAGAATTTTAGAAGTGATCATATGATATAGGAAGAGACACTGGCACAGGACTACCCAGTATGGAGTGCCCTCATCAGAGATGTGTTCTGAGCAAAGAATTTAATTAGTCCAAAAGAAATGTGAGATTCACAAAATTAGAGAAGCTACCCCAAATGTCCACAAAGACTTTTTGTGCCCAACTTGTGGCAAAGTATTCTGAGCTAGAATTGGTCTGATCAGCCAGTCAGACACACTGTAACTCGATTCTAACATCGTGATGTCTTCTTGGTTCTCTTTGAGTATGAAGGACCAAGCAACCAACAACAACCAGTTAAAGCTAAATAACAATATAATAATGGGCCTGCCATTTTGAACACTTTAGATTCTAATAATACATAGTATTGCCTCCACTTAATAGATAGATCCATTACTTGGTCCCTAAAGGATCTTTCCTATGGAAGCAGTGAGAAATAGTGGAAAGATCACTGGGCTGAGTGCAGAGAAACTTGCCTTCTAGTTCTGGCTATAGCTTGCTTTGCTCCAGTATACTTACTTGTAGGAAGGGAAAACTTTATTATTAAAGGCATATTTCTTAAAAATTACAAACTTTAAAAAACCAAGTCCTCCTTCATTAGTATTACTTTTCTTTTTCTCCAGTCTTTGAGAAAGACTGGGGATAAGATTATTTATTAAAGATGACTTTTGGACAACATGTCAATTCAGCTTCATTTAATTCAACAAATGTAAAGGCAAAGATTTTTTTTTTTTTGTCCTTGTATCTTGAGAGTGAGGCATAAATCTCTATATATTCAATAATTGTTTCTTGCTGCTAGATGTTATCTAATCTCAACTGGACCATCACTATTATATGAAATTCTTAGCATTTTTCTGCTACTGATTGCTAAAAACATTCCCATAGAGTCTGTTCCAAATCTTTTCTATCTTCCACCAAAATCCTGTGGACTCTAATCAGATAAGTTACCATGCTATTTTTCTGAGGAAATTATATCCAGCCACCATTTTAGCTTACCTCATTGCCCTTCTTTTGCCTTTCTACTTCCTCTATCCCCATCCTACCTCTCCCAACAATTTTCAGGTATCTTCTCCTCCTTTGCTCTAACTTTGAGCAGAGATGATACCTGGAAGAGGTGGTAATTTGACAAGAAGGCATCAAGAAAAATCCTCTACTTCTGTTCCCAGTTCACCCCCCTCCTATTTTTAATTTTTTAAAAATATGAATATTATGAAAAAAAGATTTTACTAGTCATGAATTTGCGTAACACTGGGTATTGGACATGCCGCTTAAGCTCTGTTTATATGTTTTCTTAATTGAAAAATAAAAATAAGCTCCTACCTTCCAGGGTTGCTATTCAGATCAGATGAGATCATATTTGTACTTAGCATAGTGCCTAGCACATAGTAGGTATCATATAATCATCATCATCAAGTACCCTCTACTTCTGCAATTTCTTGTTTTAAGTGATATTTTCCTTCTAGAATCTCCATTTTTAAGGAGCCCCAGGTATGCACTATCTTTCAGATAATATTCCTGATTCTCCAGGCTTTCTCTACCATGCTAACCCTCTTCCTACCCTTTTAGCTTCCTTTTATTTATTAACTTTTACAATTAGAATATAAGCTCTTTGAGGATACGGTTTCATACTCCCAATGTTTGGTTGTTTGGTTGTTTTCTTTTTTTCACAAGAGGACCAAAATGACATTACTTATGTTGAGGTCAAAGTATAGTGTATCCAACCAAGGCTTATTTAGACCAATATAAACTTGGAATACTCTGCCACAGGTCAGGTACAATTAGCTCACTTAATAAAAGCTTATTGATTTAAGTCCACATAACATTAGCAGCAAATGTGGCTTGTTTTTAACATACTGAAAGGCTTGACTTCTAGAAAGTAAACAATAAATTGCTTAAAACCTGAGGCAACCTAAAGTAATTAAAGGCCTTCAACAGAGAAAACTGACCTTGAAATCAGCAAAATAAAGTGTAAATTCAAGCTCTGTTATTTACTACTTGTGTGACTTTAGGGTAAATTTCTTTCCTTTTAATCCTTGGCTTTCTACTCCATAAAATGATAAGAGTTGGAATAGCTGACATCTAAATTGTCTTTCAGGTCTAAATTTTTTATCCTATAAAATATTTTCTATGTCATATTCTTGTTAGAGATCTGAGATAGCTTCAGTTCAGTGAAAAATAAAAAGAAAATGTTTAGTTTAAAGGTTAACCCACATTCCATTTTTCTAAAGAGATTTCATCATAAGTGAATATGTACCAGTACTGAATCAGACTATGAATTCCACTTGTAATGTCCTCAAGTCACTAGTATTTGTCACTAATATGGACTTTTCAACTATAGCTGACCTCAAATGCTTTTTGGATTTTTAGTACAACTAGCTAAAGAAGATAAGTTCACCTGAGTTCAACTGAATCTTAGGAATCCAGAGAAATGTCAGATAAATGAAAAAAGAGCAAATGTTTTTCTTGAAGAGAAACGTTGCTGCTGACTTTGAGGACCTCAAAAAAGAATATAAGTTCACAACTACAAGCACTTTATTTGACACTGTAGTTGATTAAAAGATAATTTATACACACTATCTTACGCAACTTTTCAATAAGCAATTCAAGCAGGAAAGTTAAATTTTATTGTACCATCTTACAATGAAGGAAACCAAAACTTTGTAAAATTCAATGACTACCCAATATTACACATAAATGGCAGACCAAGGGACTGAGTTCTCCTAAGATTCTAATCACCCTACCGATCGTTTCTTATAGAACAATAATTTTCTGTAACATACAATGTTATTTCTATAGAAAGGAGGCTGCCAGAAAAGACAGTGAAAAAATAGACAACAAAACAAGCAGATTCCCAGTGTGACCAGAGACAGGACAGAGACATACATGTGAACTAAAGAACTTTGTGTTCTCTCTGTTTCAAAGTGCCACAGAGAATCCTGGAGATCTGGAATTTTTATTCTCAAAGAACTGAAAAATGGCTGGTTGGGAGAGAAGTCTAACTTTGGGATATAAAGGTAAGTGAAAGAATCCAGAAGACAAAACCCAAAAGGGTCATATACTCTACCTAAAAGTGCAACAAGGTTGCACTTGGCCCTGGTACAAAGCCATAGTTTAGGGACTAAAATTGGAGAGGAGAAAAATCAAAGAAATCCCCAAATGGTACAAAAATAAAATTATATATAATATTATAATATATTAAAAAAGATTTATAGATTCTCCAAGAGAAAAAAAAGTAGAAAGTTTCCTTGTAACTGCAATAAATAGAAACTAAAGGCAAAAAACTAGAATTTCCAAAGACTACATAAAAATCTGGAATAATACAAGAGATAAAAATTGGAAAAAAGGAAAAAAAGCTTAGAAGAGAAAGTGGTAAACTTTGCCCAAGTAAAAAAAACTAAAATAGGATTGTTGTTGTTGTTATTGTTGTCATTGTTTTCATTTTTTTCCCAATGGAGGAAAGAAAATAAGCAGGAGAAAAATTGAGTTAAAAAAAAAGTCAAGTTTGAATTTTAAAAAGTGAAGTAAACCAAATAAAAATCAATGACTTCATGAGGTAGCAAGAAATGTTTAGAACAAAATCCAAAGACAGAAAAAAAAATAAAGAAAATGTAAGATATTCAGTATCAAAAAATTAACTTGGAAAATAGGTCAAGTGAGAATTAAGAATTAATGTAGCCTAAGAAAATTATATTTTTCAAAACCTTGGAAACCATATTTTAAGAATTTATAAAAAAGAAAATTGCCCAGATACATTAAAATCAGAGTAAAGTGAAGTTTAAAAAGAATCCATCAATCACTTTCTGAAAGAAACCCTAAAAAAAAAAAAAAAAAAAAAAAAAAAAAAATCTGATGCATCACAATCAAAATCCAGAGTTTTTATGTCAAAGAAAAGAATACTGTGCCAATTTATAAGTAACCATGTGATTGAGTCCAAGAGCCATTTATTTTCATTTCCAAATACCAACAAGTCTGATGAGATAAAACGAAAAATACCCCAAGCATTCATAATGGGGGACACCAAATACATTGTGGGCAGAAAAAAAGAACTAACTAATAGGAAGATCTGGGAACTAAGAGAAGAACAATGATTTATGGGAGCAAGTTTCAAGAGGACATGGAAGTGCACAAGATTGAGAGCATAAATAGAAAATTTGCCTCGACACCTTCTTGCCAAAGGCATGACCTCTTCTTCAGACATTATACCAAAATTGAAAATTGGCAGTTCAAAAGAGAAACTAGAATTGAAAGTGGAGGCAATGAAGGAACTCACAATGAGCGATGGACACAATTTCCACAGAAAAAGTACTCATATGATAAGAGACTATAGGTTCTGGTAGATGATAGAAATCGAGAATAGATTCCATAGGAATGCTCATAAACAGTCAGTGGGGAAAGAATACAGATTATTTCCCATAGCAGTAATGGCTCAGTTGAGATTGATAACATCTAAGAAATAATTATTCATACCTCTTATACCCATAGATTGTTTCTTACTTTCAACATACAAAGACAAAAAAAAAAAAAAAAGTCTTTGCCCTTAAATTTGATGAATTAAATGAAATCAATTTGAGATTTTTCTCTACAAGCTATCTTCTACAGTTTCAGAGTTCAGTCTTCTATTAGACTGAAAAAACAAAAGTTAGAAAAAAGGGGAGTGAGAAGAGTAAGACTAATGAAGGAAGAATTAAAACAATTCTTTCACATTTATAAAATAATAAAAATTTATAGATTTTTAGAAACCAGTATTTTTAGTAGCATAAGTTTGAGGGGTATGTGGGGTAAGTTTTCACACACACACACACACACACACACACAATTATTCAGAAGCCTAGCAAGGTATAATGACTTTCTAGAACCAAAAGATAAATCTCCTTGCACCCAGTTCAATACTCTTTAATTTATCCCACATTTCTCCCATAGAAAAAACCCTATAGAAACAAAGTAATATCTCTATTAAGTAAAGGGAATATAGCTAGAATCAAAAGGGGTCAAAATAGCATTTATATTGCACTGTCCTTTAAACTACCAGAATGCGGGAATATGTTTGAGAGATCTGGCTTAGCAAGAAATAGAAAATGGAAATGGAAAAATTGATGTGACTTTACTATAGAGTATTCAGAATATTGAGGGGAGGGAAAATTAAGAAAT
This sequence comes from Antechinus flavipes, assembly GCF_016432865.1. Classification (NCBI taxonomy): domain Eukaryota; kingdom Metazoa; phylum Chordata; class Mammalia; order Dasyuromorphia; family Dasyuridae; genus Antechinus; species Antechinus flavipes. Next base: position 120,950,932 of record NC_067402.1, read on the forward strand.
GTATGACAAATTTTTTAAAAGATAAAGTTTGAGAGAAATATAGCATATGTGAACTTACAGCAATAAGGAGAGAGAAGGGAAGGCAGGAATCTACTCTCTAATTAAATAATATTTAAAATTATGTCATTTCAAACAAAAGATAAATTGGGAAGACTCCAGTTGTTCAATACCCATGTTCGAATAAAAAGTAGAATTTGTTTAGTGGGTTATAAAATCTCATAAGATAGAAAAATAGAACATGTAATTAAAGAAGAAATTAATGTTCTAAGAGGATATATGAAGATAAATATAATGAAAATCATAAGTAATAATAATGGTATTAAGCTAATCAACTTCATGATCATTATTATAATTAAAAAGATAATAAACTTGTTGTGATAAATGTAGATTGTCACAACAAGAGCCCACAAAGTAAGTCAATTGTAAAATATATTAGAAGAGAAGAGGGAAATCCAAATATCAAAACAAAGATGCAACTCTTTTTGTGGTAGTAAAGAATTGAAAATTGGAGGGATATCAAGAAATTGGAAATGACCAAACAAATTGTGATATGATTCTAACATACTACTGTTATTCTATAAAAAATGACACGCAGGCTGATTCCAGAAAAACCTGAAAGGACTACACAAATTGATACAAAGTAAAGGGAGTAGAACCAGGAGAACATTGTACACAGTTATAACAGTACTGTATGATGATTGTAGAGATTAAAATTATCCCACCTACAATAAAAGAGATTGAGATTGAGATATGATCCAATGTATTAAAGGGTCCATGGTCCTCTCTAATGAAGTGGATCTCAGATCTTCACAATCTGAGATGCCTCCTCCCTCCAGGGCCCTATTTTTATAGGTACAAATGGTATAAACTATCAGTCAGTGACTGAGGTGGTCATAAGATGATCACCTGCTCCTATTGGACAAATTATTGGTCCAGAGCACAAAAATATTTGGAGGAGACTTTCCATGTAGTTGTCACTTCTGCCAAGCTGGGTTTGGTCATCATCACAAGACAAAACAAGGGTGGAAGGTCTTTAGCTAATTTTAGTTAAGCAAGTGAACTTAGAATCTGCAACTCATAGCTTTGAGGACTTATATACAGAAATTTGATATGATTATATCAATTGATTAATATTTTTTGAATAGAGTAGGAGTTCCAAAATGAATTATTTTTCTCATGATCAATTGTGAATTATTTAGCTATTCTCAACAATACAAGGATCTAAGAAAATTCCAAAGGACTCATAATGAAAAATGCTGTCCATATCCAGAGAAAGAACTGAGTCTGAATGGAGATTGAAGCATACTATTTTTTCACTCTATTTTTTCATGGGTTTTTAATCCCCTTGTGGTCTGTTTCTTCTTTCATAATATGATAAATATGGATTTTTTCATCTTGGACTAGATGACTTCATTTCCTTCCAGTTCTATTTTGATTACATTCAATTAAAAAAGATTTTGCACAAACAAAAGCAATATAGTCAAGATTATAAGAGAAGCAAGAAAGCAGGGGAAAATTTTACAGTAAGTTTCTTTCATAAAGATTTTCAAATATTTAGTGAACTGAATCAAATTTATAATAATGTGAGTCATTGCCAGTTGACAAAAGGATATGAACAGGAATTCAGAACATTTCTAAAGAAATCAAAGCTATCTATAATCACAAAAAAAAAAATGTTCTACATCACTACTGATTAAAGAAATTCAAATTAAAACAACTCTGAGGTAATACCTCACATCCAGCAGATTGGCTAATGTGATAGAGAAGGAAAATGATAAATATTGAGATGTGGGGAAATTAGGATACTAATGCACTGTTGGTAGAGCTGGGAACTGAGCTAATCAATCTGGGGGGCAATTTGGAATAACATCCAAAGAGCTACTAAATTGTGCATATCCTTTGACCCTGCATTACCACTATTAAGTCTGTACTTCAAAAAGATCAAAGAAAAATGAAAATAATCTGTATGTACACAAATATTTATAACAGCTCTTTTTTTGTGGTGATAAAGAACTAGAAACTAAGAGAATACTCATCAAATGGGGAATGGCCAGACAAATTGAGAGATAAACTTGTGATAGAATACTATTGTGGCACAAGAAATGATGGGCAGGATGGTTTCAGAAAAATCTCAAACGATGTATAAACTGATGCAAAGTGAAGTAAACAGAACCAAGAGAACATTATACACAGCAATAGGAATATCATACAATAATCAACTGTGAATCACTTGGCTATTCTAATCAACACAATGATGCAAGACAACTCTGAAGGACTTATGGTTAAAAATGCTATTCATCTCCAGACAAAGAGGTGCTGGAACCTTAATGTAGATCAAAACATGCTTGTTTGGATTTTTTTTTTTTTTGGTCCCTGTTTGTGTTTTTGTTTTTAATAGATGGCTAATATGTTTTGCATGATTTCTATGTCAAATTGCTTGCATTCTCAAGGAAGGGGAAGAGAAGGGAGAGAGAGAATTTGAAACTCAAATTAAAAAAAAAAAAAAGCGTTGAGGATAGAGCACCACCTCTAATGGATAGAGCACTCAGGTCCGCATGACCTGAGTTCAAATCTGGTTTCAGACACTTAACATTTCCTAGCTGTGTGACCCTGGGCAAATCACTTAACCCCAATTGCCTCAGCAAAAAAAAAAAAAAAAAGTTTTGAGAAAACATTGCATATAATTGAGAAATATTGAATGAAATAAATAAAAATATTTTGGGGAAAATTATGTAGATGGTAGCAAACCATATTGCATTTGAAATCAGGAAAACCTAAGTTAAAATAATGCTTCAAATACTAGATATGTAATTCTGCCCAAGTCACTTAACACACTCAGTCCCAGTTTCCTCATCTATAAAATAGGAATAATAGTAGCACCATTTCCTAGAATTGTTGTGAAGATCAAATAAAATTTAAAGATTTTTGCAGACTTTACAGCATTATGCCAATGTTTGCTATCCAAAACTAAACCAACTAAGCAAAGATAGAATTAAAGATTCGAAAGATATTACCTATCATCAACATTTTATAAAGTATTTACTTTTATGACTGAGAAGCATTGACTCTGGAAAACACATTGTGCCAGAAAATATAAATTAAATCTTTAACCATTGATTAAAATTTAAATGGTCATTTAATGCCTTCAAATAATCTAATTCAACTTTTTTATTTTATAATATAAGGAAACAGAATCTTAAGAGGTCACTGGACTAGTCCAAGATCATACAAGTCAGGAAATAAATAACAAAAATAAAACTAGTATTTACATTCCCTAGTCTAGTGTTCTTTTTTACTATTTACTACAGAGTTCCCATGACATGAGGGAATATATGAAGAGTCATTAAAGTTAATTAGCTAACATCCTATAATAGCAAACTCATGATTAAGAGTTTGAAATTTACATATCTCCAGTAATTATAAAAAAGACTCCGTTTCCTTTAAGAAAATTGGATGAAATCCTATTGGGCCCAGGAAAAGATTGCTTTAGAGAAATGAGATATAGTTAAACAGCAATAAGATCTTAAACATATTTTTCAAGCTCATATTCATAAATAGAATTAAGAACCATTGAATGCCAGAGCCATTCATCATATGTATATCATTAGATCCACCCCTCTTAAAATAATCAAATTATTGATTCTACTGTCCCAATGACTCTCGAGCCTCCTCCTCAGAATCACGGTGGGATGTGGTCAGACCTATGTTTTAGAGATATCATCTTGGCAGATGAGTGAAGCATGGGTTATAATGGTGAGAGATTTGAGGCAGACAGACTAATATAAAGGCTCTTTCTGTATTTCAGGTGAGAAGCTATAAGATCTGAATTAGCATTGTGAGTGATAAGAAGGGAAAATATAAGAAATATTGTTAAAAGTAGAACTGATAAGACTTGGCAGTGAATTTAGATATGTTTGATGATCATGGTCATGATGATGTGGGGTGAGTGAGGAGGAGCAGTTGAAGGATGATACCAAGTTTGTGGGCCTGGGTGAATGGAAGGACAGTGGTGCCCTTAAAAGTGATATGGAAATTTGGAAGGGAAGTGTTCAAGGATAAGAATAGCAAGTTCTATTTTGGGTCTGTTGAGCCTGAGATGCCTATGGGGCACCCAAGTTTGAGATGTCAAGAAGCTACTGAAGATGAGTGACTGGAGCTCAATAGATAAATCTCTTTTTGCATATGTTAAGTTTCATATATCTGTCAACTCCAATGGGAGTACAACAGACAAAATTGATGATAAGAGATTGGAGTTAAGAGAGGTGAGGGCTTAATACTTAGATATATAAATGATGACTGAACCCACAGGAACTAATGAAATTAACTAGAGATATCATAGAAAAGGACTAGAAGGGCTCAGTATATCATCCCGGGATACACTAATGCCAAAACCAATAGTCTAAAATGTATATCTTTCTTAGGTTTGCATTTTCCATTTTCCATTACCTCACCATTATCACAAGCCTATAGTCAAGAAGACTTATCTTCATAAGTTCAAATCTAGCCTCAGACTCTTACTGGCTGTGTGACCCTGGGAGCAAGTCATTTCATCCTGCTTGTTCCAGTTTCCTCAACTGTGAAATGAGCTGGAGAAGAAAATGGCAAACCACTCCAGTGATTTTATTTAAAAAAAAAAAGGGGGGGGGGGTCACAAAGAGTTAAACATGACTGAAAAATGACTGAACAATTGCCAATATCACCATAAAAATGGAAAGGGACCATACTACATTCTTCTTCTTTTGCTTCTTGGGTTAGCATGATCCAAAAAATTATCATTAAATAAGCAACCTATTATTATTGAGCTCTCTATCCTTAACCAAGCAGCTATTGAGAAAGTAAGCTTAGTTTGCTCCTGGGACAGTACTCAAACCTTTGGATGAATGATAGAACCTTCCAGAGTTTATGTTCCAGTCTATTAGTAGATAAGTATTTGAGGTTTTTTAATATCTATTTAAAACTAAATACAGAATAAGAAAAAAACAAAATAGAAAAAGACAGAAAAGGAAAATAAAAAAATAAAAAAAAACAAGCAGAGCATTGGGGAGGATTCAAAATATGTAACAATTTCAAGTATATATTAGAAGAGATTATATTCAAGACTATCCATCTTTTCCTTGTTTACTTATAGATTATTCTTCTGTTCTCTGCTATGTACTTTTTACTTTATTTTTTTCCCTTTCATCCCCTTCACTTCCCCCAAATAGGATACAATTAAGGCCAGATTATATATACATATATACCTATATGTATGTATATATGCACACATACATAAATCTACATGCATACACATATATAGATATACATACACATTTGCACATAGCAGCAAATATTTATTAAGCACTTATTCTACATTAGACATTGGGCTAAGACAATAGAAAGACAATTTCTGTCATTAAAGAATTTATATTCCAATAGAATGAGATAAGGCATAAAAGGAAGCTGAAGCAGAGAGAGTAGTTTCCAAAGAATCCCTAGAAGGTGGTCAAGATAGAGAGATGTTTGGTGTGCAGTCTGGAGAAGAATGAGATATGGCTGGCCTGAATTTTCTCCTTAAGTGGCATTTCTGGGAGACAAAGGAGCAGCCATCATAGCCTTTTCTTCTGGCACTGCCAGGTAGTGATAGAGTCATTCCCATGCCATAGGAGTAGGACTTCATATTCAGAATTATATACTGTCCAGTGACAGATTACATCATGCATTTGGCCAGATGCCCACATATTCAACCAAGAAAATGTAAAATGTAAATCAACACTTAAAGATTCAAAGCTGATCATGACTTTTATAGATTATCTTCTTGACCCTGCTAAGCTTCCTTCTCTCTCTGCTATTTCATCATTAGTAAGTACCTTGGAAACTTTAAAACACAATATAAATATAATTTATTATTATTATCTCCATAGTAAAATTTAGCATAGTAACTCATTACTTCATAAAAATTCTGCCTTGCTCATCAATTTGTATGTATTTGAGTTCCTTTATTATAAAGTGGGACTATTTGGTAGCTTGAAGAAGGGAATACTTTGAAAGCATTCAACTCAGATATATAGAAATCCAAGTTCCCATTTTTATATGTCCAAGCAACCTACTTAAAACCATATTAAACTACTATCCTAACTTATAGGTGTTTGTTTAGTTCATGGTTCATAGACACAGTCATCAGAGTTATCATCTGAGAAGTACACAGCATAGTGGGTAATGCCTTCTCATTGTCAAGGGACCTGGAATCAAGACCTGCCATTGTAACTGATTATTCAAGTGACTTTATGGAAGTAGTTCCACCTCCCCTGGAGAACCATGTATTTAAGTCTGAAAGAGACCTTGGAGGCCAAACTTCTTGATTTTCAGATGAAGAAAAGGAAAAAGAACTTGTCTATGATCATACAAATATTGAGTCAAAGAGCTGGGATTCTAGTCAATATTCTTTCTTCATCTGTAAAATGAGAGAGTTAAACTGCTGCTTCTTTTTCAGTTACCTTTCAGTTGTGTTCAACTCTTCATGACTTCATTTGGAATTTTCTTAGCAAAAATACTCAACTGTTTTGCCCTTCTCTAGCTCATTTTACACATAAGGAAACGGAGGCAAACCGGATTAACTGACTTGTTCAGGGTCATGCAAGTAGTGAGGCCAGATTTATACTTTCTTATTCTTAGATCAGTGCTCTATCTGTACCACCTAGGTGCCCCAAGAGTTAGATTAGAATAAGGTCTAAGTTCTCCTTCACTTGTCCATACCATGAAATATAGTTATCTAGGATATATATAAGTTTCTTGAATGAAAGTAGTGTTTCCATTTTTTCTTTGTATCCTCATTGCATAGCACAGTCTCTGGCACATAATAAATGTTTATTCCCTGACTGGCACATAGCAAGTACTTAATAAATGCTTGTTAAATTGAGTGTTTATTAGTTATACACTTGGTGTTTTGTTTTGGTTTTTTTAACATTTTGAATTAAAAACAGTGCTATGCCAAATAATGTTCAAGTCATAAGAGCCAGGGCTGTAAGGGACCTTAGAGATCAAGCAGATCAATTTTTTATTTTATAAATGACGAAACTATTGTCCAAAGTAACACAAATAATGAGCCAATCTAGAATTTGAATTCTGATATCATGACTCGAGTTTAGCATTCTTCCCACCATTCTTCCTATAGCACATGGCATCAAAGTCATAATACTAGCTAATGTGTTATAGCATTTTGTAAAGTGCTTTATTATACATGATCCCTTTAATTCTCATGACAACCTAGCAAATAGGTATTAGAAATATCATGAGCTCCCTTTCACAGAAAAGGAAACAAAGGCTGGGAAAAGTTTCAGTAACTTGACACCCTCGGTGGAGGTCATGGGTAGCCCCATCTTGCTATGTTCAGAAATCTGAGCTATGTCAAACCTTGAAGTTAAATTTCCCTTATAAATCTGTCTATGGCTTAAGCCATCTTTGCTAAAACATTCTTGGGTTATAGCCTGCCAGGACATTCGTGCTTCTGCCTTATGATGTCTTTCCCCTCTCTCCTAACCCATCAAACTCATGGTGCTTTTCTCCTTCTTATAGCTAACTAACTCTTTTTAAGATGCTAAACTGCTCTATGAAATTAGCTTGCCCGTCAATGACATACTCCTACCTTATGATGTATTCCCTTTCTCCAGGTTAATTGTGATTTCCATTAGGGAACCTGTCTTTTCCATTGTGTTAGTTGTTGAAAATTCCTTTCCTTATTAACTATATGCTCTCCCGACCCTATTTCATATTACCCATTGCTAATATCTATTTTATCTCTTCATTTTGTCTGTAACCTCTTCTAAATAAACTTGCTTTTTACCAAAGAGAATAGCAATAGTGAATTCTTCATATGACCAAACTTCAGTATTTTATTCGTGAACCTCAATTTTTATCAATCAGTGCTAACCCCAAATACATTATTTGGAATAAGAAATTGCTTTCCTAAATCACATCACTATTACTATCAGTATGTTTAAAATGCAGTATCAAATATTACTGAGTATGTCATAGTTCACAAGAAACTCACAAGCATCATTATAAGCCCATTTTAAGTACCCAAAAGCATGAGAGATGCTATATAGGACAAAATCTCACAACAAACTGAGCATCCTTTGAAGATGTGAAGAACAGATAAGTTTATTTGCCTTCTAACTAAGAACAAGTTGAAAGAGAAATGGTAATGATTTTTAGTCAGAAACAGGGGAAACAGGAAATTCATTGCCAAATGAGAGTGGATGCAGAAGAATGTCAGTAAAATGGGCTAACAGAGAAAATACAAAGAGAATAATGGAAGGGGTTCCTAAAAGGAGTCACTTTTACCCAAAAGTGACTTACGTGGAATCAAAATGTGAGGATTTTCACCTCTGGTATTTCAAAGAGATTGAACCCAGTGATCGCATAGATAATAAGTGAAATCACTTCAAAAGGTTAAAAGGCCTTTTCAAAGCACACCATACATGTACCCTGGTAGTAAAAGGACAATATGTCTCCTGAGGCTGCACCTAATTAGTAGTAAAATCATTATTGTTGATGCCCAAAACAAAAACAAAGCAATTATTCAGTTGAAATTGTTATTTACTTTTCATTCTAACCCGCTTCTAGGACTGTTTTAATGATCTCAGTTTTATTACAAATATAATGTGTGTGTTTTTTAAATTCTGAACAAGTCTCTGAAGTCACAAAAAGAAAAATGTCCCTAAGAGATGATGAAGTGATAGAGGTACTCAACTGTTGCAACTTACCTGAGGAGCAATTGAGAAGAAAGCCATTTAGTTCTAGGTCTAGGAAACAATAGTTTCTAAAGAAATATTCAGATCTTTAGATTTCGAAGTCCAACTGAATGGGACTAGCCATCAGGCTCAAGAAAGGAAAACTTCCTTCAAATGGCTACCTGGAATAGTTCAGTTACACTATGGTTGTGAAGGTAAAATAAATGTGTGTGTGTGTGTGTGTGTGTGTGTGTGTGTGTGTGTGTATTCATATATATGCATTTATGAAGTCTGCCTGGAGTGTTTGTATCTTTGTAATAGCACTTACAAAACTATAACTGATGAGGTCCTGAATGGTGGGTGTGCTAGGCAGAGAGAAACTGAAAAATTGATAAAATTAATCTCTGGGACAGGCAGGGAAAAGATAGAGATAGAAAATTTTAGCTTTGTGGTCCTATCTTCTGTAGAGATTGTCCAGTCAGAAATCCAAGCTATATGAAATCCCCGAGACCCACCCTCTGTAGGGGTTTTGGGGTCATGGGTGGCTTCACCTTGCCATGTCCTATCAGAGATCCCAGTCATGTCCCTGAAGTTAAGTTTCCCCTATAAGTCTACTTAGGGCCCATGCCATGTGGACTGCCCTCCTTTGGGTCACTCTGCCCTGAGACGCCTTCTCATGGTATCTTTTCCCTTACCCCTCACCCAGGCCATGCAGTGTCTCTCCTAATCCCATCATGCTTTAGGGTGCCTCTCTTCTATTGACCTCACTTCTCGTCCTTTCAGCTAACTCTTTTAGTAAGTCCCTTTCAGGATTTAGCCTGCCAGCCAAGCACATGGCCCAACCTCAAGGGGTGTTTTATTTCTCCTAATAAATGGCAAGTTCCATTGGGAAACTTCCCTTTTTCATCATACCATTTTCTCTGCTCTCCCAATTCTATTTCGTATTTACCATTCCTAGTGTCTACTGTGTCCCTTCATTTTATCTTTTCCTAAATAAAGCTCTCTTTTGCCAAAGAGGATGGCTATTGTGAATTCTTCAAATGATCGAACCTTAACATTTGATGCTTATGATAATTTGGTGTCAACATCCGCTACATCATAACTGCATACAAATAAATGAGAGGCAGCATGATGTAACATGGTTACAAAACCTTCTTAGGAGTCAGTTGTTTTTTGGTTTTGATGTTTAACGTTCATTCTAGAAGAGAGCCATGACATCAGGAAGGAGATCATGATTTGCAAAGTGAATCGGATACAAATAAGGCAGGGCTGTGCAAAGTCACAAGCTTCACTCCTTTGATATCATCTGAATTCAGGGGCAAGATATAGATTAGGATGATTGGAAATGGCCTCAGATGTACTGGGAGATTTTGGTCTTTTTAAGCTAAGATTTTTCCCAGGTCTCATTTTTTTGGAAGCAACATCCATTCAATAATCAAGGTTAAGTAAGAAATGAGACAAAAATTGGCCTTTTTTACTCAGTCAAAAAAAAAAAAAAATCAACCTAGGAAGGAAGAACCTTCATTTCTGATCTGAACAGAAACAATTGCTATTTACCTTCACTCTGAGCCATCAAAAACCAAACAATGACCAAGTGAGACTTGGACTGGGACTTATTATTTGCTAGTACTTGAGAGCCAAACCCAAAGCCATTTGAGTTTAAGGCATAGAGCTCTATTTGAATCCCAGTAAGCTTTATTGAAGCCTGGTTTTCCAATGATGTAGCGGATGTTGACACCAAATTATCATAAGCATCAAATGTTAAGGTTCGATCATTTGAAGAATTCACAATAGCCATCCTCTTTGGCAAAAGAGAGCTTTATTTAGGAAAAGATAAAATGAAGGGACACAGTAGACACTATATATATATATATGTATATATATATTCACAGGGAATTTCCCTGTGAAATCATAGATCAAGGCAAAAAACAATTTTTTTTTTTTTTAAAGATTTACCCCTCATTGTATTTCAAAAGAACTTCTGGGAGTGACTACATCAAGAGGAAATATTTTTACCTCTAACTCATAGTAGAAATTGAAAAGAATCTACCTATAGTTTCTGAAAGAAACCTCAAAATGAAAACTCCTAGAAATATTGCAATCAAAATTCAGAACTCTCAGATCAAGAAGAAAATATTACAAAGAGCTATAAAGAAATAATTTAAATACCATCGTGCCGGTGTCAGTACTACAGAAGATTTAGCAGTCACCATTATTAAAAAAAAAAAAAAAAAAAATCAGAGGATTTAGAACATGATATTCCAGAAGGCAAAAGAACTAGGATTACAATAAGAATAACCTATCCAGAAAAACTGAGAATAATCTTATTGTTTACATTCTTATGAGAAGATAATAATATAATAAGATAATGTAACCTCTCACAAATCTATCATCACTAGGAGTTTTTAAAGTAAAAACTCTAAATGTGATTTTATTCTTTTGGAAGAATAATGGAAGCTTGGGAAGAGGGATGTTCTGAGGAAAGAGAGAAGGGAAAGGAAAAATAGGAAAAATTATCTCACATAAATAGAACAAGCAAGGAAGAGTTTATACAAGGAAATGGTGTGACTAACACTTGAAGCTGATTCTCATCAAGTTCTAGGAGAGAAAGATATTTACACATGCATAAAACATATGGAAATTCATCTTAATTAACAAGAAAGTTGGAAGAAAAAAGGGAAAGTGATTTTTAAAAAGAAAAAGAAGAAAAAAAAGAGAGTAAAATAAGGGAGATAGTGGCCAGAAGCAAAATTGAATCTTAAGGAGAGGACAAGGGAGAGAAGAGAGAGAAAGAGAAAAAAAGAGACAGAGAAATAGAGAAAGAGAGACAGAGAATGATAAGTATAAGATAATAAGATAGAAGGAAATACACAGTTATCGATCATAACTGGCAAAATAAGTGGGATGAACTCACCCATTAAAAAGAAAAGGACAGGAGAACTGATTAGAAACCAGAATCCAACCATATATTGTTTACAAGAAATGCATTTGAAGCACTGAGATACACAAAGAGTAATGGTAAGGCACTGAAGCAGAATCTATTTTACTTCAGATGAAGCAGAAAAGCAGGGGTAGCAATCATGATCTCAGACAAGGCAAAAGCAAAAATAGACCTAATTAAAAGAAATAAACAGAGAACTACATTTCAATAAAAGGTACCATATATAATATATTAATATTAATACTAAGCATATATGTACCAAATATTATATCATCTAAATTTTAAAGGAAAAGTTAAATGAGTTGCAGGAGGATATAGATAATAAAGTCATAGTACTGGAGGACTTCAATTTATACCATAATATCTAAATAAATCTTACGAAAATAAAAAAGAAACAAGTTAAGGAAATAAATAGAATTTTAGAAAAGTTAGATATGATAGTCCTTTAGAGAATATTGAATATGAATAGAAAGGTGTATGCCTATTCTCAGCTGTATATGGTGCCTTTATAAAAATTGGCTATGTATTAGAATATAAAAATCTCATAAACAAATACAGAAAAACAAAACTATTCAATGCATCCTTTTCTGGCCATAATACAATAAAAATTATATTCAATAATGAGTCTTTCATGCATTGATCAAGAAATACTTGAATGTAAGTAACTTAATCTTTAAAAATGAGTAGACCAAAAAACAAAATATAGAAATAATCAATCATTTCATTAAAGATAATAACAATGAGTCAACATACCAAACTTCTGGGATGCAGCCAAAGTTGTACTTATATCTTTAAACATCAATGGAGAGAAAGAAAAAATCAATGAATCAGGAATGAATTTTTTTTTTAAATTAGAAAAGAAATCAACTGAAATCACTCAACTAAAAACCAAAATATATATATGAAAATTGAAGTAGAAACTAGCAAAATTAAAAATTAAAATATTGAATTAATAAATAAAATTAGGGATTTTAAAATAAAAAACATTGATTAATTTGATTTTAAAAAATAAAGAAAAACTAAATTTTCAGTATCCAAAATGAAAAAAATGAATTCACAACCAATAAAGATAACAACAATTATTAAGAAATATTTTGCCCAATGATTTGCCAATAAAATTGGCTATCTTAATGAAATGAATAAATATTTGCAAAAATATAAATTGCCCAGATTTGCAGAATAAGAAATACAATACTTGAATAACTTTGTTTTATAAAGAGAAATTAAACAAGCCATAAAATAATTAACTAAGGGAAAAAATATTCAGGACTTGATGAATTTTCAAGTGATTTCTACTAAGCAGTTAAACACTTTTAATACTACATAAATTGGTTGAGGGGGGAAAAAAAGGTAAAGAAGAAATCTTTAATTAAAACCAAATACTTTCTAATGTGCAATTATGGTTTTGCAACCTAAACCAGGGAAAGTTAATACATAAGAAGAAACAAAAACTACCTTCTAATTTTCCTAATGAATTGTAATGTAAAATTGAAACAAAATACTAGCAAAGAGATTATAACAATACATCACAAAGATCATACATTATGACCAGGCTAGATTTATAGCAGGAATGTGGGGTTTATTCAGTATTAGACAAACAATAAGCCTAATTGATAATGACAACAAAAAATGATGCAAATCACATGATTATTTCAATAAATGCTGAAAAAGCTTTTGAAAAATACAACACCCATTCCTTTTTAAAAAGGAAAAAATATTAGAAAAATAATAAATGGAGCTTTCCTTAAAATTATAAGTAATATCTTTTTAAAACAAAGAGCAATTATTTTCTGTAATAAAATTAAGGTAGAAGCCTTTCCAAAAAGATCAGAGGTGAAGCAAAGTTGTCTATGAACATCACTTATGTTTGTACTAGAAATGATAGCCATAGCAAGAAGAAAAGAAAAAGAGATTGAAAAAATAAGGATAGGCAAGAAGGAAACAAAATTATTATTCTTTGCAGATGAAATGATGATTTACTTAGAGAACCGTAGGAAATTAACTTTAAAAAAACTAACCAAAACAACATCAGCAAAGTTGCAAAATATGAAATAAACCCCCACAAATGATTAGTATTTTCATGTATTACCAACAAAACTCAGTAGGAGAGAGAAACATTTCATTCGGAATAAATACACATATTCTAAAACAATAGGGAATCTATCTGCCAATATACACAGAGGAACTATATGTGTAATGCCAGAGAAACTGAGGCAGGATAGAGATTAGAGAATATTTAATAATTTATTTGAAAGGGAGAGATTTACTGGGACCAAATGGATCCATGGTTTGGTCCCAGGGCTGAATGAAACTATTGTCTCCAAGAATCCAGCAAACAATGAGAGTTCTAAATGACCTATATACACGTGGCTCAGGGGGTAGACTGAGGCAGGGGCGGAGGCAGGATACTGAGAGCGGGAATGGGACTCTTGACAAGGTGGGGCAAGTCACTAGAGAGGGATGACATAATGGGGGGAGGCACCCCGGAGATGGGAAGAGGCATTTTCATAAGCTGGTATCTGACATTCTGATAGCTTGGGATGAGGAGAAGCATTCTGATATTCTAAAACATAAGATCTTTTATCCTTATCAAATATTCTAATAAAGAGAGAGGGGAGGTTTTGCAAGACAATTATAAACTGAGGCAGAACACGTAGAGAAACTGAGTCAGGACTGGGCCAGGATAATTAGGGAAACTGAATCAGGACAATAAAAGAGAACTGTGACATAACATTCCATATTCTCTCTTCTGAATATTCAAATCATTGAATTCTCCTTCCTCTAGAAGGTTTAGCACCATAATTTGGACCAACTCTATGTAAAACAAATAAACCAAAATAAAATTAGAACAATCCAAAGACTTATGGCAAGAACCAGTCTCTCCCTGCTGACCCCAGAGTTATTAGCATAACTCATTTAGGGAGACACACAGGCCTCCCTGCTGCAGAAATAGCAGGTCCTCTGCAGTTGGAGAGCATCTCAGCCGGAGAATCCAGTTTGAAATGGACAGTTCACTGTGACTTATGTCTGTGGTCATTTGTGCATTTAACTCAGCCTCTGTTTATACAGGTGCTCAAGACAGTCCTGCTGCCCATCCTAAGAGGGCACCCCAAGAGACTCCAAAGAGTGGAAAAGTGGGGCCAGAGTAGCTCCACCTGTCCCCTCTGATAGAACAGGTGCTGCTACTAGGAAATAGATTTCTGAGTAGATTATGCAGTTAGACCAAGGCAGGCAACCCCAACTATTAGAGGCCTGATACCAAAATGCTGAAATACTAATTAAGGAACTGTGGTAACAGGAGTAGAGAAACAGATCAGAGAAACTGCCAGTCCCAAGACAGGTGTCTGATTTCTGGTTGTTTCTAAAAAAAAAAAATAATAATAATTCCCCAAAACTGGTTGGCCAGGGCAATTCCAGCAGAATAAGGTATTTCAAAGTTAAAACATAATTTCCAACTCAATCTGAACTAATGAGATAGGTGGCAGGGCAGAAGTGCCTAAGAAAAATACATAGTTTTCCCAATTTCCTGACCAGTTTCAACTAGTTTGCTTCCTCCCCTTTTTTTTTGTCATGGGAAAAAAATTATCAAATGACCATTCCACATATAAATCCCAAGAGTGAATCAAAATTCCTATACATAACAGACTAGTACAGTAAGTTTCCTAAAAATCCCTCAAACATACAGCAATAATTAA
Organism: Antechinus flavipes; assembly: GCF_016432865.1. Classification (NCBI taxonomy): domain Eukaryota; kingdom Metazoa; phylum Chordata; class Mammalia; order Dasyuromorphia; family Dasyuridae; genus Antechinus; species Antechinus flavipes. The sequence goes on from NC_067402.1 coordinate 120,966,276, forward strand.
ACAGTTTTAACAAATCTTAAATACAATGATATGGTTAAAAATTTAACAATAATTCAACCACTTTCCTACTCCCCAATATCAGTCCAAATTACATCAGGAGCTCAGTCCAGGGAGGGGATGGGCATGGCCGTAATGCCTGCTAACAAAGCTTCAGATAGGCTGATCCATGTCTCAGAAACAAGTCAATACCTGTAATTTTGACCAAAATCTAGAACAAAAAAACACAAATCTAACAAGTAAAGGTTAGATCAGACTAATACAAAATGTGAAGAGGCCAGTATAGAATGGCCAGCAGCTTCCCAACAGATAAAACGGCAGTTAGGCTTTTGCTCTCTCATTATTTAAAAACCTGAATATCCACAGACACAAATATTCAGTTACAGATAGATGACCTGGGTAAATACTCATTTGCCAAGTATTCAGAATATAATGATTACATATAACCAGATTGGAAACAACAAGGTATAACATATAACCAGATTGGAAATAGCAAGGTATGATATAATTGAATTGCATTAACAGTTTCTTATTGATAATTGCTCTGATCATAGAAATTAGTTTCAGGAGGAAAAAATGCAGGGACACAACCATAATATAATAACCAATTAAAACTCAACTTTCAGCAAAACATAATAAAATAGCTTTAATTCATTTTTACTCCAGTTAATTGTAGTATTAAGTATAAGCCCAAAGAATTTTACTTCTAATAACAAATTCTATTAATGAAGTTTCAGATAAATCCTAAACAGATATTTACCATAACTTTATATTTATAACAATAAGAATTTGTCTCAGTATGTTCACTTCTTTCATATCTAAGTAGATGTTTCCATAAGTGAACATCATACATACAAATCAGTTTGCTTTTAAAAATACCCAATACATAGACAAATAATCCAAATTACATATTGTCCATAACAGAAACATTTTCAAAAAGACCAAAAATATTATTTTCAGAGGCTCTTTAAATGACCTCAGGATGACCTAATACAATCAATTAAAACTTAAAATATCCTATACAGAATATCCTAATACCACATAAAAGAATCCAAGAGGTTCTCAAAACTATTAAATTTTTAGAAATACCATAATCTCATATTGATAACAGTAATATGTTTCAGTAAGTTCACAAGTTATCTTTCATATTTATCAGAAACATTTTCAAAAGGACTAGGAAAAAACTACTATTTTCAGAAGCCCTTTAAATGATGGGCATAACCTCAGGATACAATCAATTAAACTTATATAGAATACCCAATTCCACATAAAAGAATCTGAAAGATTCTTTAAAATATCAATTAAACAGAAGAAGCAATTAATATTTGAACCAACAAAGAGCTGCAGTTTGTTTAAAAAAAAAATCTAACCAACTGGAAAAATATTAAATGCTCTTGGATTAAGCGAGCAAATATAATAAAGATGACATTTTTACTACCTAAACTAATCTATTTATTTAGCACTATACCAATCATACTCCCAAAAAACTGTTTTAATTACCTAGAAAAAATAACAACAAAGTTCATATGGAAAAACAAAAGGTCAAGAATTTCAAGGGAATTAATGAAAAAAAAAAATCAAATGAAGGTGGCCTAGCTGTATCAGATCTAAAATTATATTATAAAGCAGCGGTTACCAAAATCATTTGGTATTGGCTAAGAAATAGACTAGTTGATCAGTGGAATAGGTTAGGTTCACAGGATAAAATAGTCAATAACTTTAATAATCTAGTGTTTGACAAATCCAAAGACTCCAGCTTTTGGGATAAGAACTCACTGTTTGACAAAAATTGCTGGGAAAATTGGAAATTAGTATGGCAGAAACTAGGCATTGACCCACACTTAATACCGTACACCAAGATAAGGTCAAAATGGGTTCATGACCTAGGCATAAAGAATGAGATTATAAATAAATTGGAAGAGCATAGGGTAGTTTACCTCTCAGACCTGTGGAAGAAGAAGGAATTTATGACCAAAGAAGAACTAGAAATCATTACTGACCACAAAATAGAAAATTTTAATTGTATCAAATTGAAAAGTTTTTATACAAACAAAACTAATGCAGACAAGATTAGAAGGGAAGTAATAAACTGGGAAAACATTTTTACAATCAAAGGTTCTGATAAAGGCCTCATTTCCAAAATATATAGAGAATTTACTCTAATTTATAAGAAATCAAGCCATACTCCAATTGATAAATGGTCAAAGGATATGAACAGACAATTCTCAGACAAAGAAATTGAAACTATTTCTGGCCATATGAAAAGATGCTCCAAGTCATTATTAATCAGAGAAATTCAAATTAAGACAACTCTGAGATACCACTACACACCTGTCAGATTGGCTAGAATGACAGGGAAAGATAATGCAGAATGTTGGAGGGGATGTGGGAAAACAGAAACACTGATACATTGTTGGTGGAATTGTGAATAGATCCAACCATTCTGGAGAGCAATTTGGAACTATGCTCAAAAAGCTATCAAACTGTACATATCTTTTGACCCAGCAGTGCTGCTACTAGGCTTATATCCCAAAGAGATTTTAAAGAAGGGAAAGGGACCTGTATGTGCAAGAATGTTTGTGGCAGCCCTCTTTGTAGTGGCCAGAAACTGGAAGCTGAGTGGATGCCCATCAATTGGAGAATGGCTAAATAAATTGTGGTATATGAATATTATGAAATATTGTTCAGTAAGGAATGACCAGCAGGATGATTTCAGAAAGGCCTGGAGAGACTTACATGAACTGATGCTGAGTGAAATGAGCAGGACCAGGAGATCATTATATACTTCAACAACAATACTATATGGTGATCAATTCTAATGGAACTGACCATCTTCAGCAATGAGATGAACCAAATCAGTTCCAATAGAGCAGTAATGAACTGAACCAGCTATGCCCAGGGAAAGAACTCTGGGAGATGACTATGAACCACTACATAGAATTCCCAAACCCTCTATTTTTGTCCAGCTGTATTTTTGATTTCTTTCATAGGCTAATTGTACACTATTTCAAAGTCCAACTCTTTTTATACAGCAAAATAATTGTTTGGACGTGTGTGTGTGTATGTGTGTATATATCTATCTATCTAAATAAAAAGCTATAATAATAATTTAAAAAAAACACCATCTTAATCGGGGGAGGGGGATTAGATTGTCCCTCTTCCATGTGGTCACCCTTCTCTCATTCCACCATGCTTCTCAACCCCAACTTCCCACAACTAACCTTTTTAGGGTGTCATTTCCCCCAGGATCCAATCTGCCAGCTAAAGACAGACCCCAACCTCATGGGGTATCTCCTTTCCCATGGCAAATGGCAAATTCACTAAGGATTTGTGCCCATTTCTGGAAAGCTATTTTCCTTTCTCTTCTTCTTTCTCTCACACCATCTCTTCCTGTCCCATCTCTCTCTCTCTCTCTCCTCCCAATGCTTACTTGCTCAAACCTTCTACAACATGCTTTAAACACTCCCAATACTAGAAGTTCCATTTAAACTATTAATTGCTTTTGCAAATCAATCTTTCTTTTCCCTTGTCTTTAAATCACTTTTTTTTTAAACTTAAAAAACCAAATTTCATAAAACTTAATACATATACGCAACAGAGCATAGTTTACAAATTACCCAATACTTCTAGAAAGCAACATATCATCTAAGTAGGGAGATACAAACATGACCTCCCAATGTAAGCTACTGGCATTTTGTTTTAATAACCTATATTTTAACTTAAAAGCCAATCAAATACAGTTTTAAATTTCCAGTAATATAAAACTGCTTTTCCTATCCTATTTCAAATAATGAATTTCTCTCTGGCCTTATGTGGCCATTATTCCCAATGGATTTCCTAAGCCCTAACTTTGGCCATAGGTGGAGCCTTTAGAAAAGTCACACCTTTCTTTACCTAATTAGAGGCACCTGACTTCTTTCAGGTAAGTTTACAGAACTTTACTCCAACAAGTTCTTACAATATTACATTCAAAGATAACTAAATCTAGCCTGCATAGGCAACAGTAAAATTCTTTCCCACAATTTAAAACTGCCCAAAAGAATACTCAGAACAAATCTGGCATGCAAAGGCAATAGTAAAATGATTTCCCATAATTTTAAAACCATTCTAAAATTCCAAATCAGATGTTTCTCCAGCCAGAATTTCAATCAGATAAGGTTTTATTACCCTTTACTCTAGCAGGCTCTGAAAAACTGCTTCAAGGAAAAACTGTCTGCCTTTTTGTTCCTTTTACTCACAAATTAGTATAGAAGGTTAAAAAGTGTAAAATTACAAGCAAATTTTAACTAATTCCCAAATTTCTTAATTTAGCAGAGCTCTGAACCAAACAAGTCATAAACAAGTGACACAGACAAACAAGTCACAGAACACACGGACATGACTGCACAGTCAAAACATTTAACACACTGACCAGGGCTATCTGAAAAGAACAGCCTTGAGGGAAGTTGTCAGCTCGAGCGTCTTCCCTCCCAGTTTGCTTCATTTCTTTGCCTTCACAGAGAATGCCCAGATTAAAACCAGGTAGTACCAAAAGGTACTCAGGTACCCAAAGGGTACTCAGAACCAGATAGTACCAAAAGGTACTCAAGTACCCAAAGGATACTTCAGATAATGCCACATAGCATCCTACTAGAATTTCCTGGAATTGTATGGCTCATCAGCCCAATTTTTTCTGGGGACCAGATTTGCTAGCAATCAGACCAGACAGAAAACTTACCCTGTAGGGGTTTCAGACCAGATTCTCCCTTGGAGTGTCCACGGTTAGGTGTCAGGCACAGTTGTGGCTGGAAATTGCTCTTTCTCAGAGGCTCTGGAAAAAAAATCCAGAGGGCCAGCCTCTCCAGATCCTCAGCTGTCCTGAGGCCCAAGGCGGAAACCTGAAGGTCTCTTATCTCTAATCTTGCTCTCATTTTCTAACATCTCACTGGGGACTCCAAAATGTAATGCTGGAGAAACTGAGGCAGGATAGAGATTAGAGAGTATTTAATAATTTGTTTAAAGGGAGAGATTTACTGGGACCAAAGGGCTCCATGGTTTGGTCTCAGGGCTGAATGAGACTATCATCTCCAAGAATCCAGCAAACAATGAAAGTTCATTGTCAAAGTCTACACAGCGGGGTAGACTGAGGCAGGGACAGAGTCAAGGTGCTGAGAGCGGGAACGGGACGAGCCACCAGAGATGGGGATGACATAATAGAGGGAGACACCCTGGAGATGAGGAGAGGCATCTTGATAAGACGGTATCTGACATTCTGGTAGCTTGGGATGGGAAGAGGCATTCTGATATTCTAAATTATAAGCTCTTTTATCCTTATCAAATATTCTAATAAAGAGGGAAGAGAGGTTTTTCAAAAGAATTATACACTGAGGCAGAACACTTAAAGAAACTGAGTCAGGACTGGGTCGGGATTATTAGGGAAACTGAGTCAGGACACTAAAAGGGAACTGTGGCATAACATATGAAAACAATTATAAAACATTATTTGTGTAAACATAGAGCTGAATAATTTGAGAAAGAAAAAGGACCCATATGTACAAAATATATTTTTAGTAGGTTTTTTTTGGGGGGAGGAGGATTTGTTTGCTGTTTTGTTGTTTTGTTTTTTGAGTTGGGGTTTTTTTTTTTTGTTTGTTTGTTTGTTTGTTTTTGGTGTGCCAGCAAAGAATTAGAAACTAAGGAGGTACCCATCACTTGGAGAATAGCTGAACAAGAAATAGTATATAAATTTGTTGAAATACTATTGAACTGTAAGGAACAATGAAGGAATGGTTTCAGAAAAACCCAGTAAAACTTAGGAATTGATGTAAAGTGGTGTGAGCAGAATTAGGAAAGCAGTTATATAATAACAATAATATATAAAAATAATCAACTTTGAAAGAGAGTAACTCTGATCATCACAATGACCAATTACAATTACAAAGGACTTATGATGAAAAGGTTATCTACCTTCAGAAACCAAACGGGAATTTAGAGTGGAGTTTGAAGCACATTTTCTATTTCTTGCTTTTGTAGTATAGAGAGGGAATATATGGATAAGCAGAAATTTGTTTTGTATGTCTGTATTTTTAATGGGTTTTATTTTTCTTGTCTTCTCAAGGGGTGGGAGAAAGGAAGATAGAAGGAAGAGAATTTGGAATTGAAATTAAATTAAATTTAAAAACAAAAGCAAAGAACCTTGTAACTAGATTGAAGAGTGGATAGAGCAACTGAGCCTGAAATCAAGAAGACCTGAATTTCAAATCTGACCTCAGACACTTGGTAGCTGTGTCTTGATCTTGAGCAAATTACTTTACTTTTTGAACTCAGTTTCCTCATTTGTAAAATAGGGATAATATTAGCACCTACACATTACAAATTAACATATTTCATAAGAATAAAATGAGATAATATTTGGAAAGCACTTAGCACAGTGCCTGGCACATGCAGGTGCTGTACAAAAGTTAACCAATATCATTATTATTACTATCTTGATTTTTATTCTGGCCACTTCTTTATCTGAAGGATGCTACAAAGGTAAAGAATAGTGACTTTAGATGCAGAGGATCTTGGTTCAGGTACTGCCTTTGATGTATACCGTGAATGTCATCATGCACCATTCACCCTCATTTGACCCCATTTTCTTCCTTTATAATATGAAATGATTTCAGTAGATTAAGGTTCATTAATCGTTTCTGTGTGCCATGGCCCTCTTTGGAAATCTACAGAAGTCTTTGCATCTGTTCTCAGAATATTTTTAAATAATTGAAGAAAATGTTAAATTTCAGTTACTTTTCAATATTCCTTACTTTGGGATTAATGAATGCAGCTATACATGTGCATGGATGTGTGTATGCATGCATGCACATGTATGTACATCTATATGTTCATAATTATATTTCAATGTAAATGGTTTTCTTTGTAATCCTATTTGTTTTATTTTGTGCATTTAAAAATATGATTCTGAAAAGGACTTCATAGGCTTCAGCACACTGCCAAGGGGATCCATGACACACATAAGTTTAAGAATCTTCCATAAGTCAAGTATGATTGGGGGGGGGGTCTATGGACCCCAGATCAGGAGCCTCTAGACTAAATGACTTCTAACATCCTTTAGGTTCATAGATTTAGAGCTGGAAGAAACTTAAGGGCTCATCTAGTTCAACCCCCTTATTTTGTAGATGAAAGGCCCAGATAATGAAGCGCTGAAGCCCAAAGGTATTAATTAGCAGAGTAGGGATTTGAACTGTGAATATTTAGCCCCAAATTCAGCACACTATTTTGTTGAACCACACCTACTTCCTTCCAATTCAAATTCTATCATGAGTTTCTAAACACACACACACCCCTCTCCCAAAAAAGTCTTTGCTTATTGAGCATCTTTCTGGTGACAAGCCTCCCTTTTGATGCCGATAGACAAATTGTCACCTAGACCATTTGGAAGTCTTTCCAGTTTGGTAAGGTCTGCCAGAACTTGTCATCCACAGTCATAACTTTTGATCACCATTCCATGATGAGACATCTTTTAAACAATTTTAATATGAGAATATTGAAGTGATTAGAAGGAAGTCAACATGATGTTGTAATTAGAGTAATGGCTGACATTTGTAGAAAGCTTTCAGGTTTTTCAAGTAATTATGTTCATGACTTCATTTGATACAACAATTCTATAAGGGAGATGCTGTGATTATCTCCATTTTACAAATGAGGAAATTGAGGCATTTAGAGGTTTGAGTCATTTAGTGGTTTGCCGATCAAAAAGCATTAAGACATTGAAGCAAAATTTGAATCTAGGAATTTTTGACACAAGCTCTATCACTCCTTCTGCTACATCATATTTATAAGTCCACAAGGGAAAGAAAGAGAGAGAGAGAGAGAGAAGAGAGAGAGAGAGAGAAGAAAAAGAAGAAGAAGAAGAAGAAGAAGAAGAAGAAGAAGAAGAAGAAGAAGAAGAAGAAGAAGAAGAAGAAGAAGAAGAAGAAAGGAAGGAAGGAAGAAAGGAAGAGAGAAAGAAAGAGAGAGAGGAAGGGAGTAAGGAAGGAAGGAAGGAAGGAAGGAAGGAAGGAAGGAAGGAGGAAGGAAGGAAGGAAGGAAGGAAGGAAGGAAGGAAGGAAGGAAGGAAGGAAGAAAAAATAGAAGGATGGAAGGAAGAATTTTGAAAAGAATAAATTAAATTTTTAAAAAGTTTTTAAAATGCTGTTTTTTATTTATTATCTGTGCATCCATCATCTCCCTACCTCTGGAAAAAAAAAATGATATGTGAAGTCATCTTCCAGCACAAAGCTTAATCATTATATTTCATAGTTCAATTTTAATTGCTTGTATTGTTCTGTTCACTTACATCATTGTAGTCATGTAAATTGTTTTCCTGTTTCCATTTACTTGTTTTTGATTGGTTCATATACATATTCCCTTTTCCCTCTATATTCATCACTTTCATCTCTTCTTACAATGCAAGCAATCATTTACATTCATGTATTGCAGTTTGGTTAGCCATTTTCCCATCAATACTTATTTATTTTGGCTTGATTTCTTTCTTAAAAACCAAAATAACTCTGATTCTCATTGATGGGCCACCCATAGGCACCAGGCCAAGCCCCATTTGATCACTGTTTGGGTCCTTATTGACTCAGATTAAACATACATAACAGTCATTTCTGCTTTGGCCAGAAAACCTGAGGATCTTGCCTTCCCAGATTCATTTATTTAAATTTTTTTTGACTAGGTGAAAGAGGAGATTCTTTGCCTCAATTGCTACCTCGCCTTAAATACTGAATAGGTCAAACTGAGACCTGTTGAAGACCTTAGCTTAAAAAAGTCAAGGTCTCCCATTGCATCCAGGGCCATCTTCAGGCATTCTAATCTATATCTGCTCATTGGACCCAAATGGCTTTGGAGGGGAAAGAGGCAGTTGACCTTGTACATCCTTCCTTCACAAATCCAGTTCACTTATATATCATGTCATCACCTCCCTGATATCATGGTCCTCTTCAAGAATGAAGGACAAATAACAACAGCAACCATTTTTTATAACTACCAAAAAAATATTGCTAAATGTTTTTATGTATATAGGAGTCTTTCTTTTTATCATTGAATTTCTGGTATACAGTAATACAAATTGCTTTCTGGAATTTCACACTCCAGAACTCTTTCACTATATAAACAGCATGTTTTATTTCATCTTCATAATCACCCATAAAGACAGAATAGTTATTTCCATTTTATAGCCAAAGAAATTAAGATTCAGAGAAATTTTGACTTTTTCTGCCTTTATTTTCCCATCTGGAAATGAAATTGTAAAGTGTCAATTTCCATTTTTATATGAGAATATCCAAGAAATTAGATCCAAGGATTCTGGATCCAGAAGTAACTATAAGATCATCCAATCTAACCCTTTCATTTTACAGCAATTGAGTCCCAAAGAATTTAAATGACTCACCTAAGATCATATAAGTAGTAAGTTACCAGTCAGGATTTAAATTCAGGAACTCTGCCTCCAAATCTAATGTTCTTCCTACTAGCCTATTTCTTCTTGGAAAGCTAACATACTCTGAGCTCCACCAATGAAAGAATCACGTAAATTTAAAACAAATGAGTATTTACAATAATTTACAATAATTACTTACTAACTTTGTTGATGGTGACACATCATAGACAGGTTATATGAGTTAATCATCAGAATGTAATGAAACGTGATGGTATGTGACGAGTTGGTAAACATCCAAGAATTCTCTGCGGAAGTAAAATATAGTTATGAGTCCCAGGTCCCAAGGGATGGCAGACTTGAGACCTCATTTCAGATGCATCATCATCTATACAAAATGTGATAAGTTATTGCTATTGTTCAGTCATTTTTTCAGTCATTTTCTACTCTTCATAACCTCATTTGTGGTTTTCTTGTCATAGACACTAGGATGGTTTGCTATTTTCTTCTCCAGCTCATTTTACATATGAGGAAATTGAGGTAAAAAGGATTAAGTGTCCAGGTTCATACAGCTAGTAAGTGTCCAAGATTGGATTTGAACTCAGGAAGATGAGTCTTTCTGACTTTGGGGCCCAGCATTCTATATCTTGTGCTACCTAGTTGCCCTGTGATGAGCTAGACATTCTCGATTTTACTACCTATGTGACTTTAAACAAGTTATCTGAAACCTCTGGACTTAATTTTGTCAAATATCACATGAGAGGGTTAAATTTTTAGATTTTTTTTTTCCTACTTGTCTTCAAATCTTTGTGATCCTTTTTGGGGTTTTCTTGGTAGAAGTACTAAAGTGGTTTGCCATTTCCTTCTCTAGTTCATTTTGTTGATGTACTTAATTTATGCCTATCTAGTTATTTAAATGTGGCTCCCCATTAGACTATAGGATCCATAAAGGTAAGCCCTATTTTGGTTCCCTTGTATTTAGTGAAGTTCTTGGAATGCTTAAAAATATTCAGCAATTGATTGGGAGAGATAATACATTTAGATAAGATTAAATCCTTGCCTTAATGAAACTTTCATTTCAATGACTTTAGCTAGTAAATGGCAAAGCCAAAGCAAGTATCTAAACCCAAATACCTTTTGATATGAACTACTTACTTTCTTCCCCTGTCAGGAAGAAGCCCATATGACTATTAACCAATTTCCAAACAGTAGCCTGTTTGTATAGAGTGATTGTAAGGATGGAAGTCTTTTTTTTTTTTTTTTTAATTAAAGCTTTTTGATTTTTAAAACATATGTGTGGATAATTTTTCAACATTAACCCTTGCAAAACCTTATGTTCCAGTTTTCATCCCCTTCCCCCACCCCTTCCCCTAGATGGCAAGTAATCCACTATATGTTAAACATGGTAGAAATATGTGGTAAATCCAATATATGCATACATATTTATACAATTATCTTGCTGCACAAGAAAAAATAGAGCAAAAAGGAAAAAATGAGAAAGAAAATAAACAAATAAACAACAACAAAAAATGTGAAAATGTATGTTATGATCCACACTCAGTTCCCACAAGACGCTCTTCGAGTGCAGAAGGCTCTCTTTATCACAAAATCAATGGAACTGGTCTGAATCATCTCATTGTTGAAAGGAGCCATGTCCAGAGTATGGAAGTCTTTATATCAACCTCCATTGTCTATCCCTCAATCTCTGGGTATCTTTTAACAACTTTTGCAATATTGATTAGTATCTTTTAAAAAGGTCTGGGACCTGATCTGCCAGGTATTCCATCTGGCTTTTTCCTTGATCTCTCCTTCTGAGCCTAAATTCTTCCCTGATCTGAGAAACCCCCAAGGCTATATTTCCCCTATAAAAGATGTGCCCATGATTAAAATCTTTGTGAAATCCTTTTCAGAACTAAGCCTGCTGAGGTACACTCTCTTTCTCTCCTTCAAGCTAATTCTGTTTAGTCTGCCGAATTCCACTATGGATCCAACTAACCATACTGAGACCTCATGGCATATTCCTTTAATGAATTCTTCCAAACTTCTTTCCTTGATAATGATAATCCTATTGCTCTCCCCATTCTATTTCATATTTACCTCTCCTGGCCCTATTTCACCTCCTATTTTGTCTGTAACTTCTTCACTGAAATAAACCTACCTTTTGGCAAAGATAATGGCCATTGTGGATTTGTCACATTTTTATTCGCTAACCTAACCTCTTCACCTTTCACTTCAAATTCCCTACTCTTGGAAAGTTTCTCATCAAAGAACTCCATCTTAGCATATGTTCAAAGGTATAATTTAGGTTCTTGACCTTTCTTAACCTCGTCCCCTTTAAACTTTACCTGAGTGATTAGCTAGATGGCCTGAAAAACAAGTCAAATAAACTAAATTACAAGATATTTATTGGGTGACACTGACCTTGCTATACCAAAAGAAATATTTTAATTTTAACTAAAGCTTCAGAGTCTTCCAGGAAAAAATAACCCAATTTCTGCCACCTTAGTGAGAGGAAAGGGAATATTTTTGAACCATTAGACTATTACCAACTCTGCTTCTGGATTTATCAGGTCTGCTAAGTGTCATTGACCATAGCTCTCTGTGATTCCTATAAGAAGAAAAACCACATGTTCTTTATCTCCTATCAATGGATCCTACTCCTGTGGATACTATATAGGCCTCTGAACATAATTGCTGCTCAGTATATGCTGTCCCCCATTAGATTTTGAGCTCCGTGCAGACAGGGGCTTCCTTTTTCTATCTCTATATTCCCAGCACTTGGTACAGGATCTGGCACATAAAAGATGCTTAATATTTATTTGCTAATTATATTGACTGACAAATTATGGACTGAATAGAAATTTGGTGATTTTTAATTTACCTTTTTTTAGGAGGGTAGCAAGAAGGTATGGCAATAAGAAGAGATGGAAATCGATTCACTATCTCCTGATTGGGTCTCAGAAATTCGAGAATAAGAGGATAGCTTGGCTCTCAAAAGCTACTCAAGACACACAAATCCTTAGTTAATTGGAGGAAAGAAGGCTGAATTTAGAGTCAGAGAACCTGAGTTTGAATCCTCTTTTCTCACTGGGACATTTTGGACAACTTATCTGAGACCTCTTGACCTCAGTTTTCTCATCTATAACATGAGAAGATTGAACTTCTCAATCATTATTTTTTTCAGTTGTGGCCAACTCTTCATGAACCAATTAGTAGTTTTCTTAGTAGAGATACTGAAGTGGTTTTCTATTCACTCTCTGGCTAATTTTATAGAGAAAACTGCGGCAAACAGTGTTAAGTAAATTGTACAGAGTCACTCAGATAGTGTCAAATTTGACTCATTTTCCTGACTCCATACTCCTCACTCACTGTACTACCTAGCTACCTTGAGAATTGAACTTGATGATTTTTAAAAACCCTTGCAGCTTCAAATTTAGGAAACTGTTGATTAAGTAGTATTCATGAGCAGGGAGGGAAAAAACCTATTCAACCAGAATGAAGTGGGCCAGTTCTAGCTTGCAAAGAATGAGTCAAGGAAGCTGTTGCTTCAGTTATTCCCAGTATGTGCTCTCCTATTTCCTTTCCCACCCATACCCACATATTCTGTGGCCATTATTAGTCCAGCATAGCATTTTCAGAGTTAGCAGGAGTGTAGATTCCTTAGATTTTAGGGGCTTAGAATTTTGTTAAACATAAAGTTCCAATTCTTGAAAAAGAATTCTGTAAAAAGAAAGGATAGTGAGGACCTTTCAAGAAGTAAAGCATTGAAAGAAGATTTCGGACAATGTTGAAGAATGGTATCTCCTATTTCTATTCACTACTTCTGGTTTAAAAAAAAAAAAAAAAAGGATATTTTTGCTCAATTTTCGGGAATGATTATAATCTGTGCAATGAAACTTTTTTTTTCTTTATGGGATTAGAACCTGTGGTCCAAAATTAATTTATTTAGTCTTTATCTTACAAGGTAAAAACAAGAAAGAAATTAAATATACTTTGTTGTTTTGCTTTGTTTTTAATTAATGCCTAGAAGCAATGTATTCTTCATGTCAACCACAGGGACATGCAAAGGCAGAAGATTTCCAAGATTATCTGTGAAGTTTATAGTCACAGATACCTGGAGCTTCTGCTAAGGCTGCCCTCCATGGCAATGGGATAGCATAATCAGAGCCTCCGCAGTAAGACATTCAAGGACAATCTACATCTGTTGGTTTGATCAGAAACTTATTAATAATAAAATTATGTTCATCGTTCACCCCTGCCTCATGGTGCCTGAACGGGACCGGGTGAAGATTTCTCAAAAAGTCTGTGAGATAGAGTGGGTCAGACCTTAGGCCTGCAGGCCTGTCACATGATTCCCCCTTCCCAGAGGTCTGCAGGGCAGGAAGGACAAGGTTGCAGAAGTCACATGATCTCTAGGCCTACACCTCTGTAGGGCAGAAAAGTCAGACCCTAGATCTAAGCTTCAGGAAGTGACAGGAAGTGACATAACGCACAGGAAGCAGAACACATTGCCGACCATTGGTCAATAATGGTTACTTCCTTTTTGGTCCATCCAATGAAAAGACTTGGGTCTTTTGCCATTTAACCAGATTCACTATTTCCCTCTCACAGGGCAGGTACATACAGGCTGGGAGGTGGGAGCTAAGAGGCTCTATGTCTGCTCACGTGGACTTGGGCCTCTCCTTGCAATGACTGAATAAATGCTTTCTCTTTGTATCTGAAGATGTCTCTGATTAGTTCATTTGAGTGAGGGGATCTCCCACCCGTCCCACACAATGCCTAACTTCTCATCTCCCACATGCCTAATGGTGTCTTTTTCCTTCTTATAACTAATTAACTCTTTTAAGGTGCTAAACTCCTCCATGGATTTTTCCTGTCAGTCAACGGTATACTCCCACCTTTGGAGTCTCCATTTCCTTTCTCCTGGTTATCTGTGACTTCCACAAGGGAACTTTCCATTGTTAATTAATCTCCTTCCTGATTGTATGCTCTCCCAATTTTATAATTTTATATTTTTATATATTATATTTATCTTTGCTAGGCCTATTGTATCTCTTCATTTGCTCTCTAACCTCTTCTCCTAAATAAACCTACCTTTTGTCAAAGAGAATGGCCATTGTGAATTCTTCACATGATTGCTCTCCTAAATCTCATCGTTTGGGGCTGTACCCCAAACACATCAATAAGAGCTGCAGAGCTAACTTTGGTCTCTAGTCCTACCTCTGACAGAACTTTGTGATTTGAGACCTGGTTTAACCTCTTGATGATTATCTAAAACTGTAAATTATAGAATAGTTTCTTTAAATTTTGCTAGAGGAAATTCCCAATGCGGATGAAATCAGAAGTTCAGTGCCTATTTTTATCAATCCATCAACATCTATTAAGCATCTACTGTGTGCCAGGTAATTGTGTTAAGTAATTAGGGATACAAAAAGAATCAAAAAATAGTCCCTACCATCCAGGGGTTCAGTATATGGAGAGAGGATAGTGTGTGGAAATAACAAGCAAATGCAAATAAATAAAGTATTTATAAGATCAATAAGGAGAAAAAAAAAAAAGATCAATAAGGAGACAGACAAGGCATGAGAATGAAAAGAAAAATTAAAAAGAAAAGTTTCCCGTGGAAGATGAGATTTTTTGGTTGGGACTTCAAGGAAAACAAGGAAATCAAGAGGCAGAGATGAGGTGGGGAGGGGGGGTAGAGTATGTCATGAAAACCAACCAAAGAAAATGCTTGGACCTAAGGAATGAAGTATTTTGTCCATGAAATAGTCCAGAAGCCAATATCATTGGATCAAAAATTTGTGGGGATTAAGGTGTAAGAAGGAAAGGAAAAAGGGTTAGATTATGAAGGGCTTTGAATTCCAAATAAAACATTTTTTATTTGTTCCTAGAGCCAATAAGAAGCCTGTGCTTTAGGGAAATCACTTTGGTGGCTGAATGGAGAGATTAAAGTGGGAAGAAACTTGAGGCAGACGGAGCAGGCTATCACAATAGTCCAGGTATGAGGTAAGAGACCCTACCCCAGGAGAGTAGAAGGCATAATTGATAGATATTGCAAAAGTGAAACCAACAGGTATTGACAATAGATTGTAAATGAGAAAGACATTGAAGAATCAATGATGATACATAGGTTGAGAGCCTGATAGAATGCGAAGGTGGTGTTGCCCTCTCAGAATAGAGAAGGTAGGAGATTGGAAGGGTTTAGAAGAAAAATAAATCATTTTAGAAATGTTGAGTTTAAGATACCTATTAAGGTACCTACTGGGCTTCCAGTATGAGATATCTAAAAAACAGGAGATGTTAAAATGGAGATAAGTAGAGAGGTTCATGCAAAGAATTGTCAATATAGAAGTGCTAATTAAAACCATGGGAGCTGGCTACATCTTGGACTAGATCTTCCAAGTAAGGTGCAGGCATGACTTCAGAGATAGTGTGGGTTCAGTTCTAGACCACCACAATAAAGTAAATATTGCAATAAAGTGAGCCACACAATTTTTTTCACCCCAGTATAAGTTATGTTTATACTATACTTTGTGTTTGATAATATTATGTCTTGTTTAAATCGACATAATTTAAAAATTTGTAATTCAGTTGTGTCCAAGTTTTTGTGACTCCATTTGGGATTTTCTTGGCAAAAATACCAGAAGGGTTTATCGTTTTTTTCTCCATCTTATTTTATAAATGAAAAACTGAGGCAAACAGAGGTAAATGATTTGCCCAAGTCCCCCATCTCCTGAGTGTCTAGGGTCCGAGTTAAGGTCATGAAGATGAATTTTCTCTAGTTTAAGCCCAGCACTCTATCCTCTATCCAGCTATCTAGCTGCCTTAGAGAGATTGCTTGCATCTTTGATATCATGAAGCCATTAAAATATAATAAGTATTAATTAGTCAATTTAAAATTTTCTCCACAGAATACTTCTTTGCCCAAACTAGTTGTTTTCTCAAATAAGTACAGTCTCTCACTAAACATGACACTTATTCTAGAGACTTTTGAATAACTGTTTCAGTTTGATGTCCATTATACTTTTTTTCCCTAAGAACAAGCAGAGAATTTTTACTCTCAATCTTAATCCTATCTATTCTGGAGCAAGTTACAAATAATTTCTCATTAGATTCAACTTACTGGTCTCTGGCAAACAGTCTCAACAGTTCCCAAGTCAGGGTGACTCCTATTCTCATCCTTTCTTCAAATTACCTTACATCATATGTATTTTTATATGTTAGATCTCTCCAGTGGAATGCAAACTCCTTGAGAAGAGAGGAGAAAATTTTTCCATTTGTTTGTTCATATTTCCAGCACTTAGTGCAGCATAAAATAGGCATGCTATAAGTAGTTGCTGAGTTGACTACAATCAGAGGAGAGAAAAAAGTCCTTTGTCATTTTCTATTTTATACTTTGTGCAAAATAAATTTTCTAAAACAATATAGTTATCTTTGAAGTTTAAATCTTCCAAAATATTGATGGCTATAATCTGAAACAGCAGAGGAAGTAACCGCACCATAAATCATAGATCCTTACAGTACTGAAATGTAGTTATTATTTAACAATTTGTAAGCATATCAAAGTTATTGAGCTTTTAAGGAAAAGAGATTTTTCTTTTGTTTGTTTTATATAAACTATAGTATCTTCATCAACTGTGGAACAGAGGGAAAAAAATGAACCTAAAGCTAGAATACCTGGGTAAAATTCTTAGACAAGATCCTAACACTCCCAGATTCTTAATTCTTTCATCTATAAAATCTAACATATATAATGATCATAATAAAATCTGTCTTGTTTACTCCATAGGCTTGTAAAAAAGATCAAAAGAGCTAATCTTTTAAAGTACTCAGTAAACTAAATATATTGATATATGAAGAAAGAAATGGCAAACTATTCCAGTATCTTTACCAAAAAAAACCCTATCCAGAGTCACAAAGAGTTGTATATGATTGAATGAATGAACAATCTAAACATGTAGTAACTACATTTGTAAATGCATGTTCAGGTATATATGTGTAGAGTGTTGCATACTCTTCTTTGGATAAAGTTGTCCCCCATCTTTTTTTTTTTTTTTTTGCTACTCTTTCTTTTAATTCTCAAAATGTGTCCTAAAGCAATCAAAAGACAATATTTCCTCAAAAATTAAAAAATAATTCAAAATTTCTCTCACTTTTATTAATTAGTGAGCCCCTACTTCTGTTTATTAAATAAAATAGAGAAACTTCCTTTCCTATCAATTTACTTTCTTCTGTCTTTCTCAAATTCCCTTATCTCATAGGAGTAAATAGACATTAATTTATTGTCTATAAAATTTACTAAAACAATATGGACATATTTAAATATTTTGACAATATATTTTATTAAGAAAAATCACAACCAGAGTCATCTATAATCACTTAGAATAATTGCCAACTTCTCCAAAACCAAAGGGCAATAATTCCATTCTCTTGGAGTATTAGATAAAATCTCTTCTCAAGGATGCTCTTCATACTGATTTTTGTTTTTACAAGTTAAACTTTAAATTCAATTCTCTCAGGAAATTACTTCAGAATCCTCCCACTTAGAAAAGAAATTCTTAGTCTTTTCCTTTTTGTCATGATTCAACTTCAGAAAAAAAGGCAGACTCCTGTTTTCCCAAGTTTCTATTCTCTTTTAAAGATATACTAATAGTATCTATTATCTCTTTTGGAGGGGTTAATAAAATATGTATACATATGCATCTAGATGCTTCTGGCAGTACTATTATTACATTATCCCAATATACTTATTAAATTACACTTAATTATTTATTTATAATAATTTTATTACTTGTAATTATATATTACATAAATATAATATTTATAATAATAAAAATTACATTACATTACATTTACTAAAATACTAGAAAACTAGAAACATTAGAAAATCTATAATACAACAAAGTAATATTCTTATCCTTTCCTCTCAATAAGCAGGAGATTACTAGTAATATTTATAATTATAAACTGTTAGATCTATTCCAATATCCTTGTTTTATACATGAGAAAAGCATAGCTTCAAAGTAAGTTTATTTAAGCAAGAACTATGGTTTGAATCAAGGTCAGGAGACACCTTTGAAGAGTTTTAATTAGAATCTTTTGAAATTTGTAATAGCATTATCATGATTTCCTTAATTATGTGAAATGTGTACCTCTTCATAAAAGTACTATATGGTATATTTTTTTAATATGTTTGGATTTTAATTATTTGGCTCTGACATTTTAATGATAGCGTTTGAGATAATAAGATATTCACAAAGGATATTACCACACCAGATTTGGGAATCAGTAATCTAGAACACTTGTGAATTTGGGTGAGCATCTTCACTGTAGATACTGGATGTCTGGAAAAAATGTAAGTAACTCATACTTTTAAAATTAGTCTCCATAATTAACAATATTAACATAATTTTTATGTCTAGAAAATCAGCAAAATGATGTGCAGAATTCTGCATGTTCACAATGAAATTTGAGCCATTTCAAACAGATTCTAGCATACCCCTATTAAAATGTTATTTCTTTGAGGGCAAAGACTGTCTTTTTATTTATATTCTCAGTACTTATCATAGTGCCTAGCTCATAGTAAGCCTTTTTATATTTGCCTGATAGAACTTGACTTCTAGAACTAGAAAAGCATAAATCAACCAGAACTTTTGAGCAAATTCAAAAAATGGTATAACAAAACTCCACGTATTGACCAGGTACATACATACACCAAATATTATTTTCATGTATCACCCAACATGTATTGACCAGGTACATACACCAACCAACTATTATGTTCATGTATTATCCCCCATATTCAAAGAAGCAAGACAAAAATTGATGAAATTGGATTGACATTTCCATAGAAATGATAGCGACAATTCAGCATTCTGAATAAAGAAAAAAATTCCAGGAACAAAATGATTTTTTAAGAGACTGCTTTACTTCTTAACATGTTATAATAATTAGCCCATTTGAATCCTATGAGAAAATGTGTTCTCACCTCTTCAGCTTTATGGAGCTTATTTTAAACAAGGAAATCTGAATCAAGCAAAGAATTCACTCACACTTGCACCGTCAGAGAAAAAAAATTTTTTTTTAATATTTAGGCAGATGTTGGACTCTTTGTTTAACTTTATAATTAAATCTATCTCTAATCAACACCTGGCCTCTTTGTAGTTGAAGTCAAATTCAATTTACTAGAAACACTTGGATAAGAGAGTACAGTATTATATTATAATAGCTCTAGATAGACCTGGAGTGGAAACTTGGGAAAGTATTTGTCATTTTGTTTATACTTTTTTCAGTCCAATTTTTATATTCTGAGATCCTTGTAGTACTAATGACGATTTTCAATAGCTCTCCTGTCTACCACAGTTCAGTCCTAACTTTGTTCTTCACAGATGTGCTTGAAGCTCGCTCTACTTGCTCCAACTTCTCTACTTCTAGACCTTTAGAATTTTAGTCTTTTTTTTTTTTAGCAGACAGGTTCTTCCTTTTATAATAACTCATAATGGCTTTAATTGACTTAAGTAAGTATATAGGCCCTATTTATACTTGGTTTTGATAGATTCAATAAAGAAATTTGGGCCTTTGTTTTTTGCCTAACAAAGGTAAATTATTTTTAAATGTGTGGATAATCAGTGGCGCCCCATCTTTAAAAGTGTGTGTGTGTGTGTGTGTGTGTGTGTGTGTGTGTGTGTGTGTGTAATTCATACTTTTGTTTAAGTGAAGGATGGTACAATGAGAAAAGTTCTGTATTTAGAAGTATGTTGGCATGTGTCACTCACACTTTTATATGTATATGTGTATATAGATAGATACATATGTGTCATATAAAATTTTACATAACAATTAAATTTATAGAAATTCAGCCCTTTGAGCCATTCAGCAGATGGATTTTATTTTTAATGCAAAAAAAAGAGAGAGAGAGAGAGAGAGAGACAGAGAGAGAGAGAGACAGAGAGAGAGAGAGATGAAAACCTATCAGATATATACATAGAATATGGCTCATTATAATACAAAGTAATCCAAATCACCAAAATTAATATCTATAAAATAATGACATCATAACTGTTGTTAAAAGTTAAAAGAGGTTTTCATCAAGAAAGAAGTTTTCTTTATCCTCTTTTTCTTGTTACTTCCACTTGTTCTCTTTCCACAATAGTAACTGCCAGTCTTCCACAAAATCACCACAGAAAAATAAAGTAGAATGTCTCTTAGAGAGACAGTAACAGTTTCTACTGTCTTTCTTGTTGAGGCTACTGAAATCAGTGATACAATACATTTAGACCAGTCACCTGAATTGACCTCTATAAATTAATTAATTAATCTATAAGATATAATACATAAACATGTCAATGTAAAAAAGTAATGTATTATATAATATAAATTCATTAAATATAATTTAATAACTCCTGCTTGTAGTAGTAATGAATTTAGCTCCATTGAATCATAAGAATTAGAGATGAACTTCCAAGAGCTTATCAATTTCAACTCTTGTCATTTTAAAGATTGAGGACCTGAGAAGGACCAGAGAAGTTAAGCATTCTCTGCTCACATAACAGCAAAGCTGAAGTTTTAATGGAATAGACTTATGTAGTCTAGATCATATAGTCCAATCCCTCCATACAAATTTTGATGATGATATTTCAGTATATTTTTTCTTTTGTAATCCCATGTGTTTTATTTTATGCCTTTAAAGATAATTATCCTGAGAAGAGGTTCATGGCTTTACCAGACTGCCAAGGGAACCATACAAAGATTCAAGATACACACCTTGAATTCATCACTTGAGGTTTCTTTGAATTCTAAAAAAGATGCCTACTTCTCTTCCCACAAGTGACTGGACAAAGAGTCTAAGTTATATCAAAGATTATGGGGGAAGAATGGAGGAAGAAACCCCTAAGGGATGAAGGAATTTGTGTAAGGGCTAAGTATATTTTATTACATAATTTGACATTTAAAAGCCAAGCATAGTATTACAACAAAGAATAAATCAGATTTCCTAACTTCCATGTAGATCTGGGCTAAGAGATGGGGATCCAGGGAGCAGTTTCTAGTGTTGTTTTTTTTTTTTTGTTTGTTTTTGTTTTTGTTTTTTTTTTTTCAGAATCTTCAAGGACCAAATTGACTGGGATAAAATGGACCAGCCCCTAAGGGGAAAGCTTTGTGTTTGGGAAAACTCTGTAAGGCTCCAAAACTCTATCTTGATTAGCTTTCACTTGCCCCTACCTAAAAAGAAAAAGGCTACAGGGAAATTTTCTCTTTCAAAGACTTCAAGGCTTTGTGGTTTTCTGTATAACTCCTAGCCCTTAATCTTTGTTATAGCTCAAACTCAATGCAGTCATTTGCCTGAAAGGAATAATAGTTTTAGAGATCGAAGGAACCTCCAAGGTGATCAATTCCAAGTATATTTAGTCTCTTTGTGTGTATTGTGGAGCCCTTTGGTAGTCTGGGGAAGCCATAAATCCCTTCTCAGGATAACATTTTTAAATGCATAGAATAAATACATGGGATTACAAAATAAATCAATTATACTGAAATATCATTTTCAAAATACTTTTTTCTTTTAACATAGATGAATGAATCCTATTCAGCCTTCCCATTTTACTAATGGGGAAAGTGAGGTTCAGAATAAAATTGTCTGAAGCACAATCAGGACTAGAAGCCAGGTTTCCCTCTTCCAAATCTTGTCCAAATTGCCTAGGTTCCTGATGTAGAGGCCTGTCAGCAAATTCTCTATATCCTAGAAATGCTAACACTATGATGAAAAAAGATTTTGAATCTTAAATGTCTGACCAAGAGTATGATGCATTGTGTAGGAAAACAGTTAATTGTATTGTTTGGAAAACTTTATTTATTAATATAGTTCATATGGTTAGACATTGGTTGATCTTAGAGACGTTCTCAGGAAAACCAGATGAGTTCAGGGAATATTTGAAGCCAACCAGATTTAGAGACCCCCTGGTGCTGGTATTTTGGTTGAACATTTGTGTTTACATTTCAATCGACTTTAATTTGAATGTTAATAGTTTGTTGACATACATCTCAATGGATCTTGTCCTGGGAATTGCCTTCTCTAGAAAATAGTTTAACTGCTTCTGAGTGTAGTTTGGTGTGCTGGGACTCTTTTCTGAAGTCCTTTATAATATAAAGCTGACAGACTTTGAAGGGACTCTTCTTCTGGCTTTCTTCCTCTACCAAATGATCAAATAAATTTCTTTCTAAAACACTTTCAGATTTGGGGGGAGGGGGAGGGTTCATTCTCATGACCTAAAAGTGGATGACTCTCTCTCTCAGCATCAATAGCTGGCATTTATAGTGCTCTAAGGTTTGCAAGGTACTTGACATAGTTGGAAGAGAAGTGAAGTACTGAGTACAATTGGCCTTTTATTTCCTGGATATAGCACTTAGCAGTAGTAGACCAATCTTTTTGGTAGTGCTAAATTTTTTGTCCCATATCTGCGATTGCAGAGTCCAACTTATCTCAAACTGGCCAGAGTATGGTGAAAATTACTCAGAATGACATCTAATTTCTTTGATTGGGTATATAGGATAGGCATATCACAGCCTCCTGAAACCAGAGGATGAAGGGTGCAAAAGGTAACAAACCTCAAAACTATTATGGAAAAAATTTTTTTTAATTTTTTACTTATTTTATTAAAAAACAATTTAAAAAGAAAAATAAATAAGGGAAACAAAATAAAACAGAACAACCTGTGTCATATGCTCAGCAGGACATCAGGGAGGATGTGTGTGTGTGTGTGTGTGTGTGTGTGTGTGTGTGTGTGTGTGTGTATATATAACAATAAATTACCAGTTCAAGAAAGGATATATAATAGAAAAAAATTATATTTATGACTGTTCATTTTTTCTTTACTTCCTTGTACATTGATTTTTGGTTCTCTACTGTACAGTTTTTTTTTTTAATTCTTTTTTTCCCCCCTTTCATTCCCCACTCCCACCTCTCAAGCAGACTATAGTTAAGGGAGGATATATTTATGTATACATATATAGATACACATACACACACACACACACACACACACACACACACACACAAACATATTTTTCCTATCATTCCTAATTCTTTACTTTAATTCTGCTCCTTAACTTGCCTTGATATTAATTTCAATACTCATGGATCCCTCTCTTGTCTTCTTTCTGCCATATGCTTCACCCTTTGTCCCTTTCTCTCCCTTTATTTCTTTAGGTTTTGGAGGGCATTATGTCCTTCGTGGTATGTATGTAGTGTTGCCTGTTTAATCCATTCTCAATGTGAGTAGGTTTTTAAAACTATGAACCTTCCTCTCCCCTATAATGCCTTTGTATCTATTCTTTCTTTCCACCTCATTTGTATAATATAATTGCTATTTTTATCTTTTCCTAGATAGTTTTGCTTTTTAGAGTCAGATCTTATTCTGTCCCAATCTTTCTTTTGAGCTACCCTATTGCTGATGTCAATCTTAAATATATGGTATACATTTCCATGTTAAAAAACAACAACAACAACAACATTAAATATTTGTCCGTGTTAAATTCCTTGAAATTGATCTTTGATTTTGGCTCTTATATATTAAATTTTTTGTATTGAATTCTGGTTTGGTTGATAGAAAGTTCTGAAAATCTGCAATTTCACTAAAATCCATTTTTCCCATTCAATATTATAGATAATTTTGCTGGCTATGATAAGACTTATTTCTTTTGTTTGTCAATACATGTGATTACAGGACCTGCAGTCTTATTGTGAATGCTGATAAATTCTGTACAATTCTAATTGTAGCTCCAGCATATTCGAATTCTTTTCTTTTTTGTTTGTTTCTTACACCACAAATCACCACTTTTTTTATATTTCTACTTTCCTTTCATATTCTATAAATGAAGATTGTTCTTAGTTATTTAATGAATTATTGTGTAAAGATTCTTTTTTTGGTCACAGCTTTCAGATAGTTCTATTATTATTATTATTATTATTATTATTATTATTATTATAGTTTTTTATTGACAAAACATATGCATGGGTAATTTTTCAACATTGACCCTTGCAAAAACTTCTGTTCCAGCTTTTCCCCTCCTTCCCTCACCACCTCCTCTAGATGAGAAGTAGTCTCATACATGTTAAATATGTTAAAGTATGTGTTAAATACAATATATGCATACATATTTATACAGTTGTCTTGCTACACAAGAAAAATTGGATTTAGAAAGAAGGCAAAAATAACCTGGGAAGAAAAACAAAAATGCAAGGCAACAATAACAGAAAGAGCATAAATGCTATGTTGTGGGCCACACTCATTTTCCAGTGTTCTTTCGCTGTGTATAGCTGGTTCTGTTCATTACTAATCAATTGGAACTGATTTGGATCCTCTCATTCTTGAAGAGAGCCACATCCATCAGAATTGATCATCATATAGTATTGTTGTTGAAGTATATAATGATCTCCTGGTTCTGCTCATTTCACTTAGCATCAGTTCATGTAAGTCTCTCCATGCCTCTCTGTATTCATCCTGCTGGTCATTTCTTACTGAACAATAATATTCCACAACATTCATATACCACAATTTACCCAGCCATTCTCCAATTGATGGGCATCCATTCAATTTCCAGTTTCTAGCCACTACACAAAGGGCTGCCACAAACATTTTGGCACATACAGATCCCTTTCCTTTCTTTAAGATCTTTTTGGGATATAATCCCAGTAGTAGCACTGCTGGATCAAAGGGTATGCACAGTTTGACAACTTTCTGGGCATAATTCTGAACTGCTCTCCAGAATGGTTGAATCCTTTCATAATTCCACCAACAATACATCAGTGTCCCAGTTTTCCCATATCCCCTTCAACATTCATCATTATCTTTTCCTTGCATTTTAGCCAATCTGAGAAGTGTGCAGTAGTATCTCAGAGTTGTCTTAATTTGAATTTCTCTGATCAATAATGATTTGGAAGACCTTTTCATATGGGTAGAAATAGTTTCAATTTCATCATCTGAAAATTATCTGTTCATATCCTTTGACCATTTATCAATTGGAAAATGGCTTGATTTCTTATAAATTTGAGTCAATTCTCTATATATTTTGGAAATGAGGCCTTTATCAGAAACTTTAACTGTAAAAATGTTTTCCCAGTTTGTTGCTTCCCTTCTAATCTTGTCTGCATTCGTTTTGTTTGTACAAAAGCTTTTTAACTTGATATAATCAAAATTTTCTATTTTGTGATCAATAATGATCTCTAGCTTTTCTTTGGTCAGAAATTCCTTCTTCTTCCACAAGTCTGAGAGATAAACTATCCTATGTTCTTCTAATTTATTTATAATCTCATTCTTTATGCCCAGATCATGAACCCATTTTGATCTTATCTTGGTGTATGGTGTTAAATGTGGGTCAATGCCTATTTTCTGCCATACTAATTTCCAATTTTCCTAGCAGTTTTTGTCAAATAGTGCATTCTTATCCCAAAAGCTGGGGTCTTTAGGTTTGTCAAACACTGGATTGCTATAGTTATTGATTATTTTGTCTTGTGAATCTAACCTATTCCACTGATCAACTATCCTATTTCTTAGCCAATACCAAATGATTTTGATGACTGCTGCTTTATAATATAGTTTTAGATGAGGTATAGCTAGGCCACCTTCATTTGATTTTTTTTTTCATTAGTTCCCTTGAAATTCTTGACCTTTTGTTACACCAGATGAATTTTATTGTTATTTTTTCTATGTCATTAAAATAGGTTTTTTTTGGAGTCTGATTGGCATAGCACTAAATAAATAGATTAGTTTAGAAAATATTGTCATCTTTATTATATTCACTTGACCTAAATAAGAGTACTTAATATTTATAATATATAATAATTATAATAAAAATAATATGATAATATAAACAAATAAACTAATTTGTTTAGATCTGACTTTATTTGTGTGGAAAGTATTTTGTAGTTTTGCTCATACAGTTCCTGATTTTCCCTTGGCAGATAGATTCCCAAATATTTTGTACTATTGACAGTTATTTTAAATGGAATTTCTCTTTGTATCTCTTGCTGTTTGATTTTGTTAGTGATGTATAGAAATGCTGATGATTTATGTGGATTTATTTTGTATCCTGCAACTTTGCTAAAGTTGTGGATTATTTCTAATAGCTTTTTAGTAGAATCTCTGGAGTTCTGTAAGTATACCATCATATCATCTGCAAAGAGTGATAATTTGGTTTCCTGATTACCTACTCTAATTCCTTTCATCTTTTTTTCATCTCTTATTGACGAAGCTAGCATTTCTAACACAGTATTGAATAGTAATGGTGATAATGGGCAACCTTGTTTCACTCCTGATTTTATTGGGAATAGTTCCAGTTTATCACCATTATATATGATGCTTACTGATGGTTTTAATAGGATTGGGTGTTGGATTTAATCAAATGCTTTTTCTGCATCTATGGAGATGATCATATGGTTTTTGTTAAGTTATTGATAAAAAAATTATTTTTCATTCATTCTGGTTTAAGTACAGGTTGAATTACATGACTTTTTAGATGCCCCTTCTAATTCAGATTCTTTCATTCATTATTCTGCTTCTTGACATGACAAAATAAAAGGCTGTAATCAGTTTAAAGCCACGTGGCATATACTGCAATACACTCACCAATAGTTCTGTTGTCCATCACTGAAATAAGGAAAATGAAGGCTAGAAACTGAAGATTTTTCAGGCAGTCACTCTGTTCTAACTTTCTGTATATTACTTGTAGGAGCTACATACCTTGCAAATCATAATGAACTTTAAAAACAGGGAAAGGACTTGGCCCAAAAGATTCCCAAATTTTAATTGCTTTTAAAATCCATTTATAGAATCAGATAACATTGGAGATAAAAAGAAACATAGACATCCTTTTGTTTAATTGGCTCTATTTTAAGGACAAGGAAACAGACCTAGAGAAGTGAAATGATTTCTTCAGGTTAACATGGCTAATATGGAACAGAAGTAAGATTTCATCCCAGTGCCTCTGATCCCATTACATCCAACCCAATCAGAAATCCAGGGAGAACTAACACCTTTCATTGGAGGGCTTGTTGAGTGAGCCCTTTTCAGAGGTACTCATCCACCTTTGGTGTGCATTGTCACCCAATTCTCACCTATGGCTCCAAGAAGCTTGTGGCCACACCCAAGCAAAACCATCTGGGCAAACAAGCTAAACCAGGAAGGTAGTGTCAGTTAAAGTTTGTTAGTGAAATGATGAGATGAAAAGTGATAAGCTGAAACTGGGAGGGGTATCTTGTTCTGCAGAGCTGAAATCAGACAAAGTTGTGTCCTTTTCAAAATGACGTCACTATAGTAAATCAGATTAGCGTGTCCTACTGTGACTGATCACACCCACAAGAGCTCAGAATGCTCTGCCACAGGTCACACACAAATAGCAACTGTGGAGTAGAGTCTGGTTTCTGCCCTCTACAAAGGAAAGGATTGGAAGGAATTTGGTACTTGGAGAGAATATATATATATATATATATATATATATATATATATATATATATATATATATATATATATACACATAATATAACCCATAGTGCTACTGGAAAAATAATCCAAAGTACATGTCCTTGTGACAGTCAGTTCAGGATATTATCCTACCAAAGATGGATAGCTCATGTATTCCTGACTTCATTTTAAGATCAAACAATTCTAAATATTTTCCCAAAAGGCTCCTGGCATTTGAAAGCGAATAAGGATAAAACTTCATTGACTCTGCTGCCCTCTGATGGCAAAGCCCCATCCACAAACTAGCTAACACTCCAGAGAATAACCAACTATTCTTATGTTTATAAAAAAATAAATCTTAAATAATAATAACTAATTTTATTTTGAGTGTGGATGGGAATGAAATAACTTTATCTGGTCATCTCACAAGTTTCTCTTTTAGTCATGAATACAATCTCATTTCCCTATATGTAAATTCAATACAAGTCATACTTCATAGCTTTTCTACAATTTCATTTTTAACATTGACCCAAAAAGGACAATAGACGTCATCTAGAACAGTTTATTTTATAAACGAGGAAAGTAAAGTCTTCAGCAGTTAAGTGACATTGTTAATACCTGTTCTCTTCTATCTGTTTAACTCTGAGCCCAGTTCAATGTCCACATTCGGTCTGAAATATGTATACTTCTAGACTAGGTCAATGAGCTAGCTATCGAACTGAATATCATAGCTTGAAGAATAGTCATTATTCATCTACTTAGTTTTTCTTATGTAGATAGTTAAACTAAATTACTCTGAGTAGCTATGAATCTGAGGAACCTATACAATATTTTGAGGCTTGGTGCAATTAATACAAAGAGATCATTTATAGGACTTTACTATCTATGGAAATCTCTCTTCCATTTGGACTTTGCATTAGACATCCTAATACCAGTGACAAACATGGGGAAAAATGTCTGCCTACTTTATGATTTGCTCAATATTACCAAAGAATCATGGGACAATTATCTATTTTTATGTCTCCAGGAAACTTATATGATCTTATATATGCAACGACGAAAATCTGTAAGACTGAATTTTACTCTACTGATAAAAATACTTTTTTATAGTTAATAAACAACATATACAATGAGAATTTATATTTTCTGCACCTATCAGTCAACTGTGTAGCTGGGGGTATGGTCTACTATAGAACATTGTGCAAAATATTTATCTGACATACCTTTAATACATGTATAACACCTTCATAAACATGTTTTAATGATGCGAGCATAAATATATCTCAGAAATTAATGGATTTTTCTCCTTTGCTATAATCTTTTCCTATAGCCTTCTCTCTCAATGCTTTCAAAATTGTGTTGCCTCCAAAACAAATTTCAGTGTATGTCTTAATTATCTCTACTTAATGATTGCCACTTATTCACTTCTTCATTTAGCACATCTCAGCCTGAGATGTTAAAATATAAAGGTAGCATCTCTGGAGTCATTGACTAAAAAAAAAAAAAAAAAAAAAATTAAAATTCCAACATAGAAATGTTGAAAGATCTCTTCCTTTTTTTCATCTCTTTATTCCTGCTTCATCTTTAAATGACCTCAAAATCATCTGGATTAATTGGACCTCATTCAAGCAAATCCTTTCTTTGTTTCTTCAAGGAAAATCTGCCAAAGGCCTTCCTTCCACTTACTGGCAATGTCGGTTATTACATCATTTATTTTTAAGCTTTAATTTGTCACAATGAGAGAAATAATATTTTTGGCTGAGAAGGATGATGAGAGAAATGATTATTTCTCATATTAATTCTCATATTAATAGCCAATTATTAAAAGTGAGTAGACCCCAGATTTTTTCCCTGTCCTATTTCCTGTCCAAGGACAGGGCTAATGGAAGATAGGATTAACATTCTTCTCATCCTGGGTATTGCTACTCCACCCAATTAGCTCAGGCTTGTTTGGGGGATATATACTAATTCCTTCCACATGGGGTGGAAGAAGGTTAGAGGCACAATACCCCACCCCTTCTACCGCTAGATCTGGAAAATCTAAATAAAATGTTTTATCCCTTCCTTCATACCATAGAAGAAGTCTAAAATATTATGGCATTAAAAAATAAACTATGTTGATTTTATATAATACCAAACATGTATTTTATTCATTTCTGAATTTCTAAACTTTTTCTATATTGTCTATTGGCCTGCACATGTCATCTGCAACTTCCACAAAACTCTCCAAAAATTCTCATTTAATTACTTATGCCAATCCAAGTTATATCAAAACTACATTGGTGACAGTTGTGATATGAAAGGGAGAATTGTAGTCTTTGTCTAGACTGCCCAAAACTAGGGGTGATCTAAGCATAATGATAGTCTCTCCAGCCAAAAGTGACTTTCAGCCCCTCACTGCAGTGAGCTCACTTCTCTTTGTAAAGTCCACCTCTTATTATATGTTAACAAATCAGAGTTGATTGCCATTTTCAGGAATCCCTTCTTCCAAGGGGAATACTCTTCTTCTAAGGGCATAGGAGCCATGAGGCTACTGCCATCATAATTGTCTTTGGCATTCAAGGGTGCCACAGGCCCCTTTATTTAAAATGCCTGCATTATCAATAAAATGACTAAATTACCTATAAATTATGTTTCTTGAACTTTTTAAATGTTACAGTGACATGCAAAAAAGTTGGTATTTACTGTTCCATGTGTATCATATATATACATTGATACTTATTTTTGAAAATTATTTTACACTTATTGATCTATTGTTTCCTATTGTTTCTAATTTCCACTGTTTCTATTTCGTCTCCTCAAATAAAATGTAATTTCTTTGACAACAGGGAAAAGGTATTTTATGTCATCACTATCTCATAATATCTAGTCTGGAGTCCTACACACTGTGAATGATCAGGAAATGATAGCTAGACAATTAACTTAACCTTAGATTTCATTACGAGGCAAGCTGTTGAGAAACTGCAAGACAAATTCAAATGGTCTCTGGGGAGATGAAAAAACCCTTTAAACAGAAAGTTCCTCAGTTTGTGAGGTCAAAGCTTAGAAATGTATGACTTATCTAAAGATGATTCATTAGGGGACTGAATTAGTATGGTTTGATGGGAAGAACTCTAGCTTTGAAAAAATAGGGCTTGGATCAATCAATCGATCGATCAATCAAAAAGTATTGGATCTTTATTATGTTCTAGGCACTGTGTTAAACATTTAGAATGCAAAGAAAAAAGTGAAATGATAAAGAGCTTATCAACTAATGGCAAAAATAGTATACATATATGTGTATATATGTGTACACACAGATATAACATACACATATATGTATGGTTCTATGTGTGTGTGTATACAATTTATAGACACATGTGTGTGTATGTGTATGTGTGTATGTGTGTGTGTATACAAAAACAAAATATGGAAAGGGAAGGTCTTGGCAGCAGAGGATCAAGAAAAGTTCCTCATAGAAAGTAGTACTTGAGCTGATCATTTAAGGAAATGGCAGCTCCAAAAAGTGAAGATGAAGAGGGAATACATTTCAGAGATGGGTGCTAGCCACCAGAAATACACAGAGAAGGGAGATGAAGCATGGTGCATGAACTAAAATTAAAATACGAACTGATGTAATCTGGCCATACTTTTTCACAGGGAGCAGGAGTCAGAACGACAGAAACTACTAGAAAGACTGATAAATCCACAAACTGTAGCCTCTTTTATTATAACAGAATCTCTACAACTTCTTTGTACAATCTTAATTAGTTTACTCATTATTTCATCTTTTAAAAAGGTCCACGAGAACAGAAGTGTTGATTGATTTTTTTGAAAAAGGCTTCACTAATTCACTCCTTAGTATTAAACAGCACTACATTTTCTGCTGCCATTCAGAAGAACCAACCTATAATACTGACTGGGCTAGTTTGGTTTTTTTGGTTTTTGTTTTTGTTTTTTGGAATGAACACATGCACTGCCTGACCACTCATGTACCAAAATAGACAGCTGAGGAATTGACTAATAAAACTTAATGGCTTCATGTATCCTTGCATGGTGGGTTTGTGTGTATAGATTTAATAATAATTTGAATTTCTATGCTACTTTAAGATTTACAAGACACTGCATATAAATTTTTTCATTTGCTCTTCACAACAACACTTTGAGGCTGGTATTATATATGGTATGCCCAGTTTATGAATAAGATAACTAAGTCTAAGAAATTTGTCACATACTGGTACCTGAAGTGGGATTTGAACTCAGGTCTTTTTGACTCCAAAGTCTAACATTCTATTGTGCCATTTATACTTTCTATATGTAAGAACTATTTCTGGGGCAGCTAGATGGTGCAGTGCATACAGCACTGGCCCCTGGAGTCAGGAGGATCTGAGTTCAAATTCAGTCTCTGACATTTGATATTTACTTAACTCCAATAACCTTCTCAGAAAAAAAAAAAAAAGAATTTAGAGTTTACAATTGGACTTAATTTGACACCAATATACTTTGATTATTTAGTATAAATATATACATTTCCCAAGAATGTCCTTATATTTCCAAATGGAAAAGTGTAATATAAATATTATTCTTGACTCTATAGTTAACTGTGGAATACATGATATCATTAAATAGCTCTTTGAACTTGAGTTTCCTTATTTGTAAAATGAGACTAATCAAACTACCCTACCTACTTCACAGGATAGTTGCAAGGATAACAGATACAAAAATGTGTCAAAAGTACATACACTGAAAATTTGTTACACATAAATTATGGAATCTGAAAGTGAGAAGAGGTCAAATATGGAAAGCATCCATCAATTCTGATCCATACTCTAAAAAGAAATCTCTATAACATAACTCAGCAAGTTCCAGAATTTGAATGAAGGCCTCTAGGGAAGGGAAACCTCAATTTCCTGGGGATCTCTCATTCCATTTTTGAAGTGCTTGAACTTTTAAGGAAGCTTTTCTCTTATATTGGACTTGACTCTTCCTCTTTGCAACTCCTACACATTGTTCAAAATTTTGTCCTTTGAAATTGAACCAAAGTAATCAAATCTCATGAACTACTGTTAAGAGTTCAAAATGTTGGAGTTTGTTCTCAGAGGACAGCCGGTTTAGAGGCTTAGAGCCCTTCGGATGTCTCCAAATCCAAAGGTTCTGTCCTTCAGCCTCTGCCTCTGCCTTCTTCTGCCTCCAACAGAGATGGAAGATCTCTCTTATCTCCTTCTGGGGAGCCCAGCACCAACTTGCCGCGGGGAGAGGGCTTCTGGCGTAGCTCCACTGAAATCCCAAAAGTGTTCTCTGCAGCAGAATCGTTTCTCTCGAGTCTCGCGCGATCAGCCAGCCAAGAGGAAAATATATTCTGGAATGGCTGTCTCGCCTTATATCTGAACCTTCTGAGAAAATGGGATTATGGGTTTTCTCCCATAGTGCTCTCTGGCCCAAAGAGCTTTAAGGTGTGGACTTTGAGTAAAGGTGGGAACACAAGCCTTGTCTTGATTAGTTCTACTTAGTACCTTGTTTCAGGTTCTGGCCAAAACAACTTCTTGTAAGATTAGATCAACTCTAATTACTTAGCAGTTAGTAAGGATTCCAACATCTCCCCCTTTCTTTTGTTTTAAAACATAGGGGGTTTCTGAGGGGTACACATAAATCCATCAATATGGGCCAGAACTTTGTAACAGATATACATGGTATACATAAATCCATCAATATGGGAGGCATTATACATAATTTACATGAGCACATAGCAATATAACACAGGCTAGTAGTAATGTAACAAATAACAAGAATCAATCTGAAAATTTACACATGTCCATAAGTCCTAGAAACAGTCCAATAGGATTCCATTGTCCATTAGTTCATGTGCCAGGAATCTAATAATTCTTATGAGCACAATCAGCAACAGAACCACCCGATATTTCTTGGGTCTTCTCCTTTGTTTCAAGCGTCTGCTCCATCTTTCTGCAATGGACAAGGCGAATGCGGCTCGTAGGCACCCATCTGATTCCTTCTCCACCTGTAGAGATGCAAGCAAATCCTCTCCCCCAAGCAGTTAGTCTATCTGGTCCCTTCCATTCACCACTTTCTGGGTCTCTCCACATCACCTGGCGATTATCTAAAGATAGTGGAGCTGCTCGCACTGGACACTGCTCTTCTGGTGGGTTATAAAACCTGTCTGCTGGAGCCAGTGCATCTTTATCAAAGATTAAAAAATTAATGGTATAGAGAACTAAATTTAGAAGTTCTCTAGGGTTACCCGTGGCTCCTCCTTTCTTTTGTTTTTGGAGGAGTGTCTTAATGTCTCTGTTTCTTCTTTCTACTATTGCTTGACCTTGAGGATTGAAGGGTATGCCAGTAGTGTGTAGAATCTTATACTGTGCACAAAAGTGTTCAAAATGTTTGGAGGTATATGCCAGTCCATTATCTGTTTTTATTTCTTGTGGCACACCCATAATTGCGAATGCTTGAATGAGGAATTCAGTGACCACTCGGGCTGTCTCTTTTGCTGCTGGTATGGCAAAAGTGAATCCTGAAAAGGTGTCTACCACAACGTGGATAAAAGACAGACGACCAAAAGATTTATAATGAGTCACATCCATTTGCCAGATTTCATTGGGTCTCAAACCACGAGGGTTCTTCCCTGGAGGCAGTGTAGGAGCGTGGAAGGGAAGGCAAGCTGTACAGCTTTTCACTATGCTCCTAGCTTCTTCTTTTGTAATCCCAAACTGTAAACGCAAAGCTCGAGCAGCCTGATGGTATTTAGAATGGGATTCCTGGGCCTCCTGAAATAAAGGCGTACTGGCCAACATAGTTAAAAGGCTATCTGCCTTTGAATTTCCATCAAAAATAGGACCTGGAAGTCCACTATGTGAATGGACATGCAGGATATAAATCTTTCCTGGATGCTTTCTCACTTGCTCTTGAAGTTCCTTAAAGAGCTGATATATATTAGAAGCTGCAAATTTTATTTGGGCTGTGGCAATTCTTTGTACCACACCTACTGAATAGGCTGAATCAGATATTATATTTATGTCGCCTGGGTAATAAGTGAGAGCTAGCATGATCGCATATAATTCGTTCTGCTGAGTGGACTGAAAAGGAGTTCTGACTACTCTTTTTACGGTTAGATCATGAGAGTATACAGCACAAATATTTTGTTTGGCTGCGTCTGTAAAGATGGTTGGTCCTTCAAGAGGAACCTTAGAAACCTTCTCTTCAAAAATCCATTGCCAATTATGCAGTAGTCTGGTTATCTTTAATGGAGATCCATGTGCAAAATTTGGAGCCATGGCCAATAAAATCTGCCACTCTGGGATGGTTTCACAGCATACATTAATTTGTGCATTTGTATAGAAGGTATATATCTTGTCAGGTCTTGTCCCAGATAATTGTACTGCTCGCTTAATGGCCTTTAATAGAATTCTAGCCACAAGCACTGGGTAAGGCGAAAGGCTTTGTTCTGGTTGTGCTGGGAGGTTCACCCACTCTATCACACTGTCTCCTTGATGAAGGACTGCTGTGGGTGCTTCTTTCGTAGCAAAAACTGATATTTCCAAGGGTTTTTGAGTTACTCTCTCAACTACATTGGATAAAGCCAGTTCAACTTCTCTCAAGGTCTCTTGAGCTTCTTTTGTAAGCCGGCGTGGTGAATTTAAAGCAGTGTCTCCCCTTAAAATGTCATATAGGGGTTGCAATTGATTGGTAGTTAAACCTAATACTGGACGCATCCATTGGATATCTCCTATTAATTTTTGGAAATCATTTAAGGTGTTCAACCTCTCTGTTCTTAAAGACAGTTTTTGTAGTGTAAGTGCCTTAGGATATATTTCATATCCTAAATATTGAAAAGGAGCATGTCTTTGAATTTTTTCTGTAGCGATATGAAGTTTGTAGTATCTTAGTGTTTCTATGGTTTTTTGTAGACATGCTTCTAGAATTTGTTCCTCCGGTGCACATCCCAATATATCATCCATATAATGTAATAGCATAACTTTTGGAAATGCTTTTCTTATTGGAGCAAGAGCAGCAGCAACATACATTTGACACATAGTGGGGCTGTTCTTCATACCCTGTGGCAAAACCGTCCATTCATATCTTTTATAAGGCTCAGCTAAATTGACACTGGGCACCGAAAAGGCAAATCTCTTCATATCCTCCTTATCCAGAGGAATGGAATAGAAACAATCCTTGATGTCTATAACCCAAAGAGGCCATTCTCTAGGAAGCTGAGTAGGAGATGGAAGTCCAGGCTGAAGAGTTCCCATAGTTTCCATCTGTTCGTTCACTTTTCTTAAATCAGTGAGCATCCTCCATTTTCCCGATTTCTTTTTTACAACGAACACTGGTGAATTCCAAGGACTTAGAGAAGGTTGTAAATGCCCTTGTTCAAGCTGCTCCTGTACTATATCTAATAAGGCCTGAATTTTATCGCTACTTAAGGGCCACTGTTCTATCCACACTGGTGTATCAGTTTTCCATTGGATAGGAATAGGTGAAAGTGTTGGCAGGCCTTCAACAGCAGCCCTGCTTAAAAAACCGAAGTACTCATTTTTAACCCCAATTGTTGTAAAACGTCTCTTCCCCACAGATTGATGGGGATTTTTTCAACTATAAAAGGAGTAAAAACTCCTGTTTTGCCTTCAAAAGTCCATCTCATAGGGGCAGCACTAACTTCAGCTGCTATTGATCCTCCTACTCCAGACATATAGGTATCTGCTTTAATCTTTGGCCAGTGACTGGGCCAACTGGCACCTCTAATAACTGTACGATCCGCACCTGTGTCTACCAATCCTTCCAATGGTAGGCCATTTATATAGATAGTGAGCATAGGTCGGTCAGCCGTTACTGCTGCTGTCCAATATATTTCTGGTTTTTGTGGTCTGGAGTCAGAACCTGGGTGACTATCACGAGGCTGCTTATTAGGATCCTGTATGAGTAAACCTGATGCTACTACGTCTCCTGGGTGATAAGTCACACATTGACTACCTGTATTAGTGACTGGGATATTATCTACACATTCCCCAGTTTCCCACATCAGTGTGTGGATGGACACTGTTTTGTACATACAAGGAGGTGAAATGGTCAAGCCTACTGTGCCTGGAGGTAAGGGATCCATAGGCTGGAGAGGAACAGATTTCACCTCTCCAGGGGGTATCTCAGTTGTCCCAGCTGCATACAGCTCTATTCTCCCCAATTGTAATTCCCTTCTGCCATCAGGTT
This sequence comes from Antechinus flavipes, assembly GCF_016432865.1. Taxonomy (NCBI): domain Eukaryota; kingdom Metazoa; phylum Chordata; class Mammalia; order Dasyuromorphia; family Dasyuridae; genus Antechinus; species Antechinus flavipes. Next base: position 121,003,326 of record NC_067402.1, read on the forward strand.
GCTTCCTGGCTGGTTGACTGTGTAATCCCCTTCTCCCATCATATGGCTTTCTGGTTGATTGGTCATGTCTGGGTACTGGACTTCTAGGCACTCTCTGGGTGCACCATTGGCTGCCATCATGCCCCAAGTGTTTTTTGCCTTGGGCCCTGGGGCTGGGCCCCTCATCCCGTTTTCCTGAATCTGTCTGCATTCTGAGGCCCAATGGAAGCCTCTGTTGCATTTTGGACATGGGGTTTGGGGTCTTGTTCTCCCACCTTGTCTTCCCATTCTATCTCTATACCAACATTGAGCTTTCAGATGTCCTACTTTTCCACACTGAAAGCATCTACGAGTCTCTCTGGAAGTCCCTTGCCAAGAGGGATTCTGTCTTCTCATGTTTGGATTTTGGGAAGTCTGTATCATAGCCTGGCTATAAAAGGCACCTGTGTCCACTGTGGCACAGCGTCTTATGAGTTCCTCTAAAGGAGCATCCTTGCGCAGTCCTAGTATAATTCTTCTGCAAACCTCATTAGCATTTTCCTTAGCAAGTTGCCTTATCAAGATGTCTGTTATTGCATTTTCTCCATTTGTTCTTATGATAGCTGTCTGCAAGCGTCCCACAAAGTCAGCGAAGGGTTCATTTGGCCCTTGTGTTATTTTTGTGAAGGCCCCCCCTTGTCGTCTTTATTGTGAAGAGAAGCCCACGCTTTGATAGCATTATCAGCAATTTGCTGATATGCTGCTACAGAATAACCAATGTTTGTGCTGCGACATCTGCATAAGGACCTGTACCTGTTAGTAGGTCACAGGTGATTGCAGTATGAACTCCACTTTGAATATTTTGTTGGGCTTGTATCCTACAGAGCTCACTATATTCAGAAAGCCACAAGTAGTTCTGTCCAGGTTCTAGGCATATTTTTGCTATCGATTTCCAGTCATTAGGGGTCAAGATTTCAAAAGACAAATTTTGCAATAGCATCTTAACATAAGCTGATGTAGCCCCATAAAGAGTGCAAGCTTTTTTCAGGTCTTTGAGGATTTCTATATCAAAAGGTGAGTATCTTCTACTTTCTTGACCTGAAGAATTAAACTGTTGAATTACAGGAAAAATGTGGTATTGAAATTCTAATACATTTTTCCCTTCTTCTCTGGCCTTAATTAGTCCCTTTTGCAATCTACTCAAAGGAGCAGCTAGATGCTGGGGGGGAGGTGCTGGATGCCGGGGGGGGGGGGAGGTGCTGGATGCTGGGGAGGAGGTGCTGGATGCTGGGGGGAAGGTGCTGGTGCTGTCACTGCCCCCCCCACTACCCCTCCTCCCTCCATCCCGGAGGGTGGAGTTGATGAAGGAGAGTCAATTACCTGCTCCTCAGGTGGGGCTGAGGCTGCCTCAGATTCACCCCACCCTTGAGCCTCACTTAAGTCTCCCTGCCCTGTGGGGATATGGCCATTAATCTGTTCTTTGTCTTCCTCCTTTATCTCAGGCTTCCCCCTTGGATATCCTGGTATTTTAAGGCCATCTGTATTGTATTGTATAAATAGAACACTGCAATGGAAACTGAACGAGGACCATTTTCATTGTTATATGCAGACATCTGTTGACCAACCAATGCCCAGTTTTTTAGAGAGATTTGCTTTTCCTCTAAGAACCAAGGGGAGGTGCGTTTTAATGTAGCCAGAAGTCTAGCTGTCTGTCCCCAAGTTACAAGTAGCCCTTGATCTTCTATCAGCTTAAGCAGGCTTTCTATAGCACCACTCTTGGGTGGGTCTGGGGTTGGGGTGGGGGATGGAGAATCTTTACCTAGGATCTGTCCCATTTCAGCCAAAAAAGGTTGTACTCACTCAGTTCCTGGTCACTGGAGACTTCTTCAGTGAAAGTAGGGTCCTTGGTTCCCACGCTTGGGCGCCAAATGTTAAGAGTTCAAAATGTTGGAGTTTGTTCTCAGAGGACAGCCGGTTTAGAGGCTTAGAGCCCTTCGGATGTCTCCAAATCCAAAGGTTCTGTCCTTCAGCCTCTGCCTCTGCCTTCTTCTGCCTCCAACAGAGATGGAAGATCTCTCTTATCTCCTTCTGGGGAGCCCAGCACCAACTTGCCGCGGGGAGAGGGCTTCTGGCGTAGCTCCACTGAAATCCCAAAAGTGTTCTCTGCAGCAGAATCGTTTCTCTCGAGTCTCGCGTGATCAGCCAGCCAAGAGGAAAATATATTCTGGAATGGCTGTCTCGCCTTATATCTGAACCTTCTGAGAAAATGGGATTATGGGTTTTCTCCCATAGTGCTCTCTGGCCCAAAGAGCTTTAAGGTGTGGACTTTGAGTAAAGGTGGGAACACAAGCCTTGTCTTGATTAGTTCTACTTAGTACCTTGTTTCAGGTTCTGGCCAAAACAACTTCTTGTAAGATTAGATCAACTCTAATTACTTAGCAGTTAGTAAGGATTCCAACAAACTACCAAGTTTCCCCTAACTTTTTTTTTTTTTTTTTGGTCAAATTAACACCTCCAATTCCCTTGATGAAATCCTCGTGGTATAAATTCAGCCAAGCATCTTCACTATCTTGGTCACTCTCTTCTGAAAACTGTCCAGCTCACCATGTTCTTGATAAAATATGGTACCCCCAAACTGAACAAATATTCCACTTAAGGTCTGATTTAGGATCGACCTTCCCACTTCTATACATTATTCTTCTTTTAAGGCATTTAGATTGCATTAATCTGGAGGAGCTGAGGGGAGGGGGGAAACTATCTTCATATTGTTGACTCATTAACCTTACCATCCACTAAGGTCTCAGCAAAAAACAAACACAGTGAGCTTGTATTTTCTGTAACTATCAGCCAACTGTGTAACTTATAAACATGAGGTCTGCTATATAATATTGTTTGTAGAAAATATTCATCCGGCATAATCTTAATACATGGGTATATGTGAAATTTCACATGTACACATGAAAATGTGAGATGCACACACATTTCCATCACTGACTAATGGTATGTATCACATTCTTGAATAAACTGCAGTTTACTTGTCTATGTCTTTTGTTGATTTATTTGGACAGTGACTAGTAAAAGCCCTGAACATTCTCAAAACTGCCTGATTAAATGGACAAATCCTAGACTGACTTAGTCTACTAAAGCTAAATAATTTTGACTGCTGAACAACAAAAGAAAAGAGAGTCTATTATCAAACCTAACTTGGCAATGATCACTCAGAGGTCAAGTCTAGAGACTGAGCGTTGAATCAACCTAACTCATCTTGTTATTATGGAAATATGAAGGGGAAAAAAAAATCTCTAAAATAAACAGGAAACCGACCACCTGTGACTATAAATCCAACTCAGTGACCAAAGAAAGGACAAAATGTGAACCACAGTACATGAAGTTCAAATTCAATGTCAGTCCATTTGAAATTCAGAGAAAATGTTCCAGGAAGAAGACGCTGAGAATCTTTGAAGTATGTGCTTGTACCAAATGAGTTACTTTTGAAATTTAGGTTCAAGTTCTTTGAATGAATGGGAGTGGAAGCAAACCTGGCTATAAACCAAGTACTTGACAGAAGAGATTACTTATGAAGACTGGAAAAAGGCAAAGGCAATCTACCCTAGCTATTTACAAAGGAAAAATAAGAATAGGGTCTTTGAGACTTCCTTTAGGCTAAAAAGTAAGCATTCTACTGAACCTTTTGCTAGGATGAATGCGGGAGCATTTTAAATTTTTAAATGCATATTTTAAATAGATCACTAAAGTATTGGACAAAATTTTTCTCCTATTTTTATCTAACAGCATCTCTATGCTATTTGTAGTTTTTGGTTTGAAGAAATATTAGATTTATGAGATCCTTTTCCTTGATCATAGCTTCAGAATGAGAGAAGCAGTATGAAAAGGATTCATGAATTCAGGGTAGTGAAAACTGGAAACCCTTTTTTTTTTTTTTTTTAGGTTTAATATGTGCAATCCTTTTCATCTTATTTCCATTTTTGTCATGTTGTGCAAGAAAAATCAGGCCAAAAGGGAAGAAACCATGAGAAAGAAAACAACCTCCCCACACCAAAAAAGGGTACAAATACTATTCTTTGATCCATATTTAATCTCCAGTTTTCTCTCTAGATGGGGATGGCATCTTCTATTCCAAATCTGTTGGAACTGTTTTGAATCACCATATTCTTGAGAAGAGCCAAGTTCTTCACAGTTGATCATCACATAATCTTGTTATTGTGATGTTATTTGATATGCCCCATGCCAATAGAGCCTCACTTCTGCAAAGGAATATAGAGAAGTCTTATCTCTTTTCTTTTCTTTAAGATCAGACTTGTTCATTATAATTTCTCTATGCTGAGTTTTGTTATTTCATAATTGTTCTTTTCATTTACATTGTTGTAGTGGTGGTGCATATTATTTCCCTTTCTCTACTAACTTCATTTTTCTTCAATTCATTTAAGTCCTTCCAAGATTCTCAGTATTTATCACATTTATTCTTTCTTACAGCACAATAATATTTTATTATATTCATAAACCACAGTTCATTTCATCATTCTATAGTTGTTTCCAGTCCTTTGCTACTACAAAAAGTGCTCTTATAAATATTTTGGGATATCTAGAGTCTCCCTTTTTGTTAAAAAAAAAAAAAAAAAGTAGTTGAATATCTGTGTCACAGGGTATGTTCAATTTTAGTCATTCTCAATTTCACAATTGCTTTCCAGTGGATAGACTAATTCACAGCTCCATCAATAATACATTAGTGTGCCTATTTTTGCACAATCACTCTAATATTGATTATTCCCACACTTTTATTATCTTTTGAATTTCTCTTATTGTTAGTGGTAGGAGCAATATTTCACATGGTTTTTAATAGTGTATGATTCTTTTATGAATTCTTTCTTGATATCCGTTGACCGTTTCTCTACTGGGGTATGACTTTTGGTCTTTTCTATTTCTATTAGGGTCTATATCTTACATGTTGAAACCTTATCAGAAATATTTAATACAAAGATGTTTTTTCTTCCAACTACTTCTCTTCTTGTCTTAGATGAGTTTACTTTATTTGTGCAAAGATTTTTCAATTTCATGAAATCAAATGTTAGTTGATTTTGTTGAAATTGTCTCTGTTTATTTGGTTAAGAATCCATCCCATATCTAGAGCTCTGAAAGGTATATATCATTTATTTCCATTACAATTTTGTATATTTAATCTTTAACATTCAGGTCGCATATCCATTTTGAATTTATTATAAAATATGGTATAAGAAATTGATCTATAATTAATTTTGCCTAATATATCTATTTTATCAAAGAAGGAGTCTTTTCTTTATGTTATCTTCTTTGGCAATTTGTGTTTGAGGATTTATCAAATATTTAATTACTGAGATCAGTTGTTTCTGATTCTTCTCTACTCTGTATATTAATCTGATTTTCTATTTTTTTTAGATATTCTTTGATGATTGCTGTTTTGTAATATAATTTGAGGTCTATTTCCTCTTTGTTCCTACATTTTTTCCATTATTTCCTTGATATCCCAAATTTTATTATCATTTTGTCTAACTCTGTAAAGTTGTCCTTTAGTACTTTGGTACTGCACTAATTCTGTTATATAATATAATTTCTTATAATATACTAATTTCTTGTTCCCTCCTATGGAACATGTCATTAATGATTTTAAAACAAAGAGATTAGAAGTTCAGTAAAACTAAGAAACACATTTATGGTATTTGATCAGTATGTATAATATTGCATAGCAATAGTTGTCCCCCTTTGCAAAGAGGAGAGAGAAGTACATTTTCTCAACTCTCTTCCAAAGCCCATGGTTAGTCATTATAATTACACATTTTGTTTCATTTTTTTTCCTTCCACATATGTGGTTGTTGTAGTGATGGTATATGTTGCTTTCCAAGTTCTGTTACTTTATTCTTTATCAGTTCATCATATAAGTCACTCCATGATTCTGTGAGTTCAGTATATTTATGGTTTTGTAGTAATGTCATTTTATTTATTTACTATATTTTATTTAGACATTGCCAAATATCTATTTTTTCTAATTTTTTATTCATAACACTATAAAAAGTGCTGCTATGAATATTTTTGTGCATAGATAGGAGATCTTTTCATATGTCTTTAACCTCTGAAATTGTTAGCAGTAGAATCTTGGTTAAACAGTCTAAATATTTTAATTATTTTAAAATGTTATTCCATACTATTTTCTAAACTATCCGAACTAATTAATAAGTCCAGCAGTATTAGTTTACTTCTATTTTTATAGAATCTCCAACATTATTTTCACCTTTTGTTATCTTTGCCAATTCAATGGATGTGAGATGAAATTTCATAATTGTTTTGATTTATGTTTCCCTTAATATGAGTGATTTGGGGTAGCCTTCTTTATGGTCATTAATAGCTTGCATATACTCTTTTGCAAACTATTTATTCATATCCTTTAACCACTTATCCAATGGGAAATGATTCTTGGGATGCAACTTTCATCTGTGGTATAAAATATGGATCTAAGCCTAATTTCTGCTTAAGTGCTTTTCAGTTTTGTTTTGTTTTACCAAATAGGCAATTATTCCCTCAGTAGTTTATAGTCTTAATTTTATAAAATATTGGGATATTGGATCTGATTATTTCTGTGTCATGTGCTTATGGTTTGTTCTACTGTTCCACATTTCTCTTTTTCATCCTATACAAAAATGATTCTAATGATTACTATTTTATAATATAGTTTGAGGGAAATGTTTCATTCCTTTCCTTGCTTTTTCATTATTTCTCTTGAGAATCTGGATCTTTAGTTTCTTCAAATGAATTTTGCTTCATATTTGATGATGTTAATTCCTCTTATTTCTCATTGCTGTCTTATTGCTATAGCTAATATTTCTATGGTTAGAACTCATAGCACTATGACAAAGGCAATAAAGCATCACCAATTTGGCATATTGAAACACTAAACTTCCAATATAAAATTAAAAATTTCTATCAGGAAAGCAGCTTGGATGGTAATAGAAGGAAGTAATAAATAAGAAAGGGACCAACCTCTGTAATCCAAACGCTGGTACAATTCATCCCTTATTTTATCTGTTTGTTTCTTTTATTTTAAAAACAGTAGGAAGTTATTCTCCTATTATCTCAGGAAATTCAACTTAGAGCTTTGATACAAGCCTAAAAATAAGTAATATTGAATTGGTGGTTCTCTTGTTATACCTTGAAGAATTCAACTGATAAAAGTTATGAACATCTGAGGGAATCTCATAATAGTAGGTCCTTTGCCACAGGAGGATATAGTAAAAAAAAAAAAAAAAAAAAAAAAAAAGCCAAACAATGATGAATCTTTCCATATGACCCCAAAGAGTTGTATCCCCTGGTATGTACATCATTATTTTGCTTCAGTTTGTGATATTCATAAGTAGTTGGAATCAAGCTTACCCTACTTTTCACATTTGTAAAGTATAAAATAGCCCCAGTGTTCCAGATATATTCAATTTCTGTAGGCCTGATAGATCCAGCGTTTTGCATGTGTTTTCATGTGTCCCAAATCAGGACAAAAGATACCCAAATGGTTATGTCAAATTTTGGTGTGTGTCCTCGTTATAGTCTTTGTTATGATATCAATCAATTATAACTAGGAAAACTCCCAACGAATATTGATTATGTGCCTTAAATCCTGAATTTTACTAAGAAATTTTTTGAAAAGATTCTGAGGCTTTTAAAAATGGAAATCATATCATTTCTCTGGACTTCTGTGTTTTCAACTATAAGCTACAGGAGTTGAACAAAATTTAAATCCTTAAAACATAAAAAAAAAGACTATTTAAGAGAAATATGGCACTGCTTTTACTCCTGTTTTGGTATCTAGAACCTATCAAGCCCAAATGAAACTATATATTTCCCCATCTATAAAATGAGATTAATAATACTGATGAGATATTAAGTGATTTGCTCAAGGTTACACAAATTATTATGTACCATGGGAGGACTTGAGTCTGGTTCTTCATGATTAAGGTCACTTGATCCCTCCTTCCTCTTCCCTAGCCAGATCTTTACAAGGTATCTCTCTGTATTGGTCAAGGGAGATTACCCATTGGGAGTTCCCTATACCAGTGAAATCACAGGTCTATCCCAATGCCACTAGAACTCACCTCTCATGATTGTTTTAAGAATGAAATGGTATAATTTATATCAAGTGCTCAAGGGAAAAAATGTTGAAGCTATATAAATGTCAGCTATTATTACCCTGCTATCATTTCCACTGATTTTAATAGGGGGGAAATTATCATAATTGTATTCTTTTTTTTCTGTGATTGCTCTAGAGACTGGATGTACCCCCTTTTCAAACTCACTTATTTTAGTGCTGAAAGTTCAGATAACAGACTAACACTAATAGATACTGTACTGTCCTTGATTCAGAGAAAAGAGAAGCCCGGGAGTGGTTGTCAGATGTCTTAATTTCCCTGCAATCAATTCCCCTGTATCCCTTATAACAGTGACAAGAAAATTTCTCTGCCATCACTTTCAAGTCAGAATCAGATGGTTGTCCTCTCACAACAAAATCTCCATCGTCAGAGGCCTCAATCTGGCAGCTTTCAGGGTTCAGGTGGAGGTAATCAGTCGCCTTCCAGATTTTTCTTATGCATCTTCCATTATTCTGACACAGGTGTCTGCTGCATACTTCAGCTGCCTTGGTCACATTGATGATGTAGCTCCCTAGATCAGACATAACAAACTGTTTCACCTTTGTACAGTTGCCCTGGAAATGGAGAACAGAGAGAGGTTCCATTATTCCTACAAATAACAGCATGGTTACTACTTTTAGAACTACACTGAAAGTCTTTAGATTAGATTGAAACCAGTCCGCTTGGTTTTAATTACTGGAAACTTGCACTCCACAAACATAATCACCCTTACCTCCCACATGTGATCTATGACAAAAAAAGTTCAAGGTTGAATGAGAATGAGAGACCCACAGAACAGGGAGATATCTAGGGTGACCTCTGAATGGCCAGCTATGATTATAGCTCCTGACTGTGGAGGAATTCTATCAGCCTTTGTGTTTATTTCTGACCTATTCAAATCAGCTTCAGTTTCCTTCATTTAACTTAGTGTAAAAATACAAAGCCCTTAGAATTTGTGGGCCATTTCCTGGTTCGGCTATTTATCACCTGTCTGACAATGATAACTGATATATTTCCCAGCATGGTATTTCCTAGAATAGTGTCTGACATCTCATAGATGCTTAATAAAATCTAGCTGATTAATTAAATGCTGTATCCTTCTCTGACTTTCTGGGAGCAGTTATGAGATATGGACTGTTTTCTTCAAAGATGGGAACCCAGAGATAGCAGTTAAGTCAGAGAGATGCATGACTCATTATCTTCTTGAATGAGTGAGCATATGTTCAGGGTTTATATGCTAATAAACCCTATTAATGAGTTAGACTAACTTACTGGGAAATTTTATCCATGTTCTATGAAATCATCATGGTTGATTATTACAGTATGTGAGAGTGAAATTTTTCTAGAGGTGACATCAGGTATCTATCATTTAGCCCTAATCCAAAAAAGTTACTGCTTATTCCTTCTCCTAAGACAATATCTTTGACTAATAGTTGCCAAGTTTCTCTAATGCAGCTACTTTCCCCCAACCAGGACAATATCTAACCTTTCCCTGTTCCCAGAACACACATTTCTTTTCCTATTCCCAGTCTTATGGGAAGAAGAATAATGTGAATATTATGTTACAGGTGAACTCATCTCCTCACCCAAGATTCTTCTTCACTGTGTTAATACCATTTACATTTGGGCATACTTTTCAGACTCATTGCCCCCCACACACGTTGACCACACAATCTGGAGTCTTTCCAAGGTTCTAGATAAGTGAAATCTCCCTAGATTATACTCGGCTTGATTTAACTTATATCCAAAGATATAAGAGATGAAACAGAGATGACCACAAAATAAACACCAGGCTCCTTTTTTACACGAAGTTACATAGAGATTGAAAGTTCTATCCACATGACTTGCTAATAATGATCTTAAGCAGACCCATGTGAGCTAAAATCAAGCATGTTCATACATTGCCCCACTTGTCATGGCCTGAAAATTATCTTACCTGAGCTCTCTGGTGCCATGCCTGATTCTATCCCTTCCCTGACTTTTCCTGTCTATCTTTAGAAGTTCATCCAGGCCCTAGGGGGGTAAAGATCAGTGGGTAACCTTAGCTTTTCAAGAGGTGTGTGTGGAATTGGGGAAATTGGGTACACCCTGCCTAAGTGCCCTTTCTATGATATTTCTCTCTTCTTAGTCTACTCTTAGGTATTTCCAAGTTATATGGCCATCTCTTAAAGGCCTCCAAAAGAAAAAAAAAAAAAAAACGATTTTAGCATTGATCAATTCCTCTAATTCTTCCATAAATCCTCTGCATTCCAGGAGTAGGCTTCAGAAAACAAAGTTTTATTCCCTGGAATACACAATTGGATTTCAAGGAAAAACAAGCTAGGATATGATCCTCCTTCTGGCTCTCTTATAAGGACAGAGGGAGGTTTTAACAGTGTGCTAGCAGGAATAGTTTCATGAAACAAACTAATTGAAAGTCCAGGAAAAAATCCTATTTTTTTTTTCAGTGAAAGCCATGGTAACATCATTTGAGCATCACTTCTTGGAGGCTTGGAAGAAAAGTACAAGTCATATTTTAAACTATTTTTAAATTGATTTTTTCCAGAGACAATGCATGCTAAATGCAGAAAGTGACATCTTCTCCCTCCAATCTTCAAAAGCCAATATATCATTCATTCTACCTGTACTACCATACTATGGGGGCCATAGGTACTTGGAAGAAAGTGAGCCATGTAGAAAAGGAAGGGCAAACACATTTTCTTTTATGAAATGGGTCACTAAGACACTGACTTACCTCAGATGAAGTTAAATTCATATCTCCCCAAATAACAATGCCTGCAGCTCCCAAAGCAGCACTTTCTCCTATGGTACTAATTAGGTCTTGCTATAATGAAAACAGACATTGTCAATCCAACTATATACCATCCCATCAAAGTTTTAAAAAATAAAATAAAATAAAAAACAAGATATTTTCAGACTAGTAGAGATAAGTCTGAATTTAGCTGCCTTTAAAAAAAGTTTCCTATCTTTCAAGAGCAGAATAAATTTGGAATATGTAAATAAACTTTATAGAATGTAAAAGGCTATATGATCTTATGAACAGAGAAAGCAGTTATTTTTTTAAAGTTTGAATTTTTTAAATGTAGGTATTTTTAATACTTTCAACTATAAACTAATAAGCAAATGCAAATAGATCATTTCATTAAATTCAACAGAGTGGTTTGCACTGTGCTATTGCCTCAAATACCTTGCTACCTTCCTATGCCCCACCCCATCCCCCAAATCTAGTTGAGCATATGGCTCATGAAACAGAATCTAGATGTTCCCTGTCTTTCTCTAAATGCCATATTGAGTCCTTTCACTCAGATTTTCTCATTTTATTTTTCATTATTCCATTCGGTAATTCACTCATTCTCTGCAATGATTTTTGACTGGTGTGTCATCTGCAATACACAGATCACTCTATTAAAAATAGCCAGACTCAAATTTGCTCAAGCCTCCAGAGCTTCTTTGCAGAAGCCCAGAAATCATGTGTTTAATTTCAAAGAAAATGCTTTGACATACTTCATTCCCAACTCAATATCTTCATGCTAAGTAGTTCTCCTTATCCACAGAAATGAACATAAAAGATAAATGAAAGAAATGTCAAAGAAGGAAATTTGTGCCTCAAAAATCTTAAAAGGAAAGATGTCAGATTAGATGCAGCAACCTAGTTGAGTTCTCTCAACATTTTCCTCCAAACAATTTTAAAATAATTCCTCAAATGCAATTTTGGAGCAACAGAGCCCACAAAAGGTCAAGGTGAGATTTTTTCCAAACTAAGAAAACTTAAGAGGTTGATGGGAGAGTCTATGACATCAGAGGGGAGACTTATCCAGGGTACATACAGGTGATGGCAGAACCACCAGCAGCAGATTTTTGGGCTCTCTAAACACAGAGACAGTAATAGAATCAGACACCTGGTAAGAAAAAGATTAAAATGAGCCCTTTGTTGCCATTGGGTATATTTGATTAGTCCTGATTGACAACTCCATTGCCCATATGTAGTTCTGGGTCACAGTTTCAGTCTCTCTTCAGAGAGGAGCATTCATGGTCAGTCCCAAGGGCGTAAGAACCCTAATCACAGTTCCAAAGCAAAGAACACTTGCTCCTGCAGCAGAGAGGAGCCCTACCTAGTTAAAGATCCGAGTGCAGACTGGAGAAAAATAACCATACCACTCCCCAGATCACACAATCTTGAAAGCACCCAAAACTTGGCAGATCTTCAGAATTAGTTACAAAAAATTGAGCATGAAAAAGCCTGAAGCTTGAGATAGTACCACCCCATCCCCAGGCGAACAAACCTCAATTTTAAGATAAACTTCAAAGTCAATCCATAGGCTTTAAAAATTAGCAAACAGGGGTAGACTCTGGTCACTGATAGGGCAGAAAAGAATGATTGTGGTTACTCACAGACCAGAGCATAGGCCAGGAAAATAGAAAACACACCTCTCTTTAGATCATACCATCTTGGAAGAACTAAATGCTTACAGGTCCACAGAATTATTTCAGAAAACAGTAGCAAATATACACACACAAATGAAGCTTATACCTCCTTCACTATGGAAGCAGAACCCTACTTTAACTTTAACATAGAGCTAAAAGTGAAGAAATAAATTGAAAAAATGAACAAACAGTAGAACAAGATCCTGACTATAGACAGTTACTTTGGTAACAGGGAAGATCAAAGCACAAAATCAGAGAAAATCAAAGAAAAAATATGAATTGCCCATAGGCCATGGAAAAGCTCAAAAATGATTTTTTTAAATCAAGTAAGAGAAATAGAAGAAAAATTGGGAAGAGAAATCACAGTAATGCAAGAAAACATTGAAAAAAAAAAGTCAACAATTTAGCAAAGAAGGTCAATTTTCTAAGACAATAAGTTGCAGAGAAGGCTCTCACTTGCATTGCTAGAGAGAATGTCCTTATCTAAGAAAGCCCAGATCCTGACCCTTTCCCCTATATAGGAGTCATTTTTGATAGATTCTTATATGTACTATAAAATTAGTATTTTACTTAATGATCTATGTGCTTAATATATTCATCAATGATTTCATTTTCTGCAATAATCCATATAGATGGCAATTACCATTAATTTTCTCTCAAGCTCTCTAATTATTTCATGGACTTCAGGTACTTAGCCATAGGGTCTAAAAATCCAGAATCTTTGATTCCTGACAGATTCAGGAGTATGAATGATTCAAATAGCTGATAGAAGTTAGAATTTCTCCTTTTCTAACAAGCTGGTTAACTATGACCAAAATTTTCTACCTTTGAAAACAGCATTCTTTGAATTAAAGGTGTCAATAATCCTATTAAAATGAAAATACCTGGCAAAGGGTACTCAACAAGTCAATCAGTTTATAAAGAGTTTGCACTGTGTTTTGGGGGAAAAAAAGAGAGAGTTCTAGCTCTCAAAGAATAATATTCTATTCTATAGATGATTCTATTCTATAAAACAATACATATATATGACACATTGTACAAACACAATGTAACTATATTTGGGAAGCTTTAGGGCTGACATTATAGGGTGGAGAATCAAAAATATAAATTATCAGTCATTTATATCTTAGTAATAATGTGTTTTATATACTTTCCTTGTCTGATTTTTGATAAAGGGTGGTGAAAGGGAGGACAAAGATGTTAACAGAACAGTAAGACTTGGGGAGGAAGATATCCAAGGAATACTTCCCATCTTTCAACCTGCCTCTCATAACCTTTGTCCTAAGCAATGATTTGAAGTCTTTCAGTGTTTGAATCAAATAAAAAGAAAAATTAATTGTACACAATGTTCTAGCAAACTAGAGTTAATCCACAGAAATGAGCACTTTGGATCATTGGATTTTATTATTAACTCCCAGGAAGAAAAATTTATTATTACTTGAGGAAAAGCACGTCTTAAGCTACAAATAGAATTTGTATTGTCAGAGATGTAAGCCATGAATATTTTAAAACACTCAGATAAGACTTCTTTCTTTTGAGCTTATAGAGAAGACAGAGTTGACAACTCCCAATGATTTCAAATACTGATACACATTTCTTTCACTGGTTTCATATGTATCCTCTGTCAATCTGCAATGAATGCTTTGGTTTTCCTTTTTATTTATTGGTCTAAATATTGACATTCAAAAGACACATTCTTTCACTAGTTCATTAACCAATATTATCAAAGACCAAACATTTACCTTCCCTTTCTAGGCATGGCATTTCTTGCCATACAATCTTAGATCATACACTGAGAACTGGTAGGAGCTCTCAGAGGTAATCTATTCCAAATCTCTCATGAGGAAAGGGAGACTCTCTTTTGTATATCAACATTTAAGTCAATAAATTCCCAGAAAAAAAAAAACAAGAAATTTATTGCATATTGACAGAAGATTAAGTTGAAACCATGAAAGAAACTTGTAAATGAAGCAAGCAGAACCAGGAAAACATTTTGCACAGTAACAAGACTGTGTGATGATCAACTCTGATAGACTTGGCTCTTCTCAGTAGTTCAGTGGTCTGGGGAAATTCCAATAAACTTTGGATGGAAAATGACATCTCCTACCAGACAGAGAACTATGGAGACTGAATGCAGATCAAAGCATATATTTTCACCTTTTTTTTCTTTTTTTTTTCCTGATGGTTTTTCCTTTTTGTTCTGTTCTTTATCCTCCAATATGAGTCATTTAAAAATATGTTAAAAATGGGTGTATAACCTTAAATAAATATACATGTATAACCTTAAATAATAAACAGAAAGATGGATAGATTTTTAAAAATTTAAGTCTATCTCCCCATTTCACTTAGAGTGTTTGAAGGATTTTCAAAGGGAATACTTTCCAAGTAGAAGTGAATGGGAAAAAGAGAAATGAGGAATCCAATCCAAATCATAGAATTTAGAAATCATCTAGTCTCAGAGTCCCTATTTGATCAATTCTTACCTTGGAAAGAAAATATAATGGCTCATCTCTGTATCCCAACCTTGTATAGACAAATACAGGCAGAGCATAATCATGAGATGACATAGTGGAAATCCTCATTGATTCATTTATTCTAAATTGGGAGAAGCGTATGATGTTTTTACTGTTCCCAAGAGATTTCTTGACTCCAATGGAAGGATATAAAGCTGCACTGCTGTTCCAAAGCCAGGAAAGCTCGTTGTTCCTCAAAACTTCATCCTCTGGGCATGAGCCAGTATAATTTTGATCATAAATATTGTAATTGTGACAATCAGGATATAAATAGTAACCCCAAAGGCCCCTGGGACGGTTCCTAAGTCCCAGCTGGATAGTTTCCTTCATGAAAGCCTTTGCACTTTCTTCAAAAGAAATTTTAGCTAAATTTTCAATATCACTGGCTGATATATTCACTTTTACTTCGGAAATTAGCTTTCTTGACTTCTGTCTATATACATCTTTTGTGTTCCAGTTCCGTGCCCATTGAGGCCTCCAGTACTCCCAGTCTATAACAGCAAGTCCACTGAAATCCTCAGCTGGAATATAATAATTGATGTCTTGGCCAGCTTTTTCCAGATGGATTTGCAAACTAATATTCTGGGGAAGTCCCCCATTAATAGGAATTCCTTCTGATGTGTACCAGGGATAATAGCCCAATCTATTGACATAGAATATGGTAACATTTTGACCTCTTGCTTTGGCTAATGGGCTGCCAATGACATGAAACATTTTTAAATTCAGTGTTATATTATACCTTGTTGAACATTGATCTGTTGGGGCATTCCAAGCAGCTATAAAAGGTTTCCTTTGATAAATTGGAAGTCGGGCAGGTTTTAAAGAGGCAATAGGCTTCAAAATAAATGATACAAGTAGCCATGATGTGAGATGTAATGGTTGCACAACATGTAGTAATAATCTTCTCTCGAATAATGTTTTCATGATAAGAGAAAGTGTGATATCTTCCAGTTCTAGTTAGTGCAGCCTGAAAGACATAAATTGACATGTGACTTCATAGAGCTAAAACCTTTAAGATGACATGCTGAAAGAGTAGGTAGTTATAATAGTGTCTATTTATGAATTTTACAATGTATTTTCAGTAAAAAAAAATATATATATATATATAGGTATTCTTTAGGACATAAACAAAGTAACATAGTGTAAGGAAAAGTCCAAATCTTGTGATATAGACTCTGGTGATTTTAGCAAACATTTATGTCTAGAATCTGGGTTCTGGTACTTTTGCAAATATTTATGTCTAGGCAATCTGGATGGTGACGTATCTTGATATTTTAACATAAAAGAATCAGTATGAATAGAAAGTGATAGTTAATATGAAGGGGGGAAAAAGATATTTAGGACAAGGAGCATTATAGCTATTTTGTATGTATTGGAAGAGGTGTAACATTGAAGAATTTTATTTGTTTTGCTTTTCTCCTGAGCAAATCTTCACTAGTTTCATTAATTAATTAATATTCGTTAACTATTAGACCTGGGATCTATTAGTTGAACTACTCAAAACTAGAGAAATAGAAAAATAGGCTGAATTGAGAAGTAGTGGACTTACTATCATCAGAGATCTGCCAAAGAAGGCTGAATGTTGGAGATGCTTAGGAATGGTACAGGTTGGATTAGATGTTCTCTATTTCAAATTTTATGTGCTATTAATAAACAGCTGTTGTTTACTGTCCTTTATCCTCTTGCTCCTCTTATTTAATTATGTATTATTTTCTTTAGATTTGATTAGATGTTCTCCATTTAAGATTTTATGTGTTTTATACTTTAACATACTTAACATGTATTGGTCAACTTGCCATCAGGAAGAGGGGAAGGGGGAAAGAGGGGAAAAATTGGAACAAAAGGTTTGGCAATTGTCAATGCTGTAAAATTACCCATGCATGTAACTTGTAAATAAAAAGCGATTAAAAAAAAAAAAGATTTTATCTGTTATTAGTAAACAGCTATTGTTAACTTCCCTTTATCTTCTTGCTCCTTTCATTTAATAATTATTATTTTCTTTAATTTTATTTATTGGTCAATTGACTTAAGTCAATTCAGTTATGTCCAACTATTTGTGACCCATTTGGGGTTTTCTTGTCAAATATACTGGAATGGTTTGCTATTTCCTTCTCCAGCTTTTTTTCTAGAAGAAGAACTGAGCAAATAGCATTAGGTGACTTGTCCAGTGACACACAACCAGTAAGTGTGTAAAGCCAGACTCAAACTTTGATCTTTCTGACTCCCGGCTTGGTGCTTTATCCACTGAGCCACTCAGCTACCAAATGGTTATCCTGGTCAAAGGACAACATTTATCAATTTTTTTCTTCTGAGTTTTCATGGTGAAATGTCTAAAGCTATTTCTCTCCTCACTCCCTAACATCAAAGAGAAAAGACATTCTAGATAGCTATTTACTGCATAGGCTGGTTCATCAAGGCTGGTATTTTTACATTGACTGACATTTCAGAAGTATAGTTTGGGAAGGTTCACACTACAAGGAAATTTGCTAAGTAAGCATGTGCTTTGAGTTCTTTGAGATAGTATGTAATGCTAGCTCAATACCACTAGGTGTCATTAGCATAACCCCAAAGCTGTTCCTAGGGAATTCTAGGAAAAATAGGACTTGAGAACTGGAAGAGGCAAAGCCATGGGATTAGAGGTTTACAGATGGAAGGGACTTTTAGTATCATCTAGCCTAACTCAATCACTTTGCAAATGAGGCAACTGAGGCCCAAAGAAGTTAAATGAACTACCCAAGATCACACAGGTAGGATGTGACCATCCTTTAAGAATGAAAAGCAATGATGGGTGTGGTGATGTGTATGGAATAGCTGCACATGTTTAACATATATTGAATAGCTTGTTGTCTAGGGGAGGAGGTGGGGGAAATGAGGGAGAAAAAATTTGGAGCTCAGGGTTTTGCAGGGGTGAATGTTGAGGACTATCTTTGCATGTATTTTGAAAATAAAATAAAATCTAAGTTTAAAAAAAAAAAAGAATGGAATGCAAATTGTCTGACTTTCTATATAGGGCAGCTGGGCGGTGCAGTGAATAGAGTGCCAGGATTGGAGTCAGGAAGTCACTCTTTAGTCACTTGCTAGCTATGACCCTAGTCATTTAACCCTATTTGCATCGGTTTCCTCAGCCAAGAAAAGTCATGGAGAGTTGGTCACTACTGAAATGACTCAACAATATCTCTGACTCTAGATTCTTCTTTAAAGCATTTTAGGGATCATTCCTTTTCAAAAATAAAAACAAACAAACAAAAAACCTTCTATAGGTTTTGTATGGGCATTTATAGATAGACTTGGAGTTAGGTAATTTATTCATTCATTTAACATTTTTGAGAATCTATGTTCAAGGCATAGTGATAGACATTAGGAGAACTTTTAAAAGTTACTATCATTCTTACTCATAACAAAAATTTAAGTTACATCAAAAATATAAATTATGATTTAAAAAGAACAATATTTTCTGCAAAGCCTGTTCTTCTTAGTCCCAGAGGATGAAAGTGTTTTTAGAACTGCCACTTGTCTCTGATTATCAGTTAGAGTCTACTTCAGGGAAAGAGCCTTATAATTAAATATAAGTTGCCGTAAGCTCTCAAAGAATGCTTTTATTACAGCTCCAGTTCTGCTCTTGTTAAAGAATTTCATATACCACAATTTACCATATGAATTTTTATGAAGTATAAAATTTGAAGAAAAGTTTTTTTTTTTTAATCAAGCAATTATCATTTGTTAAACATTAATGTGTACAAGTCACTGTTCTATGTAATGGGCTGAAGCCGAACAAATACACTGAGGTCCAGTCCAAGCATTTGAGGCTAATTAGCAATTGGACAATACTCTATTAATATATGCTTGGAGAAAGAATGGCCCCGCCCACTCTCTGTGCAAGTTTGATATGTTGTATAGGAAATTGTGTAGATTTGGTGGTTGGGATGTGAGAACCAGAGGCACTGCTGACTGGATTGGTGTCCCGATTGCTCTCACTTCATATCGTCATTCCCCTTCACCTCCTCAAAGAATAAAGATCAAGGATTTTCCCTTATCCTGACTCCTGCTGATTTTAAAATATTCTGGGTGCTAAACTTGGTCATCACAGTTCTAGACACTTGGAAGAAATATAAAGTTTTAATATGATATGGTCACCTCTCTAAAAGAATTTGCAGTCTAAAAGAGAATGGTAAGCCAACAAAATACAGATAATTTTAAGATACAATATTACATGAGATCTTAATTTACAAGATAAATGGAATATAAATTGATTAATCATTAAGCACTGATTAAGATCTTTCTGTAGGCCAGGCTAGAGCTAGGTTCTAGGGATATAAATACAAAGAATGAAACAACCCTGACTCCTAAATTGCTTACTTTATGTTGGGAGAGATAGGTACACATATAAATACATAGATATAAAATTTAAAGGAAATAAAAAAGTAGTTAAATGAGAAGTAGTTTGAAGAGAGGTCACTAGCATTTGGAGGAATCAGGAAAAGCTTCCAGTAGAAGGTAGAAATGGGCTGGAGCTGCTCCTTGAAAAGAGAGATAAGGAGGCAATGAATTCCATGAATAAGGAATGGTCGGAGCAAAGGCCTAAATATAGGAGGTAAAAGGTCATGTGTGAAAAAACAAAAGAAAAAGAAAAGTTTGGCTAGATTCTGGATTATCTGTGTATGAAAGGTGTATTGTGTAAATCTAGAAAGCTAAACAGTATCCACTTGTGAAGGGATTTAAAAGCTACACAGAAGAATTTCCATTTTATCCTAGAAGTAAAGAATCACTGGAAGTGATTGATTACAGTAATGACATAGATATTGGGTAAGGGATAATTACTTTAGTTTTATCTTGGTAGATGGACCAAAGATAAAACAATTAATTAGGAGGCTGTTTCAATAATCTTAATTAAGAGGTGATGAGGGCCTACATTTAAGTAATAGTTATGTGATTGGTGAGAAGGGATTGAATGCTAAAGATTCTGGAGAGGTTAAAACAAGATGTGGCAACTGATTAAAAAGTTAGTCATATAAAGAGATCTAACTCAGTTTCAATTGATCAAGGATGGACAGAAGCAGCTACACCCAAAGAAAGAACACTGGAAAATGAATGTAAACTGTTTGCATTTTTGTTTTTCTTCCCTGGTAATTTTTACCTTCTGAATCCAATTCTCCCTGTGCAATGAGAACTGTTCGGTTCTGCACACATATATTGTATCTAGGATATACTATGATATATTTAACATGTGTAGGACTGATTGCCATCTGGGGGAGGGGGTGGAGAGAGGAAGGGGAAAAGTCAGAACAAAAGTGAGTGTAAGGGATAATGTTGTAAAAAATTACCCAGGCATGGGTTCTGACAATAAAAAGTTATAATTATGAAAAAAAAATTAGTCATAAAGGAAAGTGAAAAGTCAAGAATGATGTGAAGGTTATGAATCAGGGAGACTGGAAGAATAGTGAAACTTTTAAAAGGCAAACAGATAACAAACTCAGTTTTAGACAACTTGAGTATGAGATGGGTCCACAACATTCAGTTTGAAATGTTTAATAGGTGATGTGGAATTGAAACTCAGGATATAGAACTGGATATAGAGATCTGAGAGTCATCTACAGAGATAGAAACGATGATTAAAGCTATGCAAATAAATGTAGAGAGAAAAGAGAAAATCGTCTAGTACAGAACTTTAAGGAATACTCAGGTTCCTCTATGAGGCTAAAGTGATAGTGATGATAAACCAGTAAAGGAAATAGTGAAAAAACAATCAGACAGGTACCCAGAAAAGAGAAATTATCTAGCAAGAAAGGAAAGAAGTTAAATATAACTGAAAGATTGAGGATGATGAATGAGAAAAGACCAACAGGTTCAGCAATTAATTAGAATAACATTTCAAAGAGCTCTATTCAAGACAAAAGAAAAATATACATGATACATGCAATAATATAAATAAATTCAAGTTCAAAAGTCAAGAAAACTAACCAAATACAATAGTCCACATTAGTATTAAACTGTCAAAGTAAAAGAACACCACTCTGGAAACAATCACTATATTGGAGAATGTACATCAAAGAAGTTGTTTGGGTGTTTGTTTGAAAGCAACTATTAGTAATCATTCTTTTTAAATGTATTTAGTCAGAGACAGACAGACAGAGATCATTAGTAACTTTGGAGAGAAGGTTGAATTAAATGATTCTTGTAAAAATCATAGGAGTTTTAAGAAGGGAGGAAGTAGAGGCAGTGAGCATGAAAAACTTTTTCTAGAACTTTGGCTAAAAAAGGGGGGGGGGGTGAGAAGCTTTAGAATGATAGATTGAAAGGATTAGAGGTTCTAATGAAAGATTTTTAAGAACTCAGCAGGTGGGAAAAAGTTAATTAATCAAAGTTGGGGATTGTGAACTGTTGAAAAAGGGAGAGGAGAGACTTAAGCACATTTATTGAGGGGTTTTGTGATAAAGAGTAGGGATAATTCTTTGTGGGACATTGGGAGAAGAGAAATGAAACTGGGGGATAATGTCAAAAGATTGTGAAGTGAAAAAAATCGTTCATTTCTAACGGATTGGATGGGTAGCTAGATAGCACAGTGGATAGAGAACCAAGCCTGGAATCAGGAAGACTCATCTAAATTCAAATTTGGCCTCAGACAGTTACTAATTGTGAGACACAGGGCAAGTCACTTCACCCTGTTTGCCTCAGTTCCCTCAGACATAAAATAAGGTGGAGAAGAAAATAGCACACCACTGCAATATTTCTATCAAGAAAACTCCAAATGGGGTCATAAAGAGTTGAACAAAATTTAAAAATTACTAACCAGTTATTATTAATTTTCTCATTAACGTAATAGATAAGGTTCTCAGTAGGGGAGAAGGGAACAGAAACAAAGAGAGTTAGAAAAAAAGAGGCATAGAAAGATTGAGGAGGGAAGAGAAAGTTTGAAATAATTTCTAGGGGAAACATCCCAGGGAGTCAAATAAAGAAAAAAATTCTGCCTGATTGCAGTGAAAGCTCAGTTGAAGTTGGAAAGCATAAATTTTATAATGTACACAGTAAAGAATGTGGGATTCCTTATAATTCCATTATTAAACAGAACAAAAGTAGGAATAGAGGAGACAAAGGGTAAGAGTAATATCAGGAGAAGGCTTGACAAGAGAAGAGAAACCAAAGGACAAGAGAATAAGGGATTTGAAAGTGGAAGACATGGTAAATTTGAAATTTTAACTATAGGGTTGATATTAGAAAATGAAATCAAAGCAAGACTAAAACCTTAGAAAGTACTAAGGGATTTGGATTTCTTATTGAGAGCAATAGAATTAGGAGAGATGAGGCTTAGAGATGGAAGTTATGATCAGATAGAAAAATGTCAAAGTTTCGCATTTTAAAAATTGATGATTTTGGTGTAATGGTTATATCCAATGAATGGCTATTTACAGCATAAGACAGAGGGAAGAACCATGTCATGAGAATTAAGGCAGCTAAGGAACTGGAAGATTTCAAAGTGTGATAAAGCATTAATGTGAAGGTTGACATGCGCTCATATAAGGAAAGATTTAAGTAGAGGAAAATTTTTAGGTGCTGAACCATTTGAGAAAGAAGGAAGAATGCTAGGGCACAATGTATATAAACCAACATGATATGGAATGGTTGGAAATTTTTTGTTTCCTATACTTCAAAAGAGGAATAATAGTGTCACAGAGAAAGTCTGGAAATGGCAGCAGGGAGCAAAGAATAATACTACTCTTCCTCCAGGATTTTTATCTCAAGAGATATGAGAAAAGGTACAATTCATACTGAAGAATATTGTCAGAAATGCAGTATCATCAGAGGTAAGCTAGGTTTCAGTGAGAGCTGGGAGGAGTGAAAGAAAGAAAAAAAGAGGAAGGAGAGTTTGTTCTCTATAGAATGAGAATTCCAAGGACATATTGGAAAATGGTACAAGGGACTGGAACAAGTCAAGGGTAGAATAGTGTTAAGGAGGATGGGAATGAGAGAAGAGGAAGTAGTGGACAATTTATACTTTATTGGTTGATTATTAATGAATAAAAGAGGTAGATACTCTTATTACCCCCATTTTCCAGATGAAGAAACTGAGGTTGAAATGTCATCTGAAAAATGAGGATAATAATGGCACCTAACTTACAGTTATGAGACTCAGATAGCATAGTATATATAAAGCACTTTGTAAACTTCAAAGGGCCATATAAATGTTAGCTATTATTATTTTAAACCAAATGTTCAGGCTTAGCTCTTACAAAAAGCAGGAAAGGAGAGTTTATCTTTCCCTCATTGCAATCCAGTCTCCTTTCCTTCCATTATTTAAGGACCAGGCTATTCTAATTTTTGTCTTCTTTATGCTTTTGAGTCAAATTGAGACACTTCTCAGAGCCACTATCAATAACATAGTAAATATGGATGGATGGATGGATGGATGTGTGCATATGTATGTGTGTATATAAACTATATGTTCAACAAACATAGTTGAAATTTATTTTATTGCTCTAATCAAGTCTTTATACTTTATTACTCTGGTATTTATAGATAACTTAAACTTAGAGGAATCAATATTTGAATATTGGAATTTAGACAATTCTTTTAGAATACAAATGGAAGATATCCATTTTCAAAATCAAGAACTCTTTTTAATTCTTTGACATGGGAGTTGTGTTCCCTCTTTTTTTTCTACCAAATCTATGATTCTTTGGTATGGCAAGTTCCCAATGAAGGAATTCCCTCTTCCTACATAAGTCAGCACCTGCTCTGCAATATATAGTCTTAAAGAGTTTTCTGGGGCACTAAGAGTTTAAGGAACTTGGCCAAAGTCATAAAACCAATATACATTAGAACCAGATCTTGAAACTTAGATCTTTCTGACCCTAGATAAATTCTCTAGGTCAACATACTATAGTGCCTATTAAACTCCCAATCTTTAGATGGGGCAAATAGCAAAAGATGCAAATAACATGTCCATCAAACCTAGACCTCACAAATGATTTATGAACAATAAATAATGGCCAAGAATCTAAGGTGACATTCAGCAGAGGTGTAACTATATTTCTAAAACACCACTGGAAAAAAATTGTCCCTCATTCCTAAATCAACGAGTTCAATATTGCTAAAGTCAATAGTCTACGGTCTTTTTGCTTCTAGGTAAATAGCAAATAGGTGCATCAACATTCATCAGAATCAGAGGCAAAATGGAGCCAAGAAATTCAACATTAGCCAATTTATTCTGCAGCACTATTTCATTTTAAATGACTTTACTTCATCCTCATCAGGCAATTTCCAAGCTGCCCCTCCAAGGAAAGCCTATAACCAGCAAATAAGGGCATCCATTGTTCTTCTCTGATGGATGTTGTTTTCATAGCACAATCTTTGCTCAGTATTACTCTGATAAGGAAAAAATTATTCTTTTCCAGGTGTCCTATGCTTTCT
This sequence comes from Antechinus flavipes, assembly GCF_016432865.1. Lineage (NCBI taxonomy): Eukaryota > Metazoa > Chordata > Mammalia > Dasyuromorphia > Dasyuridae > Antechinus > Antechinus flavipes. Next base: position 121,027,792 of record NC_067402.1, read on the forward strand.
TCATATTTCATCCCAAACACAAAATTGTTTCACTCAGGAAAAGAACCACTGTGAGATATAACATTCTGGCCTCTAGATTTTTGCTAACTCAACTCCTATGCTTTTAAGGCCACCTTTCCTCTAAAGTTACTCCCATTGATGGTCATTTATCACATTCTTCAAGATGCTTCTATCACTGAGTATCCCCAAATCCCCAGGCATCATTTATAATTCTTGTTAGAACTTCCATAGAATTTGTTTTGGGCCCTTCTGCTCTAGCAATGACTTGTTTTGTATTTTAACTATTTGACTATGACAAGGATCTCCTTGACTACCTGAGGGGTGGAAGTCTATTTTATTTCTCTCCCTAGCTAACTTATCCCATAACAGTATATATTTTATTTATAAAACTTCATTAACATATTAAATAAAATTTCACTGTGGTTCTTTTCCTGAGTAAAACAATTTTGTATTTGGGATAAAATGTGAAGGAAACATAGGACATCTGGAAAAGAACCGGTTTTCCCCACCAGAATAACACTGAGCAAAGATAGTGCTATGAAAGCAATATCCATTAAAAAAGAAAAGAAAAAGAAAAAGAAGGAGGAGGAAGAGGAGGAAGAGGAAAAGAAAGAAGAGAAGGAGGAGGAGGAGAAAGAAAAGGAAAAGGAGGAGAGGAGGAGGAGGGGAAAGAGAAGGAGGAAGAGGAGAAGGAGGAAGAGGAAGTATTTTATTTGCTTTTTTTCTTTTTTTCTTTTTTTTTTTTTTGCTGGTATTTGCTGGTAATGGGTAGGGCAATTGGGAAATTGCCTGATAAGGATGAAATAGATGAAGTGAACCTTATCAAATGACATCCCATCCCTTACTCCAATCCACTTGATGACATTAAGAAGTTAGGGAAGAAGTCACCAAGGCAAGGTGGAATTAAGGATGTCCCTCTTTCAGACCTGGAATTGTTTCATCTGTTCCTAAAAAGGGCAGACCTTTTTAGATTTCAAGAGATCAATTGGCACCTTGCAGGAGGAGGAGGAGGGGAAAGAGAAGGAGGAAGAGGAGAAGGAGGAAGAGGAAGTATTTTATTTGCTTTTTTTTTTTTTTTTTTTTTTTTTTTTGCTGGTATTTGCTGGTAATGGGTAGGGCAATTGGGAAATTGCCTGATAAGGATGAAATAGATGAAGTGAACCTTATCAAATGACATCCCATCCCTTACTCCAATCCACTTGATGACATTAAGAAATTAGGGAAGAAGTCACCAAAGCAAGGTGGAATTAAGGATGTCCCTCTTTCAGACCTGGAATTGTTTCATCTGTTCCTAAAAAAGGCAGACCTTTTTAGATTTCAAGAGATCAATTGCAGGATTTGCAATCAATTCCCACAGGTAAGAGTTGTGAAACCTTGTGGCCTCACACCTAATCTATTATTCTCAGAATTAAAATTGTACAGAATTGAGAAATCACTGTTTGTAAAAGGAAGTTGTAATTGTATAAACATGTTTACACATATTGGATTTGACATATATTTTAACATGTATAACACATATTGGATTGCTTGCCATCTAGGGGAGAGAGCAGGGGGAAGGAGGAGAAAATCTGAAACACAAGGCTATGCAAGGGTCAGTGTTGAAAAGTTATCCGTGCATATGTTTTGAAAATAAAAAGCTTTAAAAATTAAAAAATTAAATAAAATTTTAAAAAAAGGAAATCGTAATGAGCTTTTGGCCAGGACTTATAGTAATCCTATTGAGACCTGATTTCTGTACATAAATAAATAAATGCCCTAAGGTTGTGGATCTAATAAGGAAAGACGGAAAAACAAAGGTATAAAATTTAAAATATGCATGCCCAAAGTCTTGTAGACTAGTTAGATGATAGTCTAAGCATCCCTGGGGAGCATCCAGAATTTAAGAATAAAAATAATATATGGAAGAAGTACTGCCTGGCAGGGCCTCTCCTCAGGATGTCTGTTGAGATTGAGATCTACTGTGAAATCTCAGGACAGGGGAACAAGCACAAGAAGGCCATCCTCCAAAAATATTATGTCTTTGATATTGCAACATGTATCCTTCTCTTTACTTGATAGTTAAATACTTACAAGCTAAGTAGATTATATCTGTGAATACACACATATATTCATACACATATATATATAAATCTATATCTGAATACATATATATGTACATACAGGTAGACACATATAGATAAAGGCAGCTAGATGTTACAGTGGTTACATTTCAGGCCTTGTAATCAAGACATGAATTTGAATCCTTCCTCAGATACTTACTCTGCTCAAGTCACCTAACTTGTTTGTCTCAATTTTCTCATCTATAAGAAAGGGATAATAGTACCTACTGTATTTTTAGATCAAAGTGAGGATCAAATGAGTTAAAGTATAATTCACTTTGCAAACCCTAAAGTGCAGCATAAATACCAGTTGGTATTAACTGGCATATGTATGTATGTGCATATTTATATATATGGAGAGAGAGATGTATATACACATATACACACAAAAACACATTTTGTTTGTTGAATTGAGTTATTTTCATCATCTTGATCTCTGAGGTTAGTAGAGAAGTAGCTTCTTACTAGCAATTTTTTTAAAGTATTTACATTTAGATGTTTATGTAGGAGCAATTTGATGTAATTATAGGATGGCTAGCTATTTTCTGATTGAAGACAATCAGTCCCAAGGTTTTTTAAAAACCAAGTTAATATTTTCCAATAGAAAAATTTTCAAAGGACATGAAAAGATTTTTTCTCAGAGGAAGAAATTCAAGGAATCAACAGCCATGTTAAAAAAAAAAAAATGTACCAAAGCATTCATAATTAAATAAATGCAAATTAGGGAATTCTGTGTTCTACCTCATGGAGATCAAATTGACAAAGACGACAACAATGGAAAATTACAATTGTTGGAGGGACTAGTGAATTCAGTCACACTGATAAATTGTTGATGGAGCTATAAATTGATCCAGGCATCTGGAAAGCAATTTGGAACTATGGTCCAAAAGTCAGTAATAAACTATGTAAACTATGCTTACACTTTGACCCTTTAATACCACTATAAGGCTTATACCACAAAGAGATCAAAGAAAGAGAAAAAAAATTGATATATACAAAACTATAGTCGTTCTCTCTCTAGTGGCAAAGAACTAGATACAAAAGGGAGTGCCCATCAGTTGGGTTATGGTTATACAAATTATAGGATATATGTAATATAATATAGCATATATATAATTATGCCATAAGATCTTATTTCAGGTAAATCTCAGAAGAGCTGTATAAAGTTAATGCAGAGTGAAATGAACAAAAGCAGTAGAACAATTTATCTGCAATAATAACATTGTAAAGTAAAACAATTTTGAAAAACTTAAGAACTCTGATCAATCCAACAATCAACCATGACTCCCAGAAGAATCATAAAACATGCTAACCACAGAAGAGTGATAGATTCAAGGTGCATGATGAAACATATTTTAAGACATGTATGGATTTATTTTTGTTGAATATGCTTCTTTGTTACAAGGATTCTGTTTTTGGGAAGTGAACTCTTGTGGAAAACTTGAGTCTAGAAATAAACTTAAAAAAAAAAAAAAAGAGGGTCACCAAAAGCATTTTTTAAATTCACAGAACAGAAGGACATTCAAAAGGAAACAGATAAGTAGGACAACTTTGAAAATAACAGACTGAATTTATTACATACTTTCTTTTTTAAAAGGAAGCTATTTATAATAGTGTAACATATCCCTAGTGTAACATCACTGGCAAAAGCCACCCAGCACCTGGCAGCTTGGGTCCTCAGAGAGATAGCTATTATTTCGTTTAAGGACTAGCGCTGGTACACAAGCCCTCACTAGTGTGCTTCCCCTTGAGCAAGTAGTAGACTTAGTTCTTTAGCAATTTCTTTTGCTTAAATGGCCTATCAGGGCCACATTCTGCCACAAACATACCCAAATGGCCAAGAGAGAGTTAAAAAAAAAAAAAAGGAACTTAAAATGCAATGGTACTTGACATACATGTAAGGAACATATGATCAAGACAATGTGGGGCTCCAATGTTCTTTCTCTCTTGAAAGAGTCCTCATGAAGGTCGCTACACCTTGCTTTATTGTTCATCTGGTTCTTCAGTGGGCAGCCCAGCTGGGGTTTTTAGTGTGTAGTGTCTTAATGTAGATAAGCCAAGCTGCTGCTGAGCTGGATCAAGCGGGTCAGGGGCTGTGCTGGCTCCCCACCAAACTCCAGCGGGGCTAAAAACTAAGCTGGACGGATTGCTCAGCCACTGTGCTCCTCTGAAGTCACAACATCTCTGTTGGACAAGTCAATCCCATTGTCTCCTGGACTTGCTCTTCAGTGGGGAGCCATTGCCTTCTTCCTACCTTCAGGCTGCGTTGGGAAGTTCTGGGCTCTCATAGCTGTAGCTCTCCTAGTACAACAATAACCCTTAGCTTTCTGAATGAATTCTTTTTAGCCAAAAAGTCCCATACTTCTATAAGCCACTTCATGTGGCCTTAGGGTATCTAGTTTCAATTCAGTCATTTTCACCTCTTCTCTACTTTTTGGTAATCCTAGATAGAAGAGTGTCTAGGAGTGAATAGTCTCTGCCCTGGAGGTTCATTCATCCTCTAGCTGGCTATTTGATAAGCAGTTAAGAAACATTTTCCTTATATCCTTTAGCCCACTTTTTTATCACCCAAATGCTCTAACCAGTTGTAGCAAAAAAGGGCCTTTGAGGTAGCTGTCATGAGACACTTCCTTAATCCTCTCCACATTCAGGACCTTGATCTTATCTGGGCTAGGGTGAGGGATTTTCTTTTACTTCCTCCCCATCTCAAGGACTGGCACTACGCCTCACCACAGTGTCCTCATTTCACCTCTGTGGTTTTCTGAAACTGGGGATAAACACATACTTGCCTCTTTGTTGGGCCTTCAATTCCCCTTTCTAGGATAAGGAACGTCTTTTTTGAATGGGAAGGTTTTCCCTTTTAGCTTTCAATGTCCTTTTTATCTTTTTCAGACCTTTATTTTTACTGAAGTCTCACTGGGGCAGAAGTGTCACCTCAAAGCCTACTTGAACTCCAGTACTGCCTGAATTAGATTCAGATGAACTGGATAAATGTTTAACAAAGTTGATGAGAATACAATACAACATAATGTTCATTTATGATTAATCACTCTCCTCCTTGATCTGTCTTCCTTCAATGTTTTCAGGACAGTCCTCTCTCTTGATTTTCTTCCTTCCCATCTAAACTTTCTTTCTCTATCTCTTTTACTATAACCGCCTTCAGAGCACTCTCTCTCTCAAAATAGGTGTCCTCAGAGTTCTGTACTGCTTCCTCTTCTCTTGACTCTATACTACTTCTTTTGGCAGTTTTATCAGTGTCTAGGGAGTTAATTATCATCTCAATGCTGATGATTCTCAAATCTACTTTTCCTGCTCCAATTTTTCTGCTGACCTCCAATCTTGCATCTCCAACTGCCTTTTAGACATCTCTAACTAAATCTTCAGTAGACATCTGAAACTCAGTTTTTTAAAACAGAACTCATTATCATTTCCCCTAAACTCTTCCTAACGCTTCTATTTTCCCTATTACTGCAGAGGGAAATATGTATGAGATGTTTAGGGAGGGCTGGAACCCCTGGTATGAGGGCTTGTCCAACCCTTTTCAGAGCTGCTCATCCATTTTTGGCATGCACCTATCAATCAATTCTCACAAACTGTAGCATGTGCATTGACCCCAGTCAAACTATCTTGGTGGATGGCCTAAACCAGGTTGAGGGTAACTGCCAGATGTCAAACCTGTCACTGAGTTAGGGAGATGTTTACCTCAAGCATGTGAAGGCCTCCCCCAGTGGAAAAGGTGAATGAGAACAATTTGCTCCAATGCCATGAAGGTCACAGAAGCAGGCCCTGTGGAGCTTAGTCAGATTTCAAAGACACAAAGGCCGTCTGGTGCATCCCAGCCCATGGCCAATCAGCTTGATTTTTGTCTTGATGCTGGCCTTTGATGACTATGGAAGAGAGAATGAGGATGATATATTGTGCAACTCTGCCTCACTTTCCCTTTGAAAAAAGAATAATAATAATAGATCCTCCCCCTCCCTGAGGCTAGAAAGTAGGAAGCATCCTGGACACCTCCTTATCACTCATCTTTCACATCCAGAAGCTGTTGCCAGTGCCAGTCCATTTCACCTTTACAGCATCTCTTCTATACACTTTCTGCTCTCTCTGACACTGCCCCAATTTTGGTGGAAGCTCTTTCCACCTCACACCTGGACTCTGAAGCCTGGACCTGAAGTAATCATCCTCCAGAGTACCCATGAATGGAGAAGAAAGGGCAAAGAAGAGAGGGTTAAATAAATAAAAGTTGAGGGAGGAGATAAAGGTCCCTAGAAAATACTTTTGAGATCACCTAATCCAACTCCCTAATTTTTTTCATTTGAGAGGGATTAAAATGTTTTGTTTTGTTTTGTTTTGTTTTTTATAGCATAGGAAGGCACATTCCCTCTCCATCCCCAGCACTCCCAAGTGTTCTGGTATCTCAGTTCAAGCATATCAAAGTTTTAAGAGTGTTTACATGACACTACCCAATGGGAATTTGAAGGGTCAAGAAGCACGTATATGCTTAGCCCCCCCAGCCTCAATAAAACTGCAGACGGGAGATTAGAACAATGTGGGAGATGTACAGCTGGCCCTTGAAACAGGGAAGAAATAAAAGAAAAGTCCTCCTTCTAGCTTATAGAAAAGTCAGGGCTTAATGTCCTATGTGAAAAGGAATAAGGAAGTATCTCAAAGTAACTGCCTTAAGTGCCTTTTTTTTTTCAACAATTAGTTGTAAGGCAAGTGAAACAACAATCTAAAGAATCTATTGAATAACTCTCAGGTATGTGGTCCTAAAGTTGCATGGAAACAAGATGAATAGTTTTCTGAGAAAATGACATAATGTTTCATAAAGCATTTTGTCCTTGTCATTTGTTTGCATACTCTGATTTTGAATTTTTTTCTTTTTCAGGGATATATGATTCTGTTTTTGGTGCCAATTATTATTTGCATCCTATTGTCCTTTTGGGAAGGGGAAAGAGGGAATAACATTTTAAAGTCCTTGCTATGTGCCAGGCCCTATCCTAAACTTTACAAATATTATTTCATTTGTCTCTTTGGGCAGCTAGGTATCATAGGGGAAGGAGTGCTCTGTCTGCAAGAAGATTCATTTTCCTAAGTTCAAATCTAGATTCACACTTACTAGCTGTGTGACTCTGGGCAAGTAATTTAATCCTATTTGCCTCAGTTTCCTCATCCGTAAAATGAGCAGGAGAAACAAAGGGCAAATCACTCCAGTATCTCTGCCAACAAAACCCCATAAAGAGTAACTAAGAGTCAGACATGACTAAAAATAAATAAATAAATAAAACCCACTAAGAATTCAATCAGTCTTTGTGAATCTCTTTTTGCCAAAACATTGATCTATTTTAACCAATTGTTGACAAGTCTCAACAAAGTAAGTTAGGTTGTTTCTTAGATGATCAACACACTTAGATGCTGAGACCATATGGGAAACTTTTCCAGAATGTTTGCATCTGCAGCTGGAATAGCCATTGACAACAAAAGTCACTTTCATATCACAATGAATTATCTGTGTAAGAGTTGGTTTCCTAACTAAAAATTGAAAAGACAAAGTTATTCTAAGAGTCCCTAAGAAATTAATCTAAGTTAATCTACTTCATTTTAGCCAGAGAAACAATTACAACTTAAGAGTTCGCCACAGGAAAGGTCACAGTCAGAGATCATTCAAATACAAGAACATTGAGAGCAAGAATTGTTTCATTCTTTGTATTTATGTCCCCAGTACCTAGTAGACTGACCAGCACATAGTGGGTACTTTAAAACTGCTTACTATTCCATTGAATCTATTTCTGTCTTCAAAAACAGAGAAGAAAAATTTTCAATCTCATATTCCATCATTTAATAATTTCTATTCTTATTCAAGGGTACAGCAGTTCTGGTAACACAAACTAACTGTTCTAATTTATGAGAACAGAAGGTCTGGTTGCATTTACAAATTAACTGTTCTAATTTATACTGACATTTTCATTTAGAAGCCTTAAGAGTAAAAGGCTACACAGAAACACAATGAATGAATTGACTAAATGTTCTCTTCATACTAAAAACATTAACTAGAATTTGGTTTTTAACAATAACCTATCTACCTGACAAATAGTTCATATATCTACATCAGTCATAAAAGAACTGTTGATAGGATTTTTTAGAGGAAGTAGCAGAGAAGAACTCTTTCTTAAAAAGGTTGGACATATCTCAGAATTGTAGCCATAAGCTGCTGTTATGAGTTCAAATGTTGGAGTTCTTGTTCTTCTCAAAACACAGCCGGTTTAGAGGCTTAGAGCCCTCCGAATATCTCCAAATCCAAAGGTTCTGTCCTTCAGCCTCTGCCTCTGCTTTCTTCAGCCTCCAACCAACACAGAGATGGAATGTCTCTCTTGTATCCTTCTGGGGAGCCCAGGCACCAACTACAGTGGTGTGAGATGAAGATGAATCTGGTTGTCCACTGAACTCTCCACTCGTAGCTTCTTCCTCTGTAAACTCTTCGTCTGCCACCAGCCAGCCAAGAGGAAAAAATGTATTCTGGAATGGCTGTCTCGCCTTATATGTGAATCTTCTGAGAGAATGGGATTATGGGTTTTCTCCCATAGTGCTCTCTGGCCCAAAGAGCTTTAAGGGAGGTGTGGACTCCCTTGAAGTTAGAAAGTTTACTTTGTGAAGCTAGCATACTTGTGGACTCCAATGAGTAAAGGTGTGAACACAAGCCTTGTATTAATTAGTTCTACTTAGTACCTTGTTTCAGGTTCTGGCCAAAATCTTCTTGTAAGATTAGATCAACTCTAATTAGTTAGCAGTTAGTAAGGATTCCAACAAGCTGCTTTCATCTTTAGTTGTTTTTTTGTTTTTTGTTTTGTTTTGTTTTGTTTTGTTTTTTCCCATTTCTGTGACTTATTTGGAGAGCATAAGTATATGGAAATTATGGTTAAGAAAATCATTGACTTGAGAAGTAGGTTATGAAAATAGTAGATCTTAACATGCTTTCTCTAAAATTTCCATAGAAGGCAAACATTTAATTTTCATTATTTCGAGTTATCTTCTGAGATTCTCTAGGTGTTTGTTTGTTTGTTTTTTTAATTCATTGACTGCTGGTCAAGTGGCTGGCTGTTTCTTTTCATTTAAACCAATCCTGATAACTCATTTCTTTAAGAAAGCCTCTATCCCTCTAGGGATAGAGTGCCAGTCCTGAAGTTAGGAGGACCAGAATTCAAATCTGGTCTCAGACACTTAACACTTCCTAGCTATGTGACCCTGGGCAAGTCACTTAACCCCAATTGTTTCAGAAAATAAAAAATCTTTTAGAATCGAGCAGGTTAAAAAAAAATAATAAAACACTAAGTACCCTTGCTTGGATGTAGAACTCCTACTTTTGTTTCCCTAGACTCTCCCCACATTTACCCCTTTATCCTTTCCTGATTTGCACCCTACCTTCTATTCCAAATTATTATATATTTTGATTTTTGACCTGTATTAATATATTGTTGTTCAGTCATTTCAGTCATATCTGAGTCTTCATGATCCCATTTGGGATTTTCTTGGCAGAGATGCTGGAATGTTTTGCCATATCCTTCTCCAGATCATTTTACAGATAAGGAAACTGAGGCAAACAGGCTTAAATGACTTGCCCACGGTCACATAAGCCAGTGAGTATCTGAGAGCAGATTTAAACTCAGGCATTCCTGACTCCAGACACCCAGTGCTCCACCCACTACATTATCCTGCTGCCCATTAGTATCCATATCAGATACCATTTAAGAGTCACCAAATCAGAAATGCAACTGTCATCTCAAATGTTACTCTCTGGTCATGATTTAATTATAGCATTTTGTCAGGTCTGGATTGATGAGGTTTTGAATATGCTTATTACTAAGGTCCCAGGAAAAGATTAGAAGAACTGAACATTTATTAAGCTGCCAATCACTGTAATTTTAAAATGAACTGTTTTTATTAATTCATTGACAAAGCTGATTTAAATTCTCAATGCTAAATCTGTGTCTAAAAAAAGCTACATATTTTTCAACTCATTTAAAATTTTTAGTAAATATATGTAGTATTTCAGAGTAATAATAAAAAAAAAGAAAAGGAAATATCACCTCCTACGAGGGAAGTACAGTGGAGTCACGTAGTGACACTACTTCAAAGGGGACTCTAGTGAGACAGAATATTTGTGATATCCTCATAAGCATCTGGGTGTAGTCTCTTAGGAAAGGGAATGTAAACATATTCTAGAAGAAGAAAATGGCAGCTGCATCTTGAGCTCAGGTTCAGTATTGACTGGATGATGCATTCCTCTCCAAGCTACACTCTTGACTTCTACCATACCCCAGAAATCTCTTCTTCCTCAAACTCACTCCAACCCTGAAATGCACACATTAGAAGTACTCTCCAACTCTGTTTGGTTTTTGAGTTTTTTTTTTTTTTTTGATAACTACTTCAATAACATTCGTTTAAGGGGGGGGTCACCAGGCCAGCCAAGTCTCATTCCTCTCTAGAGGCTCTCTCTGGGCTTCCCACCAGTGCTCCTTCCTCTCCTTGTCCTGCTCCCTTTTTCAGCTTTGTTCTGTCTTCCTCCATTAGATATAAACTTTGAAGATAAGAACCATATTTCTCATTGGATTTGTATTCTCAGAGCCTATTACATAGGGAGCATTGAATAAGTGCTTGTAACTGATAACCTGACTGATAGTGAGAGGACTTCCTCAAGATTTCAGTGACTGTCCACTTGCTACAAGTCAACATTCTCCCAGGATTTGTGTTGTGCTGTGCAAACTTGGCCAGAGGTATTCAGGGACAAAGGTTGCTCTCTCTGATGATTTTTAACACCTGGCTCCTGCTGTATGAGTAGAAATGGCTAATAGAATATTTGCCTGCTGCTGCTTGATTTTAGTTCCTTATTTACTTTGCATTCTGTTTTACATAAATGTCTTTTTACATTAATGGAATGTCATGTGATTGATCCTGGCTGGTCTGGGAGTTAAAAAGATTCAGAGAAGAAAAATATGGGCTCATGAACAGTGGTTGAATAAATGGAAAACAGAAAAAGGTTTTAATACCTGTATGTAACATCAATAGACATTGAAAATGTATAACTCACATAGTAACATAAATATAAATAATATAATTTCAATAAATTAAAAGATAATCGATTTTAGACTCTAAAGTTGAAAAAGATCTTAGAAGTGACCCAATTTTTTTTTTATTACCAGTTCAGTTTCTTTCCAGCATGCCTTGATGATGGAGAATAGTAATTAAGTTTACTATATATAATTATTCCCATTGAGATGTTCTACAGAGGGGAGTTAGCAAGCTCTTACAATGTACCAGGTATTGTGCTAAGTTCCAAAGAAAGGGAAAAAAAAAAAAAAAAGGCTCCTGATCTCAAGGAGCTCACAATTTAATGAGATTCACTATAAAAGCATATGTATTAAATTAATTGGGGTTTGCTTGTTTCTTTATAGAATTATATCATATTGGGCTTAGCATCTGTAAAAGCTGGTATATTTACAGAGCCTAGTCAAGATTGTTGGTAAGAATGGTGGGGGAGTAGAAGGAGCCCTAGAGAATTTTCAAACATGGTTTCCCTTAAACAAAATACCAACATTTCATTTTAGTATTCTTTTTCATATATAAAAATGATGTTACTTCCTATTGGACATAATACTTCAAATTGCTTTTTCCAATATGAATGAATAAATAAGTTTCTACCAATGAGTCTCAAACATATTTTAAAAAAAGAACTACATCAGTTCCAGCATCTTGACAGAATTTTTCAGAGAGTAGGAACATTAATACCATCACAAATTTCAAACACTGACATTTCCACAAAAATTCAAAAGGAATAGAAGATGGTTAAATAGAAATGGGAACTCTCCTGAACTCTCCCAAATTCTCATCCAAACAACTTTAAAACAACACTTCAAATTATATTCTGAAGCATCAGAGCCAACAAAGGTCAGAGTGAAATAATTTTCGGGCCAAAACTTAGGAAACTGGGACTGAAAATCACTATTGATCAGAGAAATGCAAATCAAGACAACTCTGAGATACCACTACACACTTGTTAGATTGGCTAGAATGATAGGGAAAGATAATGATGAATGTTGGAGGGGATGTGGGAAAACAGGGACACTGATACATTGTTGGTGGAATTGTGAATACATTCAGCCATTTGAAGAGCGATTTGGAACTATGCTCAAAAAGATATCAAGCTGCACATATCCTTTGATCCAGCAGTGTTTCTACTGGGCTTATACCCCAAAGAAATCCTAAAGAAGGGAAAGGGACCTGTATGTGCCAAGATGTTTGTGGCAGCCCTGTTTGTAGTGGCTAGAAGCTGGAAAATGAATGGATGCCCATCAATTGGAGAATGGTTGGGTAAATTGTGTTATATGAATATTATGAAATATTATTGTTCTGTAAGAAATGACCAGCGGGATGAATACAGAGAGTCTTGGAGAGACTTACATGAACTGATGCTAAGTGAAATGAGCAGCACCAGGAGATCATTATATACCTCAACAATGATACTGTATGAGACTGTATTCTGACAGAAGTGGATTTCTTCGACAAAGAGAAGATCTAACTCAGTTTCAATTGATTAAGGATGGTCAGAAGCATCTACACCCAAAGAAAGAACACTGGGAAATGAATATAAACTGCTTGCATTTTTGTTTTTCTTCCCGGGTTATTTATACCTTCTGAATCCAATTTTCCCTGTGCAACAAGAGAACTGTTTGGTTCTGCACACATATATTGTACCTAGGATATACTGTAACCTATTTAACATGTAAAGGACTGCTTGCCATCTGGGGAAGGGGGTGAAGGGAGGGAGGGGAAAAATCGGAACAGAAGTGAGTGCAAGGGATAATGTTGTAAAGAAAAAAAAAAAAAAATTACCCAGGCAGGAAACTGGGACTGAGGTCTTGGAGGCATCTGCATTACATTCAACAACATTTGAGAGCTTTCAGCCCACAGCCAGTAAAGAGCATAACTCAAAAGAGAAAGCAATTAGAAAATATTTATAGCAGCTCTTTTAGTGGTAGGCAAGAATTAGAAATTATGGGTATGTCTATCAACTGACTGAACAAATTGTGATATATGTTAAGATAGTATACTATTGAAGCAGCTAGGTGGAATAGTGGATAGAATGAAGTCCTGAAGTCAGGAGGACCTGAGTTCAAATGAGGTCTCAGACACTTAACACTTCCTGGCTGTGTGAACCTGGTCAAATCGCTTGACCCTAATTGCCTCAGCAATAAATAAATGAATGAATAAATAAATGTTGAACAAGATGGTTTCAGACAAACCTAGAAAGATTTATAAGAATTGATCCAAAGTGAAGTGAGCAGAACCATGAGGATTTTGTACACAGTAATAACAATATTGTATTATGATTAATTGTGAATAACTTGGCTATTCTCGGCAATACAACAATCCAAGACAAATCTTAAGGATTTATGATGAAAAATGTTATCCCCTTTTAGAGAAACAACTGATGAAGTTGATTGAAGCATACTTTTTAAATTTTTTCTTGGTTTCTAGGAGAGGGGACAATCTGGTTTCTTTTGCAACATGGCTAATATGGAAATAAGTTTTGCATAACTTTACATATATAAACGTTATCAAATTGTTTGCCTTTTTAGGAAGGGTGAAAGGAAGGGAGGAAAAGAAAGAAAGAATTTGGAACTCAAAAATTTTAAAAATTAATATTTAAATTTTTTACATGTAATTGAGAGAAAAATACAAATAAATAAATAAATAAATTTTAAAAATCAGAAGAAATAAGATATATTGTTATTAGAGTTCAACTGATATATAACAACCTTGTTCTGTATATAAACTATTGCCAGTAGGATACCAAATTTATTTTCTTCTTTAATGGTTTGGATTTCATATCTCACTGTCTAACCCCTAAATGAAATGCACAGGGAACTTGTTATGTATTTAGATGGAGTTAGAAGAATTTAGCTCCCCCTCTCTTGCAAAGAGCTTACATGGAGAGTTTTCTCTCCCACACAGCTTTAAGGAGTAGTGTTACAATGTCCTGAAGTTATGGAATGGAATTATAGAGCTATTAAAAACAATTACATACCAGCTCCTAATTTATTAGCTGCTTAATGTGATAAAAACCAGTTGTCCATAGCCTAAAATCCAGGCTTAGGCTGTTATATTTGGACCATGTCCTTCATGGATATAAACTGATATCCAGTAGGGTGACTCAGATGACTCTCAGTGAACATCTTTGTTAATAATAACCTAGAAGAAAGCATAAACATTAAATTAATTGAGTTTACAGATAATGACAGTTGGTAAGATGCCAGAAAGATTAGAGAAACTACAGGCAGGTCAAGCTAAATTAGAAATGTATTTAAAAAGTAATTTAGGAGAATGGTCCCATTTGAAGGTGTAATTTCAAATCATAGAGGAAACTATTCTATAGAAAGCTAGTAGATAGGAAATAGCAATCAAGAATGCTAAGTGAAGGAATGATGAATAAGGAAGAAATATGCTTAATAAATACTTAGTAATGTTATAAGCTGTTAAATTAAGCAAAAACAGTAGTCTCAAAAAAAAAATTAAGGATTTGATTCCCTATTATGTTGACTATATTACAACATTTAGGTTTCTTAATTTTGTTTTGTAATTAAGCCACGATGTTTAATTATGTCAATTCGACAGAATTCACCAAAGGAAAAAAAAAAAAAAAAAGAACCAGCTTGATGAAGGGGGCCACTTAGATTAACTTTGAGGCAGAGACACAAGTAATTCACTCTCCAAACTTATTTTCCTCTTTATGGTCAGTTGCCTTGTTATCCTGGAGAAACTTCCACCTCAATTAAAAAGTAAGATCCTTGAAAACAAAAACTATTTTGTTTTCTTCTATTTATATCTTTATATGATAAGCGCTTCATATATTTCATCAATCTATCTATTCATCTTTCTATTTAGCTATCCATCTATCTAACTAGAAATTCTTGAGCATGGAAAAAAATTAAGTTGAGTGGGGTAAGATGGTTAAGATTGAGGGGATCTGAGGAAGTGTTTCTCAGCCTATTACTCATCTCAAGGCTACCTTGTAGCTATGCTATTATTCTTCCTAGAAGTATATCCTTTATCCTAGAATAACTGGATCCCCTGTTTCCCTGACAGTTAAAGTCCCTGAAATGTCATTCTTTCTATCCTGGAAGCAAAAGGGTTTATAAGGGTTTATTGCTTCCCATCCAAGAACTTTTCCCCAAAAGCTGTGCTGTTTCTATCCCTGTGCATAGGGAAGCATTATCCTAACCTGGCTAATGTTGCCCCTGTCTCTGAAAGGCATGGGATGCTAAAGTACTCCTATTTATGTGATTGAAATTGCTACACAGATCCTGGGAATTCCAAATAAAAGAAGGTCCAGGTAGATGAGGGAAGAAGGGAGAGACAGAGACAGAGAGACACAGAGAAAATGTTCTTTATACTTTTTTAAATCTTACCTCAGGTAGAAATTGGTCTAGGATACCATATACTTATCTGCCTCCTGGGCTGCTTGAAACTGTGAAGATAGATCAACGAACTACTCCCAAGACCTCCCTTTATAAATACTCTGAAACTTTTCCAGCTAACTTCATTTACTGTCAGTTTCTCTGCTTGGCTTTGACTCCACAAACATGGCAGCCCTTCTCCCCTTTTGGGTTATCTTCCCCCATTAGAGGGGAATCCCTTTGAGATCAGAGTTCTTTTTCTTATTTCCAGCCATAGGGCAGAAATATTTATTGACCAACTGACTAATATCTTCTGTTCTAAATCCCTATATATATATATATATGGGGATAGAGCCTGATATGTATATATATAATCTTTGGACTGACCCTCTGGGTCTCTGTTAGACTGGACTCTGTTAGAGTCTCTGGGTATCTTCTGAGTAGAGGACAGCTTTCAGAAGAGGAGGAGCACTACCCCAGCTCTGGGGCAAATCTCTGAGGGCACCACCCTAGTTGCGGTATTGATTGGGTGAAAGACTAAATGAGAACAAAAACTGAATTACTGCTATCAAATACTTGTGATTTTTAAAATTCATATGACAATATTACAAAACAGATAACACACTGGATTTAGAGTCAGGAAGAGTCAGGATTTAAATCTTGTCTCAGATGCTTACTTGAGATTCCACTTGAAGGTATAATCTCCAGTCACTTAACTTCTTGGTACTTTAGTTTCTTCATCTGTAAAATACAAAAGTTAAACTATATTATCTTTGAGGTCTCATTCGACTGTGAATTTATGATGATCTAAGATTATAAATACTGATGGTGAAAAAAACTAGAATGAGAATTTAATTTCCATCAGAAAGGACATAATAGGAAATGCAATTGGAATAAGTACGCAGACTGGACTATGATTTTATTGGTGTAAGGAACCACCAAGTAAGGTAATTGCATCTACCAGTGCAGAGCAGCACTCCCTCTGTAAATTAAAGTCTTAAAGAGTTGCCTAAAGAACTGAGAGAATAATAATTTTTTAAACTTAAGTCAAGAATAAAATTAGTTTGAAGAATTAAAGAAAAAAAAGACAAGATAAAAAGAAATCTCAATACTGAAATCATATCTTTCTTTTCTCAGTAGAGATATTGGGACTAGTTTACAAATGTGGAATATGGTCTATAAAATTTTAGAAGTAATTATTGTGTCACTTGGTCTTTTTCTAAATGTTATTTATTCTTTGTCCAAAGAATGAGCTGGTTTGGGGAAAATGACTGCAGTGATAAAACAAAAGATAATAAAGGTTTTTTTTTTTAATAAAAAATGAGGTAGAATTATATCTTAAGAGATAGAATCACTTCTAGATGAATTGAATAATAATCAGAGAATAGCCTCTTGTGAAAGAAATGAAATGGAATACTTAAAAATGCATTTTTCAAACCTGACTTTTCTGGCTTTAGCATTAGTTTTCTTATTAGGACTGGAGTTTTGCCATGCCTATAATTAAATTGGACATATTTAGCTACACTATGTATTTTTTCATTTGTAATAAATAATGTGTTGATACCACATGCTGCAATTTGCATTTCATAATAACACTAATCACTTTTTTTCTAAACCAGTCTTCAGGGTGGCTGCTAAAAAGCTATTGAACTCTTAAGCACCCTTAGCTTTTCCTTTCCAATAGTAATTAACAAACCCATCATTAGTTGCTAATGGCCACCTGTCAGAAGCATCAGTTCAAAGAGTTCTCTCCCTCCTAAAAAGTTCCTTCTTACTTAAATAAGGTTTTTCCTTGCCAAAGAAACAGACAAAATGGAATTCCAAACACTACTCAAAATATAATTAGAAAGAATTTTAGAGAGGATTAGTCCAACATTCTCATTTTACATATGAATAAAGAGACAGTCAGAAAAGCTATAACTTGACCAAGATCACACAAATGTCCTGTTTCATCATTTTATAATCGGGGATGTTAACCTAGCTAATCCTATGATTTACAGGGCCTCCTAGTCTTCAGGTCTTCAATTCAGGAAATTGCCCTGGTTTATTATTGTTTTGATCCACCAGCTAGGATTTCCTCAGAAATAAATAAGACTTATAGATCATAGATCAATGTATAAATTAATCAATTATATCTTTACTTTTAAAAAAATCAACTCTTTATTAAAATACTAAGCTACAGATATGCTTAATCAGCAATTATTAATATTTCCACATATATTTAGGGAAGAAAAGAGCAAGATTTCTAGAAATACAAAACCTTGGCAAAAATTAAGTACATTCCTGACTAAATTTCAATTTAATTCTTATAGATCATAATTAATCAAACTTCCATTTCCTAAATTCTGTTATTTAAAAAGTCCTAAGGCTTGACCTATATAAAATTTCCCAACATATTTTAAGTTTTGGTTCTTTTTGTTGCTGCTATTAACAATACTTCACCAAATTAAGATATGACTATATTGTACTAATTTCAGAAATGATCTGGTATGCCCTTCCTATGTACAAGAGAGAACCACTTTTAATTTGCCTGATATTACTAGATCCACATCTAGTTCTATTTTGCTTAAATGAAGTATGTAGCATGATAATATTCTTCTTTCTCAGTCTTGTAAAAACCCCATGTGACCCATATTAAGCTTTAAGGATCCTTATCTACTCTCATAAGTCTTGGGTCCCAAAGAAAATCTACATTTCTCTCCACTCAATAGTGGTAGTCTTGAAACATCAAAAAGATTCTTTAATGTCACCAGCTCAAGCCTCCTCTAGTGTACTTTATCTCCAAATTATCAATTAAAAATCATTTTAGTCAGCCAAACTTAAATAGTTTTTATAAAGGATTATTGTTCAAGGTGATACAATAAAAAACAGATCATCCTCCCAAAATTCTCCCACAAATACATAGAGTACAGAGGAAAGGTGGACTCAAGCTTAGAGAACACATGGAAAAGCAGTAACTCATAGACTGTGGTTCCTAGAAGTCCATTCATGAGGTGCTCAAAAAATTCCTCTTATGCATAAGGTAGACTCTTTGTTGAACTCTTCATGGATCTGAGAAACTACATAATTTCTACCCTTGGCTCCCAATGAAAACACTGTCATTAAATGATCCAGGGATGTCTCTAGAACATTAATGAAAGAATGAGATGTCCAACATACTCAAGATTTTTCTTGAATCTTCTCAAAATGGAGGGAGGAAAGATGGAAGCCATAGTTGTATAGCTAAAGCTTCTCTTTCCCACCACACCCCTAGTCCCTGCTTCTTCTTCAAGAGTTTGCTGGAACATTTTCCTAGATTGACATTATTGAAATTTCCCAATTCTAACCAACTGGATGCTTCTTTCTAACACCCAGAGGACATGACAAAAATGCTTCCACCTATTAAAAACCAGCTTTTTGTCTGACAGTATTTCACTTCATATACTGGTTTCAAAGTTTATTTAGACTTAATCTAAAGGCTATAATTTAAAAGATTTGTTGCATGTTTTGTTATCTTATTTCAAGTAGAATGATGTAGTAATTGATTTACTAAATAATCCCACCTTTATATTTTCTCCTCAGTTTTGATATTTGCTGACACTAGCAAATTTATTAGAATATACCTGAAAAATTTCACATTCCCAAGTCCTAGATGACTGCTTAGTGAACTAGGGTAGTTCTATACTTTCTTTTTGAATGCCTTCTTCAGTGCTTTACATTATATTAGGAAAAGGAGGTGAAAAATTCATGTGCCACAGTTTTTAATCTAATCCAATAATTAACATTCTTTCAATATTTCCAAAATTAGTATGGTAAAAAAAAAATGTTATCCTTTAGGGCAATACCTATTTTCTTCTTTTCAAAGAACCTTTTCCAATCCAAAAACAACAAAGCAAAGAAAGAAAGGTGACAAACTTTTAAAAGCAGAAAGAGATATGTATTTTTTCAGACATAGTTAATGTCAGAATTTGTTTTGCTGCACTATGTAGCTATATATATTGAAGGCTTTATTTTTCAGAGTTACATTTTTTTTACTTAGGGCAGTGAAAGGGACAGATTAATTTTAAAAAAAAATATATATATATATATACACATATATATATATATAAAAGAAATATCTACATATTTAGTAAACACTCAATTGGAATAATACAATAACTAATTTACTGTGGATATATTGTGGCTATAACTGGATAAAACATGTGCCTTGCATGAAAGTAAAAAGAAAAGGAAACGAAGTAAAAAGAAAACCAAGGAAAGGAGAAAACTATAAAAGAAAAGGAAAAATTCTCCTTTAACAAATGAGAAAACTAAGGCCCAGAGAAGTCAAATGCCTGGGCCAATTAGCCGCAGATGCATGTCTAGAATCTAAGACTCTTGATCCTTAAACTATCACTCTTCATATATATTAATTGACAAAAGATATACATGGGTAATTTTTCAACACTGACCCTTGCAAAACCTTCTGTTTCAACTTTTCCCCTCCCTCCCCCACTTCCTTCCCTAAATGGCAGATAGTCCAATACATGTTAAATATGTTAAAGTATATGCTAAATTCAATATATGTATACGTATTTTTACATAAACTATCACTCTTAACATTTCACCACTCTCTTTGACTTTTGGAAGAAGTAAAGAAAAAGATATACCTATATTTCAAGAAATTTCATGGTAAAACATTACAAGGGACTCTTTATCCCCCCCCAAAAAAATAAGATTCAAAGAAATAAAATTGGATGCATCTGGTGAAGATGAAACACTTAAATATAAACCTAAATGAAAATGATCACATTGAAGCTATTCTTTCAAAAAATATCCTTTTTTCCCAGGAGAATAATGCTTAAAATCACATACTTGCTAAAGAGAAAGCAATAATGCCATGTTACAGCCTGCAAAAATTCTATCAAGAATATTAATTTTGACATATTTTTAGAATCTATGAAAAGATAGCTAACCAACTCAGTGGAGCATATAATCAGAACTTCATTGGATGATCATATAATTTTAATCCATCAAAATAAAAGGCAAAGATCTGACTCTTCTGCTGGTTCTTATTTCTTGAATTCCCCTCAAATCTCATAGCTTATAAAAACAGTAAACATAGTGATTTAGGGCTACAAGGGGCCTTGATTCCATTTAGTACAATTCCCTCATTTTTAAGCACTGGAGTATATATAACACTAAATAAAATTAAAACAGAAGAGACAGTCATTTTAAAAATATTTCAGTGATACTTCCATGCATAAGGGAGGTTCTTAAGCTACTCTACCAATCTCTGCTTTTATTAGCAGACTAAATTAAAATTCAGCTGGCTATTTGTCCCCTCGGCATTCTGAGAGTGAGGAGAGAAGAAAGGGGTCTTTTTAGTGCAATTACTCACAACAACCCACTAGTATGATTCTCCCATTGTTGTTGTCTGTTAGAACAACTTAATTTGCTTTTAGGAACAGGTATAATTGGTATAAAATATCCTTTCAGATATATATATATATATATGTGTATATCTATATATCTATATATCTATATATCTATATATATATATCTATATATATATATAACAATTCTTCCAGAAAGTCTTCCATTTTACAGATTAGGTAACTGAAGATCAAAGATTAACATGCTTAATACAGCTAAAAAAGTATGTGAGGAAAAATTCAAACAAGTTTTCCTGATTCTAAATTCCAATTGCAAATCTGCTGACACAAGAACTGCTGCACAAGGACATCTTTTCCCAGTAGATTAATTTGATATTAGCTACAAGTATAGTCTTATACCAATCTCAACAAAATTATACCATTTATTCTAGTATCCTGGAGAGGAAATTTTACAATCTCACCACTTCTTGTAAAAATTAGTTGAAATCTCAAATTCTATCAAACACAACACTTTCTTCTGAGGACTTTGTAAGAGAATCCAGATTAAGGCAATCATCTATGCCATGATGTACATTGTCCATTAACAAGCATGGTGTCATGAAAGAAATTGATAGTCTTCTGGGATATTACTCTAATCAGATCACATCTGGAATATTGTGGCAAAGTCATTACCTCAAATTTCATCCCCATGCTGCTAACTGCAAGTCTTGATTGACTACCTCCCTCATCTGCCTCTCCCCTCCTACTGAAAGGCTGGAAAGTGGAATATCAAATTCGTCCCAATGTCTTCCTTTATAGAAGACAGAAATTAGACTTTTGAGCTCACACCATCTGTATGTGCTGCTCTACCTGGTTTCAGCTCCAGGGAACAAAATGCCCCTGTAACAAGACCCATAATATTCCCCTACTCTATCCCTTACTTTCATCCCTCTTTCTGTCTGAAGTCTTCCTCCCCATTAGATTGTAAGCTCCTTGAAGACAAGAACTTTCTGTCTTTTCATTAATTGAATCAAAAGTTCTTAACAGAGTGAGTAGCACATAATAAGCACAATATTTGTTGGATTGGATTGACAAGGCACCATCATAATTAATGGCCCCAGGAACCTTAAGGCCCTGAAAATCATGTCAGTTGAAAATGGAAATAGATAAATTGGAGACAAGAAGACTGAAGGTGAACATGACAAATTATCCTCACATATCTGAAAGAGTATCTCATCGAAGAAGAATTAGACTCATTCTCTGGAGATCCAGAAAGCAGAATCAGCAACAGTGGTTGGTAGACAGGTAGGGTGGCTCAGAGAAAAGAACATGGATTTCAAGTCAGGTGATTTGGGTTCAAACACTGTCTCTAATAATAATAAATAGTCTAATAATACTATATATATACATATAATAAAAAGTGTAAAAGAAATGATCTCCAACTAGCACTCCAATCTCTAGCATTAGATCCCTTCATTTTGAGTTAAAGAGGAAAACTCCGATTTATTGTAAGGAAAAATGTCTTAACATTTAAAGCGGTCCAAAAGCATGATGAGCTTTTTCAGAAAGCAGTGAGTTTCCCATTAATGGAGGTCCTCAGATGGAGGTTAGAGAACTATTTGTCCATGGATGTTGTAGATAGGATGATTATTCAGGTCCTGTTTGATTTAGATGGGCCCTTCCAGGTCTGAAATTCTCTCATTCTGTTTCCAAAGATTGCTGTTCTTTAGAATTTCCACACTATCATTTTGATCTTATTTTAAGAATGACCTGTTAGTGGTATCCACTTTACTCAGTTTAGTTTAGATCCCAAAAAGTCAGTGCTTTTTCTGACTGAAAATAGTTTTTAAAAACTTATTCTCTTCAAGTTTACATAAACCAATGAATGTCATCAGAGCTCTATCTACTATCTTGCAAATAGAGATGCTGAGATTTTAGTACATTAGAGCAGAACTTCTTTAAATTGTTCCATTTGTGACCTTTTTTGTCTGAGAAATTTTTATGTGATCCCAGATATATAGGTTGTAAAATAGGTATACAAAACAAACATTTACTGATAATAAATCATAATTTTATGACCCTCCCACATTCAGTTACAAAACCCTATATGGGTTGTTTAAGAAACTGATCACTAGAATATGATAAAATTTGGTACTTTCTTTTAGAGCACAGTTTGAGAGCAAGTTCTTAAGAATCCCTCTGTTTTCCATGATCTTTCTGAGTCTTAAAAATACACTGTATTACTTTAGGCCTACTTTATATTTACTTGTCAATGTGCACGTTATATTGTTGATGTAGGCACTATGGTTGTTTTGGTTTTATTTTGTCTTATGCCTTACTCATCATAGTAGACATATAACAAATGCTTATTAAATTCCATGGAATTGAATTTAGCACACAAATAGGTTTAATAGAACTTATGTGACCAGAATAAGAAATGAACATGTAGACATTTTTTCTCCTCAATATTTTTCCAAATACATGTAAAGATAATTTTCAATATTTGTTTTTGTAAGACTTTGTGTTCCAATTTTTTCCCCTTTTCTCCCTTATTTCCCCAAAACAACAAGCAATCTGATATAGGTGCAATCCTTTTAAACACATTTCCATATTTGTCATGCTGTGCATGAAAAATCAGACCAAAAGGGGCAAACCACAAGAAAGGAAAAAATAAACAAAAAGGTGCATCAAAAAGATCACAAATCTATCAACATATCAAAATGTTGTTCACAATAGGCATCTATTTAAGACCTCAGTGAAGCTTATATACTTCCCATTTTTGTATGCCATTGAAAAATGGTTCAATGAATGTTTTTTCAAAATGAATATGATTTCTACCTCCAGAGAAGAATGTATTGAATCTGAGTGCAGATGAAAACACACTTTATTTTTGCTTTATTCTTCCTGCTTTTTGTCTTTTTATTTTCTTTCTTTTTTTAAACTAATATGAAAACATGTTGTACATGACTACACATATATAATCTATAGCAAAATGCTCACCTTCTCAAGGAAAGTAGCAAGAAGAAGAAAGAAATTAAAATTCAAAATTTAAATAAAACTACAAATGTTTATAATTGTCTTACATGTAATTAAGAAAAGTAAAATGATATAAAAATTGATTTTTATTTTACTTGCAGAACCTGCTGATTTTGACCTCTTAAATTCACCAGGTTTTTCAAACTGTGGACGCTAATACAGACTAAAGTCACTTAGATAAAGTTTGTAAATAATTCCTTATCTGTACTGAATGATAAAATTCTATTTCTAGAGTATTAGTAAGGAAGGCTGTGCTATTGTATTAGCTATAATGCAAACTTTAGTTAGAACGGTAGACAATTTTTTTTTTTGTACAGATACTAATAACTTGCTTAAAAATGCTAGGATGATCAGTTCTTTGAATTATTCACAATTTAATTGTGCTATCAATATAAGCAGTTAATACTATTTTTATTTTTTAATAATAACTTTATTTTCAAAATACATGTAAAGGTAGTTTTCAACATTACAATAATATTACATATATATGTATATATATATATAATATATATATATATATATTTTTTTTTTTTTCCTGAGGCAATTGTGGTTAAATGACTTGCCCTGGGTTACACAGCTGGGAAGTGTTAAATGTATGAGATCACATTTGAACTCAGGTCCTCCTGACTTCAGGGCTGATGCTCTATCCACTGCGACACCTAGCTGCTCCATTAATACTATTTTTTAAAACTACAAAATTAAGTGAAGATTTTCTTCCTCTCCTGTAAGAGACTAACAAATACAGTTCTAAGGTTCCTTAACACTGTCTTTGTCTATCTTTTGATTGTAGATGAAGTTAGGCTTCCTGTGCTGAAATACATCTATGGGTACAGGTAAGGGAAACAGATGATTTGACTCTCCCAGTTGAATCCCACTGAAAGGGCCATTGCTGAGTTGCATGTGTACAATATTCATCCCATGAAATGGATAAAAGAGGAGGATTTGAAGTGAAATGAAATGAAAAAAAAATTACAAAATGTTTTTGTACAAAAATGAAAAAACAAATTCCTGAAATAAGAGATTTTTGTAATTCTATTGCAAAGGATTATCACTCATTCAATCATTTAAGTAGGGACTTGTAAGAACTTTGAAAGTAATGATTTCTTGCATCTGTATAATCAGTTCCTGGCACACAGTAGGCACTTAATAAATGCTTGCTGATTCCTGATTTGATTGACTGCTAAGAAGTATCATTCTATAAAATGATTTACTAAGGAGTCCTGTTAGAAGACTCAAGGATTATACATTTCAGATATTTTTGTACACTAGACCATTATGCTTCCTTAAAGGTGATAAGGCTATGATAAAGATACTTCAATTTAAACAAGACAAAAAATTATGTGTAGCTGACAATGAAGTATATATTTCCAATAAATCCAATTATTATATTTGCATTAAAAATATTCCCCTTTATGGGAAATATATTCCATTTTATGTTTACTTTCACTAACAAGAGTGGAAAAAATTGAAGATAAAGTGTAACACAAGTACCCAGGTAATAACTGTATTAATATAAACTACATATATTCAAAGTGGAATAGAGTGCATCTGTTAAAGGAAGAGCTAACTTTCACCTGGTTTCTCTTGATAGTGACACTCTCCTATGGTGAGTAATTCTTGTTGGATTGTTTGGAATTTTTTTTTCCTAGACTCCTTAGAAGAATAGTTTAGAGGATTGGCTTGACATGTTCTGTACATTCCATTGCTAATCCCACATGGAGCAAGAACTCAAATAGGTGATTTTGCTCCTAGGACCACGACGATCTTTTGGGCTTTATTAAGTTTCCTTTCTTAACTAAATGATCAAAATTGCTTTTCGAGATAGATTGGACCCAGCTTGGAGATGACCTTGTAAATTCAAGAGGTTCCATGAGAATCTGGGTGGACTCAGGGGAATTCATAATCATTTTGCCAACAGATACATATACACATACACACACACATATACATACACATAGAAAGTTATTTGGATGTTGCCAAGACAAGATGAAAAATTAAAAATACCTAATTAGCACAATTGCAAATTGTTTTATGTTCTGATGGGATTTTTAAGTATCAGCTTCCTGGAAAATTTAACAGTATTTTAAAATTACTGAATCCTATTCTGTTATGGCACAATTGTGAGACACAATTGTGTCTTTTATGTTTGAATGGAGGGAACACATAAATTACCTGACCCATACCAAATCCATATTATGTATTAAATATATTGGTTACTTTCTGGCTTGCAGGGAAAACCCTAAATATTAGCCATAATCTAGGTTATAAGTAAAATCTTACATGGGTAGAGGTTTAATGAATTGAAGAAAATGAGAAATGGAAACCTTAATCCCCTACCTCCATTAATAGTCAGACTCCCCAAGACTAAAATTAGTCCAAACCTATATCTTGGTACAAAACAGGAAGTGGAGCAGTACCCCAGACTCTCTGGACTCACAATAGTTCTTCAAAGCTAGACTAATTATTGCAAGAGAGGCCACAGAGATTGTTAGTCTGGCTATCTACATTATCTTATTCATCCACAATATGTGCTCAACTCTTTGATGGTGATTACTGAGTTATAGCCATCAAATGAATTGGATTCTTTCCCTTCCCAATCATTGAAAAAACTCCTTGAGGATCATACCAGCATTTTTATTCCAATAGATTAAATGTTCTAAAACTAACTCTTCCCATCATGCTTTTACATTTTTATGACGGTCCCCAGGAAACCTAAAAAAAATATGCAGAGGTTTCACAATTTGTTAGGAGTGTTTCTGACTTGATAAAAGGCTTAGTGAACCTGTTTAAAAGAAAAATTCAAGAGTTTCTTCCCAGATCTTCTCATTACCATTTAAACACAGCAGGCCCCCTTCAATAGTTAAAGAGAAGAGAAGGGTAATTTGAGGCAGGATGAGGCAGGCACTTTCTTGGAGAGTGAGAAAGTGAAACAGAGAAAGGAGACAGAACCTGAGGAGAGAGTTTGAGAGAGAAAGAGAAAGAGACAGAAAGAGGGAGACAAAGAGAGACAGAGAAAAAGAATTCTAATCACAAAAAGCTTAAAGAAAGCAGAAAATGTTTTAAATAGTTGTTTGTTATAGGGAGTATACTATGAAGGCCTCTAAAGATGATTAAAAAAAAAAATCACAGAGCAATAAAATCCCAGCTAAGGTTAGAGAGCATAAACTGTAGGAACCCTAGCTATCATGGGTTTATAATTCTCTAGATTTTCCAGTAGTGTAATAACATGAATAATAATAGACCCGTATGTAGTACTTTATGTTTTGTATGGTACTTTCAATACATTATACTATTTGTTTTTCCCAACAACTCTGCAAAGCAAACATATAGGTATTATTATTCCCAGATCAATTGATGACTGTAAAATTCTTTAATGTAATGGGTGCATACATATGTTTCTACATATACATATATCTACTTGTATGTATGTATATGATATGTATATAGATATACCCTTTTAATATTAATAGCTTCAACAAGGAAGCTTGTTCCAAATAATACTTTCCACACACACACATATTTAAGCCACTTCAGTATCTTCACTATATAAGAAAGGACATCTTTTTTAAAAAATTTAATAAAATCACAGATCTCTTGTTGGAATGAACCTTACGGATCTCCTAATTGAGTTCCCTTGCGTTGTAAGGACCCTGACATCCAGCCTTTGCCCAAGGTTAGTCAGGTGATAAATGAGAGAGGCAGAAATTAAATATTATTTTTCTAACTCCCAGTCCAGTCTTCTTTTTCATTCTATCATAAATCTTCACAGATTGTGAAAAATTCTTACTCAGGCAAAAACTACTGTAATAGCCACTTCTGGAAAATATTTCATTTTCTTCCACAAAATTACAATAAAGAATTTTGCAACCATTGGGTAAGCTGAAAATTAAATATGTGATTCTTTGATGCATGTGTTCCTATTATATATTATTCCTATTAGCCATAATCAGTTTACACTCATGTACCTCAATTTTCCATCTTTTTCAAATTAAATATTTGAGGATTATGAGCCTATACCATCATAAGAAGCTATTTTTTCAGGGCAATAGAATAAACAACAGCAGATGCAAAAGAGTCACTGAGAAATAAAGCAGTACTTTATCAGTACATTGATCCTGATAAGCATCATTTTCATATCATGACAAACTTTTGAAAATAGTTCAATGTTATGTAACTTAATAGATATCAGTGATAAGTGAAAGTATTTTTCAGCCTAGAGAACTAATCATACAGTCAAACTCATTGCAAAAAGCATTTTCAAAATAAAATATTATCCTTAAAATGAGCTTTATATAAGTCAAAAATGTACTAAAGAAGTTAAATTTCTTTGATTTTCTTTTGAGCTTCTAAGAACTGGATTTTTTTTAAACCCTTAAAGTTTTTAAATGAAATTAAAAGTCTGTAATTTTCTTTTTTTACCTTTACTCTCGATGCTGGCTCTTCCAGGTACCTGGTGTAAAGAAAAAGTTGAGTAGTAATGATACGCGGCAATGATTCAGAAAAACATGTCATTATAGGGCTGACTCAGTGTTCTAAGTAAAACTGGAGGCTTGCATTCAATCTCTATTTAACTGAAGCCAGTCTCTCCTAACAGAGCATTGCTGTAAATGACCATTGCCTTCTGAAAATATCCACTTAAATTCCCTGCCTCTAAGTGGAAGAAAAGAAAAGCTTACTTTGATTAAAGCCTTAGGTGAAAAAATAGAACCAACTAAGGCAATGGAGAAATGTATAGCATTACACAGATGATTTCTGTCTTCCAGAAGGAACTTTGCATTAGTTGTTGGAAAAAGACATTTTAACAAGTATATTGGTAATGTTATACATAAAAATGATGTCACTGAGGATGATAGATATATCATCTAACATCTTGGCTTCTATCTCACCATTGCTCTTATTCTACCTCTGCCACTCACCAATTAATTTGCACCTTTTACTTCTTATTCCTGCTCTTCTGACATTTGATGATGAAGAGATTGTTATTATTCGGTTGTTTCCAGTTCTCTGTGACCCCACTTGAGGTTCTCTTAGTAAAGGTACTAGAGTTGTTTGTCATTTCCTATTGAGCTCATTTTACATATTGAGGAACTGAAATAAATAGGGTTAAGTGATTTACTCAGGAACATACAGCTAGTAAATGTCTGGGGCTCTAGCCCCAGAGTCTTTCCAACTTCAGATTTGGCTCTCTAACCACTGCTCCACATAATTGCCCATGATGAAGATAAGGATATTATTAAGAATGGAGAGTCAGCATTTTCTAGGGTAGAAGACAGACCTTGAAGACAGGAAGACCTGAATTAAAGTCCTATCTCTTACATATTCTGACTGGTTCAAGTTCACCTTTTCAAGATTAGTATATATTAAAACCCTACACGTACCTTAAATTCCAGGCAAAATGGCCTTCTTGGTATTTTTCATGATTGTTCAGTCTTCACTTTTGAAGAGGACTAATGATGTCACAACATGAACTGGATTTAAGGGAGGCAGAGTTGCACAAAATCATCAGCTATTCTCTGCTAAAATCACTTAATATTTCATTGTGCCATCTAGGCTGCACAGTGCTTAGAGCTCTAGGTCTGGAGCTAAGAAGAAATGATTTCAAATCTATGTTCAGACATTTAACTGTGTAACTTTGAACAGTCACTTAACTTCTGTCTGCCTCAATTTCTTCAATTGGAAAGTAAAAATAATAATAGTACCTATCTTCCAGCATCAGATGTGATC
Source organism: Antechinus flavipes (assembly GCF_016432865.1). Classification (NCBI taxonomy): domain Eukaryota; kingdom Metazoa; phylum Chordata; class Mammalia; order Dasyuromorphia; family Dasyuridae; genus Antechinus; species Antechinus flavipes. The sequence continues at coordinate 121,057,435 of NC_067402.1, forward strand.
ATTGTAAAGCATGTAACATAATTCTCTGTACATAGTAGGTGCAACATAAATGCTTGTTATTATATTTAATTTATACAAATTTTGTTTTTAATTATAGGATTGTAGAATTTTTTCTTCTGAGAAAACATAACCTTCATTATAAAATATAACCTTCATTATTGCTATTGTTTTTAAATTTTTAAGTGCAAAAAGGATTCTGGAAAGATGATAGAGGAAATCAAAAAATTCTAACTCTCCAGATCTTTCCCACAGAAAAGATGTCTTAGGACAACATAGAGCAGTAAAAACAAACAAGATATTGGTATGGCTGAAGTATAAATACCTCCAGACTAGTACCTCTGAAATAGCTGAGAGTGCAAAAGCAAATAGGCATTCACAGAAGGATGTAGTTCTTGATTTGGGCTTTCAGGCCAAAGAGGAGAATTGAAGGAGGACTTAAGAATTCGAGGTGATTATAATTACAAGCTCTTAGAAATTAATTTTTTTTAAATGAGCAGCAAAGAAGAAAGAACCAAGCATAGAAAGTTACTATGGGAACAGAGAAGGGGGAAGAGGTGTTGTCTTCAGAAGAAGGTACTGAAATTTTTTTAAAAGCCCCTCATATCCCAAAGAATAATGTCAAATGATCATCTGCCCCAAAAAAATTCATAAAAGAACTCAAAAAGACTTTAAAAATCAAATAAGAGAGACTGAGAAAAAACTTTTTTTTAAAGAACTATCCAAGAAGATTATGAAAAGAAAGTTAACCAACTAGAAAAGAAGATCCAGAATCTTAAGGAAGAAAATGACTCATTGAAAACTATAATTAGTCAAGGGAAAGCTAGTAAATTTATGAAGCAAGAAATAATAAACAAAATAGAAAGAATAAAGCAAAATAGAAGAGATTGTGAGATATCTCATAAGAAAAACAATGGATCTAGATAATAGATCAAGAAAAGAAAACATAATAATTGCACTACCTGAAAGCTATCACTAAAAAATGAATCTTAGTACAATAATACAAGAAATAATTAAAGAAAATTGTCCTAGTTATAAAATAAGAGGGGAAAGTAAAAATAGAAAAAAATCAGAGTTGCTTTATCTAATAATGATTTAGAGTTTTTTTAATGGGCTTGCTGACTTCTTCCTTTAAGACACACCTTTTCAAATGGGTTTGACTGTTTATCTAAGTAAGAATCTCTCTTTTTATAAATTTGAACCAGTCAGAAAAACTTGCCACAAAGATATCTTTTTTTTTTAAGAAAACTGGTTCCCTTTTTATTTAACTGTATTAGTTGAGTTTGTGCAATTTTAAAAAAAGAATTATGTAAAAAAAAAATTAGTGTAAAAGTTTATCATTTTTATTCTAAGTAGTCCCTTTTTCTGAATGTTAGGATCTAAGGTAAAAAGCCTTTCAGACTATGCTGAGCAGTTAGCAGGAAAAATACTTCCTTTTCCCTTGGGCATAGATTGTCTTTTCATCTTTTTAGTGCCAATTCATTTAATATCAAAAAGCAAAATAAAGAGACTTGATGCTAGAAAAATTTGATAATTATCAGAAAAATAGCCATTATCTAGTTTATAGCCCAGTCTTCAAAGCCCCAAACTGGAGTCATCATAAGCAAGGCTATGGTCTCAGACCAAGCCCATATCAGGAAAAATAATAGAAAGGAAGAGCTAACAAAGGTCTAGACACTAAAGAGATCAATGAAAAGTGGGAACGGACTACATTTACAAAAATATTTAGAGCAATTTTTTTTAAAATTTCAGTTGCTATATCAAAGAATAACAAGCTAAGGGTACCCATCGGTTAAGGAATGTTTGAACAAATTATGGTATATTAATATAAAGAAATAAATAAATAATGACTGGACTGGTTTAAGAGAACCATAGTAAGACTTGTATGAATTGATGCAGATTGAAGTGAGAAAACTAGTAAACCAATTTATATAGAAACAGCAACATTTTAGATTTTTTAAAAGATTTAACAACTTTTATTAATGCAATGACCACAATTACATTTACACAATTACAGAGAATCATTGAAGAAACATGTTATCCATCTGCTGGCAGAGAGGTGATGGAGTCAAGTACTACTTGAGATTAAGGCACGTCTTTTTGGACCCAATCGATTTGGATTTTTTTTTTTTGCTTGACTATATATATTTTCTACAAGGGAGAGTTAGACTATCAGTACAGTTGGCACAAAAAAGGATGGGGTCACTGAACCTTTTTTGTTGTTGTTTAACAAATTCACAGAATAGATAGAAGACCAGAAGAAGACCAGAAAGAAACACAGACAAGCAGAACAGCTTTGAAGGTTACACACTGAATTTATTATACATTTAAAAGGAAAAGAAAGCTGTACATAACAGACATTCACAGTTTCATATGCTCTTTTTCTATTCTGCCTTGTAAATGAAATGCTAATTTTATTTCAAGTTTATTAAGTTCAGAATTTAAAAAATAAAAACAACAACCACAACAACAACAACAAAAAAAAACCTTGAAAGTCTAAGCCTAGGGTAGTAGCTCCTGGGAGCAAAAGAGCTTCATACTAGAAATGAGAATCTCCTGCTTAGAGGATAAACTTAAGGACTAGAATCCTAAGGGAGAAAAACAGGGAGGCTTCTACTACTACCTGCAGAAAAGAAGTCTGTTTTAGAAGAAATACAATATCATATCAAGGATTTCAGCAACCAGCATGTTCAAGTTGAGCAGGAATAGCATGAAGACATCCTGGAGCTCTGTAGCCTTTTAGTGTAGGGAGTATGAGTTGCCCCATTTTGCTTAAACCACATCTAAAATCTCCACTTATGTGTCTTGAACATGAGTTCCTTATGGTGTTCTCCTATATATATGCATTTTTCCCTATATGTATGCCTCTCTGCTTATGTACTCTACATGTATCCATTTTCTTCATTATGCAGAATCTAATTTTGAGAGGGCACATCCCAGGTTTATGAGGAAAATGTTTTGTTGCAATTTTTCTTATTATGTCATTCACACTCATGACATCATTGGTCCTCTTCTAGAATGAACGATAGCATCAAAAGTAAATAAAGGAGGTGTTCACAGACTGTAGCTTTAGAGGTATAAATCTCAGCTGCACAGTTAAATCTGGATACTTGGGAATTCTCATTCTGCATGTAGGCGAAAGCAATGTCCCCAAATATTATTCAAGTTGGATCCAACATCCAAGCAAGGTATTATGTACTGGAAATACAAATTCAATAGTAAAAGAGATACCGTCCTAAGATAATGTAAACATACAGTACAATTGATACTAAGACTCAACTAGATCAACATAGTATCTTTATTGCATATATTCACTGATAATCCTCACCCTGCAATGGCTGTGAATTTCCATTTGTTCATTGTTAATTGCTTCATTTCATTTTATTATTGGACCTAAAAGATCAAAGGTCTGGATGAGATAAAACCAAGAAAGAGGAAACAGCACATTCACAGGACATATGTGAAATAAATACACAGGAGTGGGGGCATCTACTGAGGGAATCCAGAAAGATCTCGTTTAAAATGGTTACATATTGAACTTTGAAGGAAGCTAGAGGTTCTAAGAAATAGAAGTAAGCTGAGAGAATATACTGAGGTAGGAAACAGGTAGAATACCTGAGAAGCTAAGGTTCAAATCTAGCTTCAGACACCTATTAATTGTATGACCCTTGGACTTCTGGGTATGTCTCTTCCTTCTTACCTTATAAAACTCTCCATCTCCCCCTGGTTACTATGGATACTGTGTAGTTTAGTGGATAGAGAAGAAAACTAGGAATCAAGGGCTGTAAAGTCTTTTCTTAGCTCTTTCACAGACTGTTGAGTCACATTTAAATTTTCTCTTTTTTCCACTGAAAAATGCTGATATTTTCATTCTTCTTACAGCGATAGCTTGAAAACACTAGACCCGATATGCTGAGAGTGGTCAGTCTTTTCATATCTGTTACACTAGTGTACCTTCCCATGTATGAAGGGAGCTACAGTATAGATAGGGCTAGCTTTGAAGGTCTTCCTCCATGCAAGTTAGACTAATTATTTTCTTCAAGAGCTATTGAATTCTTCTGCAACCCAATTGCCTCAAGGGACTGGTTCAGATTATTAACATTGCCTGCATTCTCCTGTGTTCAAGAGTGTGTAAGAAACTTTCACTCTCTTTTTTAGGTTTTTTATTGCAAATATACAGTACTACTGAAACCAGGAAGCTGGACTCAGCTGAATCAACACAGTAACTTTATTGAATATCCTTCTTGAATATCCTTATCCAGTTATAGCTAAGTAAACTTTTATTTGTTAACTCTTAGTCGGTACATGATTGCCTCATTTTATTGCCCTATTGGACCTAAAATATCAAAGGCCTGGCTTGAATCAAGGTGAACCCTTAACACTATGCCATCAATTTTCCATCCCCTCCCCTTCCACAAAGCATGCAATCCACCCCAAATAAAGGGATGAGAGGCAGAGAAAACATTTTTCCCTCTGGGAAGAAGAGAAGAGATACAGGAGCCTAGCTATTTCCCTTGGTATGCCTATTTATTACTAACTCCTCTATGTTGGCCACACACACAGCATGTTTCTAGAATTGTTTGCTCATCTGTAAAATGAGAGGGTTGGTTAATGAGGTTGGACTAGATGGCTTCTGAGGTCCCTACCAGCTTTAAATCTATCATTTTATAATCTCAATAATTTCTCCCTCTACTCCCCTCAAATCTCTTGATGAAATCAGTAAAGAACTAGATTTCATGACATGCTGTTGTCCTATATTTAGCAATGCTTTGTTAAAATATTATGTAGTATGGTTTCTTAATTGTGAGTGGAGTTAAGGGAGAGAACCTAGAACTCAAAATTTTTTAAAACAAATGTAAAAAAATTTTATTTTGAATATAGCTGGGAGAAAATATTAAATAAAATTTTAAACAATAAAAATAAAAATCTTTTCCTAGCTTCAAAAGAAAAAAGAAATATGTTGTGGAGGATTACTTTGAGCTCTTGGAAGAAGAGTGAATAAAGTTATTGTTACCTTGGTAGGGTCCTAATGTTATAAGAAAAAGAACAGAATGAATTTGAGCTAAGAATTTTTCAGCCTCCTTTCCCTTTTTGCCCCTCACCCACTTTAGCTCCTGAGACCCATGCTACTAAATATAAGGGAGTAATTCAAGGCAGCATAGATTTAAGTTTAGCAGAGAAATTCATAACTTCTCAGTTCTCCTGAGCAACCACAAATGACAAAAGTGGTACTATTCTGAATAGGTAATGAAGCTCCTCATTGGGAGCTTCCTATACAGTGATAAAATTCCAGGTCTGGTTTGTATCAACCAAATCTGTATGTGTATATGTATGTATGTGTATGTACTGGGGCACATGACATAATAAAGGGGGACTAATAACTCTGATGTGAAGGCTTGCCAAGCTCATTTCAGGGCTGCCCATCCACTTTGGGTGTCCACCTGCACTCAATTCTTCCCTGTGGCTCCAAGACACTGAAAGATGCTTAGTGGTCATGCCATGGTAAAATATCTGGGCAGACAGCTTAAACTAGGTAACCAACAGAGTAGGGTGTACCCCAACCATTTGAAGATTTCTCTTGATAGAATGGATGGATGAGAACAATTTGTTCCAGTGGCCAAGAAAGTGGCTGAAGTAGGCATTATGGAACACTTAGAGCTTCATCGAACCCTGAAGATATCAAGGGCATCCGCTGGGTCCTCGACAATCATTCTGACTTTTGTCTTGCCACTGGATTTTGATGTCTGGAATACAGAGTGAGGCTGATGATTTGTGCAACTCTGCCTCACTTAAATCCAATTCACGTACAATTCAAAACAATTTCCCATGGGGCAGCTAAGTGGTGCAGTGGATAGAGCACCAGCCCTGAAGTAGGAGGATCTGAGTTCAAATCTGGCCTCAGGCACTTGATATTTCCTATTTGTGTGACTTTGGGCAAGTCACTTAATCCCAATTGCCTAAGTGTATGTGGGGGGGGGGGGGGGGAGAAGGGGAGGGGGGAGGGAGGGGAGGAGGAAGTAAAGACATAGGGGAGGAGGAAGTAAAGACATAATTTCCTGATATTTTCCTAAAAAAGGAATGGTTTGCCATTTCCTTCTCCAGTTCATTTAACAGAAGAGGGAACTGACACAAAGTTAAATGACTTTCCCAGCATCACACAGATAATTGTGATTCTATATTAGAACTCAGATCTTTCTGTTCCCAGGCCCAATGCTCTATTCATTATACCACCTAGCTACCCATGTATATGCATATAAGTACATAATCATGCATATACATATACACACATACACACGAGTGTTGTGTAAGCAGTGTGAATTAATATATACAAGCACATATGTATATATACACATTTAGTATGTGTTGAAAGCAGCTGGAGTCAGTTGTGATAAATTTCCACACCAAAAATGAGCAATTCCTACAAATCATTTATTGCATTACTTATTGTCTGAACTTAAAGTGATGAAAAAAAGAGCAATAGAGATTAAACTTCAAGGTGTGTCATAGGTACATTTTTTCCTCTCAATAGCCAATGTGTGCACACTCACATACACACATTCCAGAAAGTAACACTAGAGCTGAGCTTCAAACAGAGTTACAGAATCTCACAGTTGAGAGGGCCCTCAGAGGCTGTCTAGTCCAGCCAGAAAACCTCTTTATACCATTCCTGACTTAAAGATCTTTGAGATCAAACCTTCTGTGTTTGAAGGTAGCCCATTGCAAGCTCATTCAGCTTTATCAGGAAATTTTTCCATATATTGAGGTAAAAACCCTGTCTAGAATTTCTGTCCATTATTCTTAATTCTGTCTTTTTAAGTCAACCTATCAGCAATAATGGAGCATTTAAGCATCTACTCTATGTCAGGCACTGTGTTAAGTGCTAGGGATACAAATACAAAAGTAAAATAATCCCTGCCCTCAAGGAACTTACATTCCAAAATGGGAAAATATATATTTGTGAATAAGTACAAAAATGTATAAAATTAATACACAGTGTATATTTATTTTATCCTATAATTTATCCCAGTTCCTTAATCTCTGTACTATATTTCCACCTGATCCCCAGTGATCTCACACTAAAGATGCCTCCATTCTTCCAAATGGTGAGGTTTTTCCTTCTTTTTTTTTCTTCTTTTTTTCTTCTTTATTAGAAGAAATGATATCCAAGGGATACTTTTGGAAATGAAAGTTGTGCAAAAAAAAATATAGACAAAATGTTTTTTAAAATAAAACTCCTCATAATTTGCATTCCTTTGTTTAAAACCAAAACCTTTGGGAAAGGGGTTTGAAGAGAAGGTAAAATCCCTTGCTTCTCTTCATTATTCCAGAGAAAGTTAGATTTCAGGTGAAAGAGAGGTGAATGGTTCGCCTAAGTACAGATAAATTTAATATAAGAATAAAAAAAAGATTTAAGTCAGTACTTAGAATTTTGTTCTTCTTTCATTGCTGGACTTATTAAGAAATCTCACAGGATTCTTTTCCACAGGCAAAGTAACAGTGGCACATAAATCCATTGCTCCAATCTTTTCTTGCCTTCAGCATCTCTTTTTTTCAGAAATAAAAAAAAAATTGGAGGCCATTCTTTGACATCAGACTTTTGATGCTAAACACAGACATATGCGGGTACAAGAATAGTTGATGTATTCCCTGAACACACCAGACCTTTATTATTACACAGAATTTTACAGCAATGCTGGGCAGCTAACAGGACATTTACAACCAAAAAGCCAAGTTGCTCTTCTATGAAGATTTGCACAGTCCAACAGCTATCCTGTGGGGGGAAATGGAAATCCATTTAAGCTAATTTGGAAGTGAAATTTTATGATCTGGGGAACAACTATGAAGTGTAATAATGAATTAGCTACCAAGAAAGAGGCCTTTGGGGAGAGAGCATTCATGTCTGGATCATGGAATTGAAATAACAAACTAAATCATATAGCTAGATGTTGTAAGAGATCCTGAGAGAATGGTGAAATTGTTTTCAAATGGCAGTTTCTGGATTTGTAACTGTTAATGCTCTTTTTATCCTGAGGCTGCCTATGAAATCTACACTAGTTTTATAGGGACCGCTACAGGGGCATTTCTCTTATCAAAGATGCCTTACTTTTTCTTATGAAACATTTGCCATCAAATTCACAAGCCACCTAGATGTCAAAGATATTTAATTTTTTTGCCCAAGAAATTATAATTTGAGTGATGCAATGTGAATTATCCAAAGTGGTTGGTAATCTTCAAGCTTGTCAAATCTTGGGATTTTCTTCAGCAAGTCTGGGGAAAAAACAGTAGCCCCCCACTACCATCATCAGGTTTGACAAATAGTATCCCTCATCACAGAGTCGCCAATCACCACTACACTTCTCTCATACTAACTTCAGCATTTGTGAAATCACACCATAATTCTTTACAGGATCAGAAACATTCTCAAAATCAAGCTTCTTCCTCTTTGGGAATTATTCATGCCCATCTCACTTAGGTGCTAACTGTCTTGCCTCCATTTCTCCTTAAAAACAGACACATCCTTATACCAATAAAGGGCAATTGACCAGGATATATTTGGAATACAGTATTCAATTGTGGATAACTTATTTTAAGAAAGACATTAATAAACTGGAGCTTATCCAGAGAAACATGACTGACCTGATAAAGAGATTCAAAATCCTATCAATTGAAAACCAGAAATAATAAATTGGTCTTCCTGACCACTCCCCTCCATCTTGGCTTTTGTGACATCTGTTCTGTCTTGATTCTCCTCCTTTCAGACTGTTCTTTTTCATTCTTAATCAGTAAGTGGGCATTACCCACCCAAGGCTTTCTCTTAGTTTCCTTTTCTTTCTCTACACTCTCTACTAGATCACTTCCAGCCATATTAGCTGTACAATAAAAATTGCTAAAAGTAGATAAAAATTTGGCACTTTAGACTGGTCAGCCTGATTTGTCTCTGTCCTCTACTATATAATTCCTATTATTTCCAAAATCATATTCCCAAAAAAATGATCTATGTCACTCATACCTTTCTTAGACCCCACTAAAAATTTTTCAATATTCCCCCTGGGATAAAACAAAACTCTCAGCCTAGCATTTATGGCCTGACTCCACAATCTGGCTCAATTTTCCAATGTTACTTCATACTGTCAAAAATAAAAACAAGAAAATAACCAAGAGAAGGAACTGAGGCAAACATACTTCACATATTTAAAAAATGAGAAACAGATTCTCTAAGCACTATTTCTATCTTATATGTTACAGCTTTACATTTTTCTAAGTTTAAAAAGGGAAAACATCAAGAATATCATAATATTCTGCTATATCCATGTTTTTATTCTAATTCCATAACATCTACATTTTACTTCTAAAAGATTATCTCATAAGTGTATCTGTGGTCTTATAAAAGAGTACTTGCCCCCTTAGTTCTAATCATCATGATTGTTCCATGATAGAATTGATATAATTCCTTTTCAATACTTATGTTCAGGCATTTCATTTATGTCCAACTTTTTTTTGCTCCATTTGTGGTTTTCTTGGCAAAGATAGTAGAGTGGTTTGCTATTTTCTTCTTCAACCTATAGATGAGGAATTAAGCTAAACAGAATTAGTACTCTACTATCTGTGCCAGGAAAACCCCCAAAGGGATCATAAAGAATAGGACATATCTGAACAATAATAACATCTAAAGAGTTGATATGATAAAAATATATAGATGATTCTATTGTTTGAGACACACCATTAAATGAATTAATACTAGATACTTCCACAAAAGAAAAAAGAATATTTTTAATAAAATTTCTTATTGCAACTTCCTGAAAAAATATGAAAAGCAAACTTACCTAATTTGAATTTTGGTCTAAGTAATAAAATAAGGAAGTCTCATCAAAAATATTATCACAGTGATAGTATTTGACATTTGGTCAAAATTTAAATGAATGTGTTCTAGAGTTATATTAATATTAGTAATAATTAATATTTCTATAACTATGGCATACAAAGCATTTTTATAAATATTTCACTTTATTCTTACAGCAACCCTGAGAAGTAGGCTTAATTATTATCCTTATTTTACAATTGAGAAAACTGAGGTAGGCAAAGATTAAATGACTTCTCCAGTACAATACAACTCTAACTCAAGACTCATGTCTACCTACCTCCTGGTCCAGTGTTCTATCCACTTCTCCAGCTTTCAGAAGCTCACATTTATAAGACTTTAGGGGTTTCAAGGCACTTGACAAAACACATTAGTATGATCCTCATACTACTTTGAAGTATGTGCTACAAATATTATGCCCATTTTACAGAAGAGGAAATTGAGATCCAGAAAACTTTATGATTTGCCCACTTGATAAGACACTAAATACTATAAAAATTATGCTGAACTATAAGACAGGTCAAGTTCAAAGTATTTGACTAAGCAGATTTTCACTTGGAATATCCTGAAAAGAATTAACTGATCTTTATTGATTAATGCATTTATATAAAATTTCAGGTCTGAGATGAATTTTTTTCTTCCAAATTATTGTCCCCAATTCTTTGTTAGTCACAGGAGTCAGAAAAACTTCAATTTCATTCTAAGAACACCAAATATGTATAGGGAAAGGGGAAGCAATATGGAATAGTCAAAATAATGGAAACAGCAATGAAATGACAGATCAAAAATTGTCACATAGAAAATAAATATGATTCCTTCCTTAAAGGACATTACATTCTAGTAATAGTTCCCCAAGTGTAATGCCAAAGAAACTGAGCAAGACAGAGGTTAGAGACCAATTCAATAGTTTATAAAATGGAGAGAAATACTGGGACCAGAAGGATCTTGGACCAGATGGATCTTGGTCCCAGGGCTGGACGAAACTATCATCTCAAAGAATCCAGCCCTGAGTACTGGGACAGCAAGCTTTTTATAGGATAACAAGAACAGTGACATAATGGGGGAGGTACCTAGGTGGGGATAACCTAATGGTGGGGGAGGCCTCTAGGATGAGACAATGGAGGCAGGTTACTGATATTCTAATGACATCTAAAACTTTTATCCTGTCAAACATTAAGAAGGAATGTCTATAACCTAAAGATATAAAACTTTCGGGGCAGAGCAACTGAGGTAGACCTTTATCTCATCAAACCTTAAGAGGGAAAGGTTATAACCTGAGGCAGAATAACTAAATAGGACAATTGGAGAAAGTGGGTCACGACATTAAAAGGGAACTTTGGTACAACACAAGAACCTTTCCCCATTTTAGTTGGGGAAATACAATATACATACAAATAATTATGTTACAAAATAGCATGAGATCAGCACATTGGAGAGTTACAAAACACTGTATAACATCTCAGGAAGAAAACTTTTTTCCTAACTAGAGTGATAAGAGAAAACTTCATGGAAGAAGTAATATTTGAGTCATTCTTTTATGATGTGAAGGATATATCAATAGGCTGAAATCAGAGAAAGAGCTTTTCAGGTAAAATGATATGCTTGAAAGAAGCAAGAAAGCCTAGAATTTATAGAAAGAATGATGAGTACTTATAAATCATAGAATTGAGGCTGGAAGATATCTTACACATTAAATCCCATCATTTCACAGATAATAGGTCAAATGATCTACACAAGATCAGTACAGTTAGAACATAAAATAAGCACAAGTTGATGATTACTATTAATAATTTGAAACAAATTAATCATTCCATGCCCCAAAGCTTATTTTTCCTCCACACTCATTTCTGTTATGATGTTACAATTTCCCATTCTTCCTGGATCAAAACCTCAGTCAACTTTGAATAATTGCTTTTTCTCATTTTCCTTATTCATCAGATGCCAAATTGTATCTATATCTCTGATGGGCCACTGGGTAGCTCAATGAATAGAATGGTGGATCTGTAGTAAGAAAAACTCCAGTTGAAATCCAACCTCAGATATTCACTAGATATGTTACTTTGATAAGTCACTTAACCCTTTTTGCTTCAATTTCCTCAATTATAAAATGAGCTGGAGAAGGAAATGGCAAATGATTCCTGTATCTTTGCCAAGAAAACTCCAAATGATATCATGAAGAGTTAGACATGACTGCAAAAGGACAATCTATATGTCTAGCATCCAATCTTTTCTCTCCATTCACACTGTCACACTGTTTGCTTTCTCCTCCTTGATATCTTGTTCACTCTAGATTTTCAGGACAACATTCTTTCTTGGTTTTCCTCTTACCTATTCTATATCAATACTTATCTGACCATTCCATCTCACAATCCTTGGCTTAATCCTCCTCCAGCTCATGCCTTCTACCTGTAGGTGTCCCTCAGTGTTTTGTCTTAAAGCCACGTTTCTACTCCCTCTATTCTACTTCACTTGGTAATCATCATTTTCCACAGATTTAATTACCATTTCAATGCTGATGATTCTTAAATCTCTCTTTCCATTCCCAGCTCTCTGATGACCTCAAATTTTACATCTCCAACTGCCTTTCAGACATCTTGAACAATCTGTTCAGTAGACATGTGAAATTAAATAGGTTCAAAATAGAACTCATTATGTTTCCCCCTAAACTCTACCTCCCCTCTTCCCCTTCTCTGTTAATATAGAAAACAATATTGGTACTCCATTCCCTGAGACTAATAACCTGGGAGTCATCCTAGATTCCTCCCTATCTCACCTTCCATATCTAGGTGGTCATTAAAGCCTGTTGATTTTACCTTTGTGACATCTCTCAAAGAGGCTCCCTTCTCTCCTCTGACACTGCCATCACTCTGGTTCAGGCCCTGGTCATCTCACATATTAATGACTGCAGAGTCTGTTGGTCTCTCCTCACTCCATCTTTCATTCAGTTAATAAAGTGATTCTCCTAAAATACAAGTCTGATCATATCACCCCTTCTCAATAAACTCCAGTGACTTCCTATTGTCTCTGGGAGCAAATTAGAAAATCCTCTGTCTGGAATTCAAAGCACTAGTTCCTTCCTATTTTTCCACTCTTCTTATACCTTACTCCCGAATATGGGCTGTCTCCCAAGCCTTGAATGTTCTCCCTTCTCCCCATTACTGACCTCCCTGGCTTCTTTTATGTCCCAATTAAAATTCCAATTTCTCTAGGAAGTCTTCCTCAACTGCTATGAATTTCAGTGCCTTCCTTCTGTTAATGATGTCCTGTTTATCCAATATATAGCATACTTTGTATATATTTGTTTGCATGTTGTCTCCATTAGATTGTAAGCCCATTAAGGACAGGACTATTTTTTTTTTTTGCCCCTTTTGATATCCCTAGTGCTTAGCACTGTGTCTGTCACAGTGCTTAATAAATGTTTGTTGATTAATATGAAATAAAACTTAAAAACTAAAAAAAAGCAGATAACAGCCATATTGTGAAAAACTTTAAATATAAGATTGATGATTATTTTACCTTAGAGGCAATAAAGAGCCACTGAAGATTCTTGAGTAGGCAAGTGAAATAGTCATACCTATATTTCAGCTCCTTCAGTTTGGTAGTAGTGTGAAGATTGGAGAAGAATAATAGGAGCACAGATTGTGATGGCATTGCTCACCAAATAAAAGTGAACCTGGAATCAGGAAAATCTGAGTTTAAATCACTTCTTAGATAATTAACAGGCTCTGCCACATTGGGCAAGTCCCTTAACTCGTTTGCCTCAGTTTCTCAATTAAAAATATGGGAATGATAGTGATGAGGTCTAGATATGGGGTACTTAAATGAAATTAGGGTTTAATTGAGGTCTAGTGGAAGGTTCGAGGTACAGGAAGTCAAATAGAGCTCCCCTGCAACCCCTTTGGATTCAGCGCAAGGATACAGAGTTAAATGAAGTCTAGTAGCAGGGCAAGAGTTCCCTATAAAAGAATTTATAGATCCAAAAAGCTAGATTGATAAAAGAGGTAAGGATAAAGAGATAAGAAGGGTACCAGAAACAGGATTCCAGGGGACAGAGGATTCCAGCTTGATTCTTTTATAATGAAAGATTTAGCTAAAGGGGCCTGTGGATGGAGTCCCAAGTTGGCTCAGATCTCGGTGGGGCTGGGATGGGCCCAGATCTTCCATTGGAATTCAAAGGGACCAGGATTTGTGAATCAAAAGGTCCTGGATTGATAATGCATCGACTAAGAGGGGTTGGGATTGGGAAAAAAAGGAATCTTAAAGGGACCACACCTGCCTCATTAGCACCTATGTCGTAGGGTGGCTGTAATGATTGAGATATTTGCATTGTATTTAGTGCAGTGTCTGGATGATAGTACTTTACAAATGCTAGCTATTATAATTACTATAATTATAGATACAGAACTGGAATAGGACCTTAAATTTCATCAATTCAAATTCTTGATTTTGCTAAGATAAGGAAATTGAGGTATAAAGAGATCACATGATTCATCCAAGATTATCTATGAAAGCATCAGCAGAATTCAAAATCAGATCCTTTGGCCCTACATTAATCTCCCTACCATGCTATGGGAGACTGGAAGAAGGGAGACCAATAAGGAAACTCCTGTAATAGTCCAGATCAGGTAATGGAGACCTGGCTTAGAAGAGCGGCTCTCAGTGGAGAAAAGAAGCTAAATCAGAGAATGAAACTGGGGAAGAAAATTAGGGAAAATTTCATAAAGAAGGTAGTGCCTGATGTGAACCTGGAAGGATGGCCAAGGTTATATTTCTGGTGCAGAGGTAAAAAAGGCAAGGTGAGCTGAGAAAACATTGAGTAGTCAATTTTCCTTGCATAATAGAATTATAAAAGGGAATAGAAAAAAGTGAAAAGGAAGATCACAGCCAGATTGTGGAAAGCCTCCCCTCCCTGCTGTCCCTCAGAACTTTAACAGCACTATTTTTATAATTCTCCTATGTACTATCATATTCTAATTCACATTATATTTATGTTCCTGGCTTGTCTTCTTTGAGGGCACAGATTACATTTTTATTTTTTTGTCCTCTATGATAGTAGAATGGATAGAACACTAGGTTTGGGAATCAGCAAAATGAGTTTAAAATCCTAACTGGAATACTAACTGCTGTGTGATGCTTGACCAGCCTCTCAGTCTCAATTTCCTCACCTGTGAAATGGGGATAAAAGCATTTACCCCATAGGCTTGTTGTGGGAATCAACCAAAATGATATGTGCAAAATACTTTTCAAATTTCAAAGTGTCTTATAAATATCCACTATCAAATTCTAAGAATAGTACCTTGCATACAGCAGACAATAAGTTTGTCGAATTGATAAAGTAGGAGAAAATGTTCTAGAAATTTCTCTTAATCTACTAGTTTACTAGGCTTCATAAAGGAATTAAAATCTCTGCTTTTTGCTCAGGTCTTACCTTAGCCAAAATTTTGATAGTCCAGGAAAAGAAAAGGGAAAAAAAGCAAACAAAACAATAGTCATGATTTGTCATACTGGCAATTTTTGTCACTTCTCTGACTTGATCATGGACAAATTTTCGGGCATTTAGACTTGACTTCGATATTTCATCTAAATATATGGAAGGATAAAGTGCAGTACATTTTCCCCATACCCACAGAAGTTTGCTTTTTGGGGGAAATTTCAGTATTTGGTCATTTACTTGTATACATCTGGGGGTTTAGTTTATAACCATAATTGTTACAATCTAGGGAAAAATAATAACTCCAGAATCCTTTTAGTCTCATTTCTGAAGTTAAATTTAGGGAGATGTTTATAAAATTCTTACCAGCATTTTTAAATTCCTGGTGAGCCACTATTTTTCACTCAGGATTCTGGCCTATCTGAATGACAGTTTCTTACATTGAGTGATGACAGGTTTCTATACATGATTTTATTGTACCAGTTTCTATACTGTTGAGGAATCCAATTCTTCCAATCAGTTACAAGTCCTTTAAATTTTCTCCAAGGTTATAGCATTTTCAATATCTATATTGGCTTTCTTAATTTGTTTAATAAAGTTCATATTCTCCCATTAAAAATTTCTCATTTTCGGGGGGGGAGGGGGAAGGGAGGTCATGCCCCAATTCAATAAAAGCAAATATGATGACTTTTTACCCAATTGGAATTCAGTATCAATTTAGTACAATGCTAAAGACTTGAAGTTTTACAACCATACATTCAACAAATGGGTGCAAAGTAATGTAAGGACTTTCCAAAACCAGTGAAAAGCTAGGTTCTCCAGAACAGGGATCTTTGCTGTTTTGAGTGTGGAAGTAGTGAGTAGAATAAAAAGCATCAACATTGTGAGTCATCTCATTTGAAGGTTATCTATATGTTTGTTTTCACTGAAGGTTTTTAAATAATTTTCCTTAAAAAGTAAAAAGAAAATAACAAAGCAAAGGAATATTTACAACAGTATGACATTTTAATTACATTCTGTTGCATTTATAGTCTTCAGTGAAGCGCAATCCAGGTCAATTTGTTTTATGGTTAAGTTTCTCTACAAATTTGTGGAAAGATTTTTGAGATTCTACAAGCTTTTTAGGAAGCAAGATTTAGGTAATAGTTTCATATATAAAAGAAACAATTTCTTGAGGTATTTTTCCAACAAATCAAACTTTAACCATCTGCTATGTGCAAACACTCTGTGATGGTTTTTCTGTGAGAAATATAGAAACACAAAATGTTTCTATAACTGTCGATATCAGAGGCAATCTACTGACATAAAGGGCTGGCTTAGCCTACTTTGGGAAACTTTAATTTATATACTTTATTTCCCTTCCTTTCCTTCCCCCCATTCAAGTACAACATCAAAACTTAGATATTTTACAAACCCAATGATAATATCTATTCCTCTTATAAGCACTTGGGCTCACAAGGCAACAAACTTAGAATATGTTCATTTATATACACAAAAAGGACACTTTTTGAGTCAAGGGAATCCTTTTCCCACTACCACCCTGAATGGAACTCCAACTTTGGAGCAGGAGAATATTATAGTTTTGTCTTGCTCATTACTCTTTACCGTAACTCTCACTAAATTTCTGTCATTCTGTTCCTGGTCTCCATTTCCTCCAGATAGTGAGTCTTTTTCTCAAAATTTTTCTCTGTTTTTCGCAGTTGTTTCTGGTTATCTTCAGGGTCTAGATTTCTCTAGCAGTATATAAGGAAAAAAATTACACTGAGACCTGAGCTGGCAATTATACAATTTTCTTCCCTCTGTGTTCAGGATTTTCAATTCTTTTAGGTTCAGATTTTCACCAAGTTCTCCCATCCACAGCTGACTAAAAGACAACTTCTCACCCATACTCATCAATGCTTGTTGGCTGAACTTAAATGATTAAGTTTCTATTTTCCTTTTCTGGTCAGGAAGGATATGTCTGTCTCATTTACAGGCTTTTTCCTTGAAGATAAATGTCAGATATGTCATTCTGACACAGCTTCATGGCAATCATCTACTAATAAATGGGATGTTGCTTCCTTTGAAAAAATCTTCTGCCATAAAAAAAATATGGAAAGGAATTTTTGTCCTTAGAGATGATATACACATACCTAGTTTCACTGTGCTTTGCTTTATTGTGCCTCACAGATAATGGATTTATTTATTTATTTATTTATTTATTTACAAATGGAAGGTTTGGGTCAGTCAAGCAAATCTATTGCATCATTTCTCCAACAACATGTGCTCATATTGTGTCTCTGTGTCATATTTTGGTAATTTTCACAATATTTCAAACTTTTCATTATTATTAAATTTGTTATGGTGATCTGTTATCTGTGTATTTGATGTTACTATTGTAATGCTTTTGGGGAACTACAAGCCACATCCATATAAGATGGTGAATTAATTAGATAAATATTGTGTGTGTTCTGACTGCTTTGCCCACCAGCTATTCCACTTCTTTCCCCACCTCAAGCCTCCTATTCCCTATGACACAAAAATGTTGAAGATATTACACAAACTTAGTTTGTAAAGCAGCAGCAAGAATTGAGAGGATCAATTACAGTTTTGAAAAGTTCTATGGTGGACAAAATACTACCAAATAGTATCATATACTACAGAGAAATCAATTGATAAAACAAAGTTCATTACTGTCTTATTTTAAGAAATTGCCACAGCTATCTCAACCTTCAGCAACCACCACCCTGATCGGTCAGCAGCCATGATCTTCAAAACAAGACCCTCCCACCAGCAAAAAGCTCCTTGGATGATGGTTAGCATTTCTCTTTAACAATGAAGTATTTTTAAATTAAGGTATGTACATTTTTTAGCCATAATACTTAATATACTTTATATATTAATACTTTATATCCACTAGGAAGTCAAAAAGTTCATGTGACTTGCTTTATTGTTACTGTGATGATCTAGAACAAAACTCACAATATCTCCAAGATATCTCTGTAGTGGAATTGGGACAAAAGGAAAAGGGAGGAATAATATTCATAAGGAGAAAGTAGAATGCCATTCCACATTTTCACAAGGATCCAAAACCTTTTTTAGCAAATTTCCTGAAAATTCTCTTTACCCTTGATTCGAATCATGGTTGGAAAGGAGATATGGGCTGGTATCTATTTAGTTTTATTAATTTTCTAAATGTTATGACCAAAAAATTGTCTCTACCTATGAATGTCATGCATACAAAGACACCACACATTAGGAAAGGGAGCACTTCTGCCTGTTCCTTTCATTGCTGCATTTCAATGGATTTTTGACACACACTCACATTATATGTACATGATAATTATATATAATTAGATATTATGATATAATATTGTCATATAACATACAATATAATTATATTGTAAGGTATATAACAATCATATAGTATATAGTTACATTCATCATTTATTTGTTGTTAATTATATTAATTATGATACAATATATTATAGCATGTTATATTTGTCATCATACATTGTAGCTATTATACATGATTACATTATAATATATTAAAGATTATACAGTTTATATTATATATTCTATAATTAAAATATGTAATATATTTTATACTACCATAAATATATATGTAATTATATAGATATAAAATAAATGTTCCATTATATATAAATATATGCCATCCAGTTACACAGGTGTCTGAAGTCCACTGAAATATAGCAATGAAAGAAATGAGGCAGAGATTTCCCACTCCCATCCCCAATGGCTAGTATCAATGTAAGTCAAGAGTCTAATTGAAAAAATCCATATTCTTTTTTAGGGCAGTTAGGTGGCATAATAGAGTACTGGACTTGTATTCAGGAGATCTGAATTCAAATCCAGCCTCAGAAACTTTCTCTATGTGACTTTGGGTATGTCACTTAATGTAACAAGCACGGATATCCAAGAAATGAGGTGGAGAAAGGCAATGAAGGTAGCCATCCCTTGGAGATAAGGAAGTTAGTGTTTCTCCAGAATACCAAAAGTATTGATTGGAATACTCAACTTCTACAAAGAATTGGTTTTTTATCATTAAATAGGCTCAAATACGTGGCCAGCAGTTCCTCCAGGGGCTCAATTTATAAAAATCTTTAAATCTCAATAATTTGTTAATCTCAAACAATTCAGAGAATGACATGAATTGTGGTTTCATTTTCTTTAAAGTATATTTGTGGTGTACGTACATAGAGAGAGAGGAATACAAAGTCAATGATAGAGTATCCCAGTGCCCGACCCCCGAACATTTGGAACTACTGGCATGGAGAAGATCAAAGAGCACTGGTGTAGGAGTGTAAAGCAAGGTGGGTCATTTGGATTGATTCCAGAAACGTTAGATTACAGTGGGATAAAAAAAGATCAGCAGGGTCCCAGGCAATATTAAAATTAAAGTGAGGAGGAAATTTGCTTCAAAGGACAGTTGTTTTTTCCTTGATCCAGAGTGGTGGGTTTCTTTCCATGTACAGAATTTTCCATTCCAGTGACTATAACACTGACATACAAATTCATTCTTCATATATTTTTTCTCATCTTTTGAAGCTCTTTGAGAAGGAATAAACTTCAACCCCCTCTTTAACTTATGCCTCATGATGCTGCCCACGGGCATATGCAGATAAGAATATGAGTCAGCTTCTCTTCGAACACATCTCCCATTACTGTTGCAAAGAATTCTACTGCAGCGTTGAGTAGCCGCTGTCACATTGACGATATAATGACCAAAAACTCCATTAACGAATTTCTGTACAGTTAGGCAATTGTTCTATTTAAAAAAAGAAAAGAAGCGAGGAGAGGGAGTCGGGGGGGAGAGAGAGAGAGAGAAAGAGAGAAAGAGAGAGAGAGAAAGAGAGAGAGAGAGAGAGAGAGAGAGAGAGAGAGAGAGAGGAGAGAGAGAGAGAAAGGAAAGAAGAAGGAAGGAAGGAAGGAAGGAAGGAAGGAAGGAAGGAAGGAAGGAAGGAAGGAAGGAAGGAAGGAAGGAAGGAAGGAAGGAAGGAAGGAAAGAAGAAAGAAAGAAAGAAAGAAAGAAAGAAAGAAAGAAAGAAAGAAAGAGAAGGGAAGGAAGAAAGAGAAGGAAGGAAGAAAGAGAAGGGAAGGAAGAAAAGAAGGAAGGAAAGAAGAAGGAAAGAAGGAAGGAAGAAGGAAGAAAGAAAGAAAGAAAGAAAGAAAGAAAGAAAGAAAGAAAGAAAGAAAGAAAGAAAGAAAGAAAGAAAGAAAGAAAGAAAAGAGGGGAAGAAAGAAAGAAAGAAAAGAGGGGAAGAAAGAAAGAAAGAAAAGAGGGGAAGAAAGAAAGAGAAGGGAAGGAAGGAAAGAAGGAAAGAAGGAAGGAAGGAAGGAAGGAAGGAAGGAAGGAAGGAAGGAAGGAAGAAAAGAAGGAAGGAAATCATCTCAAACTAATCATAATATAGTCATTGCCCAGATAACAGGGATGGTAATTAACATAAAAGATAATTCATAAAAGTGTCTGGAATAGTGGATAGAATTCTAGTTTTGAAATCAGGAAGATTGCATTCAAATTATATTCATGAATACTAGCTGAGTGGTTTTAGACAAGTCTCTTAATCTCTCAGTGCCCCAGGCATCCAAAGATGGGGAGGAGGAATTTATCATAGGCTAGTCACTGTGCTGAGTGCTTTACAAATTATTATCTAATAGGAACCTCACAGTGACCCTAAGGGGTAGGTGCTATTATTATATGCCATTTTACAGCTGAGGAAATTGAGGCAAATAGAAATTAGATTTGCTTAAAATTACATAGCTAGTAAGTACCTTAGGTCATATTTGAACTCAATTCTTCAGATTCTAGGACCAGGGCTGCAGTACTGCATCATTGGTCTGATCAGCCATATTGGACACATTATAAATCAACTCTAACACTCTGGTTGTCATTTTGGTATTCTTTGAGTACAAAGGACAAAAACCAACCAAATAATATCTATAAATATTTTGTCTGAGATATCCAAGACCTTTCCTTCTCTATCTACCTTTTTATGGTAGAGTTAATAACAAGTAGTAATGTATAGATTTATTGTTGTAAATTTATAGATTAAGCTTCTAAGGGTTGATGGGTCAAGAGAAAGAAAAAAATCAAGCATAAGTCCTGTACACAATTCATACATTGAGTGTGGGTACATAAATCCATTATCTCCCTTCCTCAGAATGCTTGCTGTTCTTAAGAATAAATGCTGTACTTTGCACTTGAATATTCTCTTAAGATTTCATTCATGTTAAAGAGACAGCTGGTATAATAAAAAGAAGATTTGGGTTCTAGTCAGATGCTCTAATTTATAAGCTATGTCACCTTGGGCACCTCACCCAGAGGCTCAGTTTCTTCATCTTTACGATGAGACAGTTGGCCTGGATGATCTCTATAGTTCCTTCCCATTTTCATAGTCTATGATTCAATGTGCTGTCTCTCTAATTGCATTAGAAACTCCTAGGGGCAGGGACCATATTAGTGACTTGTCTCTAATGAGTAACTTTAATTTGTTCTCTATATATCTTGTTTTTATGACTTCCTTGAGAGCAAGAACTACTTTTTGCCTTTCTTTGTAATTCCAACATTTGACAGTGGCAGGCACACAGTAGGTACTTACAACTTACTGACTGATTTTTACTTACTCCCTGGTAATTAACTGTTCGTTTTAGCTATGTTTTGAGGATTTTCTTGACAAAGATAATGGAGTAGTTTTTCATCTCTTCCTTCAGCTCATTTTACAGTTATGGAAACTGAGGCAAACAGTAAAACAGGCTCATACAACTAAAAAGTATCTAAGGTCACATTAGAACTTAGGAAGAGGAGTCTTCTTGACTTCAAGCCCAGCACTATGGTTCCACCTAGGTGTTTCATTTAGTGGGCAACTGGGAAATCCTTATTTGCTAGATAGATTGGATAATCTCGTTTTAAGTAACTACAGTAGTGTTAAATTAAAAGGAGATAATTAAGCTGGATTACAAGTAAAGCCATCCAGAGGAACAGTACATGGCCAATTCTATCCCAAAATCTATAATTCTATGAACTTTTCTCTCAGGATGCTGATAGAGAAATGTAAATGAAAATTGAACTTACTTTTGAACTGGAATACTCTGATCCTCCCCATATTACTATACCTGCTGCCCCCATTGCAGCACTCTCCCCAATGGTGTACAATAAATCATTCTAGAAAGAAGAAGATTCAGAGTCATTCCTAAAACTTAATGGATAAATAAGACTAAAATTTTGTCCACAAACTATAGTACAATTTCATTTTCCCCTTTATTATTTACTACTACCTAGAAAGTATATGACTGATAAAGAGTATGGATAAAGAAATCCTACATTTTAAACATAGTATTTAAATAATGAATGAAAACCAATGACAAATATGACTTTTAAAATTCTACCACTCTTAATAAATACACCCATTAGAATAGGAAAAATCAGTCTTTTTCAAGATTATATGTTTTCAGTAGCTAGAAAAGAAGGGATATTGTGTCATGGAATATATGCATATAAAAATTGCTAAGATTATGAATTTTTTAAAAAAATTTCTCTTCCTAAGAAGCAAATGGAGTTAGACAACATCTACTCATAAACTGTTCAGAACAAGTTATTTGAAATATGTACTTAAAACTTCAATGAATCTTTGATTCATTCCTTGAAAACTATGGACTGCAACCCCATTATGTCCTTTCTCATGTGTAAGTCATCTCTTCATTTACCTATTAATGATCTACATAGGATCTATGCAAAGCACTAGAACTCTCTTCTAAATCTCTTTTAAAAATTTCTAGGTACCAATGAAGCACTCAAGTTGTAAATTCATCATCCTTCTTATGTGGCAAATCCATTTTCTTTTCCTAACATACACATACTTTATGGTATTTCTTATGGTTATTTATGCCTTTCATATGTTGTCTCCTATGTTCTATAAATTTTATTCTTCAAAAATTCTGATATACCATTATTCACAGACATATTACTTTGCCAAAACAATGATCATTTTTAAAAGATGTGTATTTATTTGAAGTATTAGCTTGAAATCATTTAAAGTATTTTCCCCAAAAAAAAAATCTAGCCCATTTTCTTCTTGCCCTTCTAAAAAGCCTTTTAAAAATTAATGTTCTGATAGACTATCTCAAAGGGATACATACCCACCTGCATGTTACAGTAGAGACCAGTGGTGTCAAACTCAAATAAAAATGAGGTCATTAAATCATATGTAAAGATCCCTGAAGGCCACATATTGACTCAGCAAACTACATATTAAGATTTTGTTCTACTGTATTTTTATTTATTTTGTTAAATATTTCCCAATTATATTTTAATCTGGTTTCAGGGCAGGCTCCATGTTTGACATCTCTGATCTAGAAAACATTAATATTTTAATAGGGTTCTCTTTAAGGGATATATATGTATATGTCATGCATGTATATATGTATTTACACATATATACTTTATCAGACTTCAAATGATTCTTTCAACTGAAAATAGTCTGTTACACAATCTGATTTTGTCAAAAAAAAAAAAAATTATCACCATGTACAAGGCATTAGGCTAGGCCCTGTAGGAGATACAGAGATGAATAAGACACATTCTTTGCCCTCAAAGAGCTTATAATCTAGTGAGAGAGAGAGAGAGAGAGAGACAAAAACATGAAAAGTTAAATAATAATACAAGACATATAAAGATACAATAGTACAAGAATTATACAATACAACTATATAAAAGCTGTCACAAGAATGCTAATATTTTACTAAGGGAAATCTTTGTGTAGTGGAAAGAGCTCTGAATTTAGATCCAGAGTTTAAGTGTGAACTCACCTTAACTAGCTCTTCGACCACAAACAAGTCATTTAAACATTCTGAAATTTAAGTTTTTTCATGAGCAAATAGTGACAATCATATAATAATTTCTAGAAACTTGTCAGAAAACAAATTAGGAATTCAACTTTTCTAAAAATGATCAGTTGGACACAAAATTAAATTTGGAGTCTGGAAGACCGGAGTTTCAAATCCTGCTTCTAAGATTATTAAATACAATTGCATTGAGATAGATAATTACCTAACACCTGGGAATTTCCTAGATGAATGAAATCATCAGATCTTGTCCCTAATTCCTATCTCCTCTAGGCAAGGCACTGTGCTAGTTGCTAGTAATATAGAAACAAAATGGGAAAAAAAAATAATAGTCCCTATCTCAGGGAACTCATTTTATACTAAAGAAGGAGGAGGGTTGGCTAAGATGAAATAGTGGTAAAAATGTAAACAGAGAAGTATATGTATGAGGGCATTAATAATCAAGGAGAGCTAGAAAAATGTCTTATAGAAAGTACCCTAAAAGCTTGAGTTTTGAAATGAGATTTAGGAACATTTTTTATGACATTTCTAAAAGGTCTAGTGTGAAAACCCACGTGAGGACCAAGATCCATGTTTCTTACTACAATTAAAATATATTACTTTGTAACTTGTTGTGACTGGCACTGATCTTCAGTTACCTTGACCTTTGAAGGAATGCATACCCATAATAAGTAGTAGAGGATTAAGTCTTTAAATAATTCATTAAACAAAATCACTTCCTGAAAAAAATTTTCTTTTCTAAATATATCCCTACCAAACTTCTATTCTGTGTTTCTTTAATAATTAAAATTAAACACACACATACACACACACACACACACACACCTTTTAGGGGAATGGAGAACAGGAAGGCTTACCTTAGTCAAGGGTTCAGTACCATAGGTATAAAATAGCCCAGTATAAACAAAAACAGGCAAAGCATAGTCATTCCTAGCCATATAGGAAATTCTCATTGCTTCTTTGACCCGATAGTGAACAAATTTCTGGGTATATATACTATCCTTCAACATCGATGTCAAATATATAGAAGGATAAAGAGCAGTACTTTCTTGCCATAGCCACCGAAGGTCATCATTGCGGGAAATTTCAATTTCTGGACATTTTCCAGTGTATGTGAGTGGTTTTTTTTTGTAATCATAATTGTAACACTCTGGATAAAGGTAAAAACCCCAGTGTCCTTGTGGTCTGATTCCTAACCCCAACCGAAGAGTAGAATTCATAAAATTCTTGGCAGCGCTTTCATATTCCTGTTTTGCCATTGCCTGTAATTTGATTTCTGGCCAATCTTTGTGGCTATTTTTAACATGGTTTAAAGCCTGGATTCTATAAACATTTTTAGAACCCCAATTCCTTTCCCACTGAGGTCTCCATTCTTCCCAATCAATAACAGCAAGCCCATGGAATTTTGTTGAACGAATGGCATTCTTGATGTCTTCCTTACTCTTTTCAAGGTGCTTAGGAAGGTTCTCCTTTTGTGGAATTCCTCCATTGATGATTGTTCCATCTTCATTAATGTAAGGGTAATCACCTAATTTTTTTTCATAAAATATGGTAACATGGGGCCCATTTAATGCCTCCTCAGGGTTAGCCACAATGTCAAAAGCTTGGAGATTTAGATCCACACCAAAAAGCTTCTTGCACTGTGTTGTAGGAGCATTCCAGTAAACAATAAAAGGTTTGTACTCTATTATTGGGGGGGTTGATTCCTTTAGACTTCTAGCATTGACTGCGAATGAAAACATTATCATTAATAGCCATTTCATCTGCAGGTTTGTAGTTTTCACTGAACCTATCATAATGGTTTCCTTTAAAAGAGAAACAAGAAAAAATGTAGATTAAAGCCATATGGACTACATATAGTGTGAGGTGTGCCTGGAACTCTGCCTCCATTTACAATATGTAATGAAGGTTTAATGATGTCAAAATCAAGTGGTTTTGAATTTCAATCAATCAGTATTTATTATTTGCCTATTTTGTGCCAGATACTGAGATAAGTAAGCACTGAGGATACAAAAAGAGGATTTCAAAATCAACATTAAGCTAGGGATAAATGAGTAGAAAGATGGGTAAGGTTTATTGTCTTTAAAGAAAGCTAGACCCAGGCTAGCTTTTGGGGGCCAGGACAGGCTGTTTGGGAGCAGGAAAGGAGGTAGAGGAAATCCTCTTTCCTTTGTTGACAGGATTTGAATTGTGGATGTGGCTAAAGAGTTCCTGCTCACTTTATTTTTTTTTTTTTTAAGAATATTGCAATGAAAAAAGTATCCTGCTTCATTATTTCTGACCAAAATGATGCTCAAAACAATCCTACTTCCTTTTCTATTAATAACCAATAAATACTTAGTAGGCATTTATTGTGAGCTAAGCACTGGGAATATAAAGCAAAACAGTCACTTCCCTCAAGGAGCTTACAATCTAATGTCACTTAAATCTCTTCTCTAAGTCACAGTTGGCAAAGACATAGGACTCCCTAGTCTCAAAGGAAAAAAAAAAAAAAGCATGTTTCTGATTAGGAGATCTGCTCAATATGGTTACTAAGAAAGAATGAAATGAAAGGAAGATATAATTGGTATTACCTGATGTTGCTTGTGGATTTCGAGGAAACTCCTCCTCCCTTTACCCACTTCATTGAAACTGAAATCCTTTTAGGTCTTTGACTCTGACATGGAGCTAGAGATATTTGGACTAGACAATCTAATAAAACTTCAACTCATCAAAACCAAAATGAGGAATGGAATTTGGAACTTACTTTATGTTTGGCCAGTTGCTGGGTGAAATAATTGCTAAAGGATTATTGTGTCATAAGAGGTAAAAGTCTTAGAATTATAATGGATTCTGAGATTATGTAGTCCCACCATCCAAGTGTTTATTTTTGTTAACTTGTTAAACAAATTGTTAAACACAATTTTCTTCTACATTTAGCTTCAGAAGTTTTAATGATAGGGAAAGGGAGTAACTCATTCCAATTTTGGACAGTGTTAAACTATTGGAATTCCTTATGTAAAGCCAAAATATATCTCCTTGTAATCAATACTCATTTGTCTTAGTTCTTCATTTGGAACAATACAGAATAAATTTCAAATAAACCTAAATCTTCTCCTCTTCAGATTGAATGCCCTCAGATCTTCAACCACCTCATGTGAAATTATGTCATTGTTACCCTCTTTTGGGCAAGTTTCAAATGATAAGGATTCTGCTTAAAATATGACACCTACAACTGAAAACTGAACCATAGACAACCAAATGTTACTAATGGTAAATTCAATTATTGTTCTGTAAGAAATGACCAGCAGGATGAATACAGAGAGGATTGGAGAGACTTACATGAACTGATGCTAAGTGAAATGAGCAGAACCAGGAGATTATACACAGAAACAATACTGTATGAGAATGTATTCTGATGGAAGTGGATTTCTTCGACAGAAATCTAACTCAGTTTCAATTGATCAAGGATGGACAGAAGCAGCTACATCCAAAGAAAGAACACTGGGAAATGAATGTAAACTGCTTGCATTTTTGTTTTTCTTCCCGATTATTTATACCTTCTGAATCCAATTCTTCCTGTGCAACAAGAGAACTGTTCAGTTCTGCACACATATATTGTATCTAGGCTATACTGTGACATATTTAACATGTATAGGACTGTCATCTTGGGGAGGAGTGGAGGAAGGGAGGGGGTTAAATCAGAACAGAAGTGAGTGCAAGGGATAATGTTGTAAAAAATTACCCTGGCATGGGCTCTGTCAATAAAAAGTTATTTAAAAAAAAGAAAAGAAAAAAAACTAATGGTAAATTCAGTTGAAGTGAGTTTGTCCAAACTGTCCAGTAGAAACA
Source organism: Antechinus flavipes (assembly GCF_016432865.1). NCBI lineage: Eukaryota > Metazoa > Chordata > Mammalia > Dasyuromorphia > Dasyuridae > Antechinus > Antechinus flavipes. Next base: position 121,085,394 of record NC_067402.1, read on the forward strand.
GAGGTAACCCAAAACTAATGAGGAGGCTATCCACTCTTTCTGTTGAGGTTTAAGGGGAACCTCAAAAATGTTGGGGCTTCAGACCAGAGGTGTCTCAAAAGAATTTACAGGCTCAGAATCACATCTCCAAATCAAGGGGCAAAGTTTATTATAATTGTGATGCCAGTTAAAGCAAGCTAAATTCTAAAAGAGGTTAGCAAAGAGCCAGAAGCAAGAAGGTAAATTTATAGGGAAAAGTTAGAGAAACAAATGTTTCATGTCATTGATATGCTAATGGATTAAAGGTGGAGTTAAGAAGTGATCTGGTTCTGACATTAAGGGCAGGTGCAATACTGGGGAAACCTTCTGAAGGTATGTTTTTAGGCCTGAAATATCACTAAGTCAAATGGCAGTCATTCAATTGTGTTCTGCACCAGCATTAACTTTAAGCACTTCATTATTGTTGCTCATTAGTCTCACAAACCCATTATCACTGCCCTAGGAGCTATTATCTGACAGCCAGCAATATTCATGGGCTCAGCATCCTGGATAGATAGGGTAAATTGGGGCAAGATAGCCTATGGGAAGAATTACATCATTTCTAACTATATCAAGTCCAGGTGACTATTTCCTTTTTTTTTTTTTTTAAATAACTTTTTATTGATAGAACCCATGCCAGGGTAATTTTTTACAACATTATCCCTTGCATTCACTTCTGTTCCGATTTTTCCCCTCCCTCCCTCCACCCCCTCCCCCAGATGGCAACAATCCTTTACATGTTGAATAGGTTACAGTATATCTTAGATACAATATATGTGTGCAGAACCGAACAGTTTTCTTGTTGCACAGGGAGAATTGAATTCAGAAGGTATAAATAACCCGGGAAGAAAAACAAAAATGCAAGCAGTTTATATTCATTTCCCAGTGTTCTTTCTCTGGGTGTAGCTGCTTCTGTCCATCTTTGATCAATTGAAACTGAATTAGCTCTCTTTATCGAAGAGAACCACTTCCATCAGAATACATCCTCAAACAGTATCATTGTTGAGGTATATAATGATCTCCTGGTTCTGCTCATTTCACTTAGCATCAGTTCATGTAAGTCCAGGTGACTACTTCCTAAGGGCTGTACCATATCATTTCCACCTTATCCTATTCGCCCCAGGATAATCACCACCACTTGGTAGTGATTAGCTTTATAGATCATAGATTTAGAACTGGAAAACACTCAAATCATCTAGTCCAGTCCCCTCAATTTATAAAGAGGAACCTAAGACTCAAAAAGTGACGACACAGAAAATAGCAGAGATTTGAACTTGGGTTCTCTATATCCAAATCTGATATTCTCTCTATTGTATCACATTTTCTCCTCTCTTGATAAATGTTAAGGTTTGTGCCGACACTTGGCATCAGGGTTGAGAATGGAGGGGTAATGCTTAGAGAAAACAGATACTTGTGGGGAGAGAAAAAAAGGCTTGAAGTCAATCCCATACCTTCAAAGTATCATGTTGGAATTGTAAAGAATCTTAGGAATTATGAATTTATAATTTCTCTATTTTAAAGTAGAGGAAGCTAAGGCAACAGAACATGAAAATGACTTCTCCAGAGAAACTAGGTATTCAGTAATTAGAGTTCTGGTCCTGAAATCAGAAGACCTGATTTCAATCACTTACATGCTGTGTGATCCTGAACAGAAAGCACTGGTATATCAAGGTACAAAAATAGTTATCTGCATTCTCTTGATTTGACAAGAAATTGAAATAGGAAATAGGGAAGGTGCCCTCCCACCCTAAGCTCACCACTTTACTCCCTTCCATCTAGTCAAATTTAGAAGATAAGTTCGCAAAGTGTGGTCTCTGGACCCCTGAGGGTCCCTAAGATCCTTTCAGAAGTCCATAGAATCAAAGTTATTTTTATAATAATGCTAAGATCTTTGATTTTTTTTTCCATCATATTCTCACAAGTATAGAGTAGAGTTTTTCAGAGGAATCCCTGTGAGTTAAGAATTCATGAAGACCGAATTAATATCTCATCTGTGGAGTGGTACTCCACAGATTCTCTATATCCAAATCTGCAATTTTGCCTTACAAATAGTATGGAACACTTGCTGTTTTGCTTGTTTTCTAACAGCACCAACTAATGACCAAAGATTTTCTTTTACAAGAATGATTAGGCTACAAACACAAAGAGTGCTGAAATATTAGAAGTCTTAACTAACTTTTTTGTATCTTGGGGTTTATTCTGAAACAACTGATGTGGTTAGTGGCAATTCAGAGAATAGTGGGAACCCCTCTTTGGTCAGCGCAGTCTAACATGAAAGAATTCACAAAACCAAAATATTAGACTGGCAAAAGGAAGTTTATTGGCACTGAGAAGTCAGCTTTTTCAAGGAGACTGACAGAGAGATAAAGGTCCTAGCAGAGAAATCCTGGCAGAATGATAAAGAGGGGTTAATGCTAAAAAGAGAATGTCTTCACAGTGGGCAGGGGTCCTGGCAGGCAGCTATCCCAAAGAGAAGTCCCTTGGCATGGCATGATTCCTGCTTTTAGACTTCTACAAAGAAATGAGCCCCAAAATTGCTCTTTAAATAGGAAATCTGAGACTAAAGTTTCAATTGAATGAAATTCCTTCCATGTTGTCACTGCCCCAGGCCAAGATTTCCAATTGAATAAAACCACTCAAGTTTGAGCTAAGAAGGGGTCGCCCTGGATTAATTTTCAGCTCAATAGAAGGTGTTTTTAACTGAAAAGAAATAACTGGTCCAGATCTCCAGCAAAATGAGATCACTTAAATTTGAGCTAAGTAGGGAGTAGTCCTGGGCCAATCTTTTTTTTTTTTTTTTTAATTTAATTTAATTTTTTTAAATTTTTATTTAATAATTACTTTATATTGACAGAATCCATGCCAGGGTAATTTTTTTTTTTACAACATTATCCCTTGCACTCGTTTCTGTTCCGATTTTTTTCCCCTCCCTCCCTCCACCCCCTCCCCTAGATGGCAAGCAGTCCTTTATATGTTGGATATGTTGCAGTATATCCTAGATACAATATATGTTTGCAGAACCGAACAGTTCTCTTGTTGCATAGGGAGAATTGGATTCAGAAGGTATAAATAACCTGGGAAGAAAAAAAAAAATGCAGATAGTTCACATTCGTTTCCCAGTGTTCTTTCTTTGGGTGTAGCTGCTTTTGTCCGTCATTTATCAATTGAAACTCAGTTAGGTCTCTTTGTCAAAGAAATCCACTTCCATCAAAATATGTCCTCATACAATATCGTTGTCGAAGTGTATAATGATCTCCTGGTTCTGCTCATTTCACTTAGCATCAGTTCATGTAAGTCTCGTCCTGGGCCAATCTTAATGAAACCATTAAGGTAGGTCCCAAGGGGTAGGTCCCTGTCAGGAGAGTTTCAGGGCTCACCCTAAAAGTCAAGGACAGTTTCAGAGTTCCCCCATCACAACTGTGCTAATATTTATACTGAGAGTACAAAAACAGTGGTCATTAAAATTGCTGGCAACTGTGTGAATCAAAACAATGATACCAAACTGAACAAATCTTTATCATACTCTTCATTGTCATGCTGTTGCAATAAAATTAAAAAAGAAATACAAACCACATATAAGAATGTCCTGGATGAAATAATGAAAATTATTAATTTTATTAAATCTGTACTTTTGAGTATATATCTTTTCAATATTCAGTGTGATCAAATAGGAAGTCTTCATTATTGCTGCAAACAAAGTACACTGGTTGTATCTAGGGAAAGTCTTTATTACAATTGCTTAAGTTTGAATTAGGAGCTTCTTTCATGGAACACTATTCGTATGTAAAAGAGTAAGTGACAAAGTATAGTTATATTATATACAACTATATATAGTTGGGTATTTATCAAACATTTTCTTTTCTTTTTTACTTTTTAATATATTTTTATTTCTTTCATTAAATATTTTCTAAGTGTACATAAAAAAAATTTAACATTCATTTAAAAAATTTTAAATTTCATATTCTCTCCCTCTCTTTCACCCCTTAAAAAGGCAAACAGTATAGTCTTGCAAAACATATTTCCATATACCATGTTAGCAAAAGTTTTCTTGAAAATTAACACTGTTAGTATTTGTTGCCCATGATACAACTTGAACTTTTGAGACAAAAATGGAATTTTGTAAAACTAGTTTGGCCATCATGATGCTGACAACCTCCAATAGTTTTCTAATGTGATTGTGATCTTAATTAATGTGACTTTTTTTGCATTGTACAATGAAATATATCAACATTTGGATGATCTGATATTTTCCAAATGACCAATATAATAAAATCATGCATGTTTGTGAGGTTCATTCAAAGTACAAGATAGAACAATGTTTAATGTAACAGAACACTAAAAGTATATTAATATGGTTTTAGAGTCCACATTGAAACTAACTTTTAAGAAATTACTATTTACTGAGTTTTAGTGTAATTCAAAAAGAATATCCATAATTATCTGGAATGGTTATCAAAATTTCCTCCCTTTTTTCTTTTTTTAAATCATTTTTTCTCATTTACATATAAAACAATTTTTAACATTCATTTAAAAAATTTTTGAGTTTCAGGTTTCCTACCTCCATTCCCATGCTTTCCTTAAGAAGACAAGTAATTTGTTATAGATTATATATATGCAGTCATGCAAAACATTTCCATATTAGCCATGCTAGAGAAAAAGGAAAAAAAAAAAAAAAACAAGAAAAATAAAGTTTAAAAAGCATACTTCATTCCACATTCAGACTTCCTCAGTTCTTCCTCTGGAGGTGAATAGTATTTTTCATAAGTCATTGTATTGCTCAGAATAGCTAAGTCATTGACATTTGATCATTATACAATATTGCCATTAATGTATACAAGGATTCCTTGTTCTGCTCACTTCATATCAGTTCATATAAGTCTTTGCACGTTTTTTCTGAAATCCACCTGCTCATCATTATCCTTTTCTTTTTCCTTTTACTTTGGTCTCTTTGGGGTATAGCTTTAGTAATAGAATTGCTAAATTTGAACAGTTTTATAGCCCATTGGACATGGTTTCAAATTGTTTTCCAAAATAGTCAAAACATTAAAAAAAAAAAAAAAAAAGGTAAAAGTACCTACATGTACAAAAATAGTTACAGTAGCTTTCTGTGGTGGCAAAGAATTGGCAATGAGGGAATGCCTCTCAATAGAATAACAAACAAGTTGTGGTATGTGAATGTAATGGAATACTATTGTGCTATAAGAAATGATGAGAAGGCAAATTTCAGAAAAACCTGAAAAGACATATGAACCAATGCTGAATGAAGTGAGCAGAATCAGGAGAACCACATAATAATAACAACATTGTGTGATTATACAATGATTCAAGACAAATGCAAAAGACTAATAATGGAAAATGCTACCTACTACCAGAGAAAGAGCTATGGAACCTAATTGCAGATCAAAGCATACCATTTTCACTTTTTAATTATTTTTTTACACTCTTTTGTTCTGTTTCTTTTTTTATAATATGACTAATGTGGAAATATGTTAACAAGGTTGCACATGTATAACCTAAATTAAATTGCTTGCTGTCTTGGGGAAGGGAAATGGAAGGAATGTAAAGGAATATAAAGTAGAAGAGCCATCATACCTTCAATCAATCAATCAATATTTAAGTACTGACTATTTGTAAGCAATACCATAAGCACTGGAGATACAAAAAGAGGCAAAAGTGATAGTCCTTGCCTTCAGGAAGCTTATATTCTAATTGGGAAAAATATATTGCAAACAAATATACACAAAACAAACTACATACATGGTAAATAGGAAATAATTAAAAGAGGGAAAGCCATGAGATTAAGAATGGTTAGGAAAGGCTTCCTGCAGAAAGTGGGATTTTAGATGTAGTAGGCAGAGTTGAAGAAGGAGAGCATTTCAGACATAATGGGTAGCCAGAGAGAATGCCCAGAGCTGAGAAATAAAGTTTCTTGTTCATGGAATGGACATGAGGCCAGTGTTACTGGATGGAAGAATATATGATAGGGAATAGGGTGTAAGAAGATTTGAAAGGTAAGGGAAAGTTAGATTATTAAGGGCTTCGAATGCCAAATGGAGCATTTTGTTTGCTTCTAAAGGCAATAGGAAGCCACTGGAGTTTATTGAGTAGGAGGGTGATGAGGTCCAACCTGTACTTTTGGAAAATCATTTTAGTGCTTAGGGGGTCATTTTAGTGGCTCCGCTTAGTGGAGATTGGGTTGGTGTGGGAAGAGGATGGAACAGGCAAACCCAGAAGCATGCTATTATCAAGGCATGAGGTAATAAGAACTTGCACTAGGTTAGTGGTCCTGTCAGAAAAGAGAAGAGGGCATAAAGGAGACATGTTGCAAAGGTGACATCAACAATCCTCAACAACAACTTGGATATGGAGAATGCTCAATCCAATAAGATATGAATGAGATGAATTACAAGTGAAGTATAAGAGAGAGAGAGAAAGGAAGAGGGCCCAGAAGAGATACCCTGAGGAAGATCTACAGTTCGAAGCTGTAATTTGGAGGAGGATCAAACAAAAGAGATAGAGGTCATATAAGTAGGAGGAAGAGAGAATGGTTACAAGATTATGAATCTGAAGGATTGGGAGGATGATTATGTGCCTTATGATAATAGGAAAAAGGGGCAAGGTAGGGAAGATTTTAGGGGAAAAGATGCTGATTATTGTTTTGAATTTATTGAGTTTCAGATTTTTACTAGACATCCCAGTTCAAGATATCTGAAAGGCATTTGAAGGTGTGAGATAGGAAATCAATAGAAAGATTGGGACACAGGTAAACTTAATGGTAATAAAATCCAGGAGAGCTGGTAAGATATGAATGAGATGAATTACAAGTGAAGTAACAGAGAGAGAGAAAAGAAGAGGGCCCAGGAGAGATACCCTGAGGAAGATCTATAGTTAGAAGCTGTAATTTGGAGGAGGATCAAGCAAAAGAGATAGAGGTCATATAAGTAGGAGGAAGAGAGAATGGTGTCCTGAAAACCTACAGAGAAGAGCGTATCAAGATGAAGAGTGATCATCAATGGAGAGGTCAAGAAGAATGAAGATTATGAAAAGGACATTCAAATTTGGCAACTAAAATATCAGTAATTTAGGAGAGATTCTAAAAAGTGGAGATGAGAAAAGTGAATGTTTTAGATATAGGGAAAGGATAGCCAATAAATTAGAGACAAGACATCCATGTGTTCATGGCTTCAAGAACATTTCTCTATCCACTCCCCCATTCTATCTCTCAGACTGCAGCCCTAAAAACTGGCTGATTAGAGTAGGGCTAAGCACACATGCTTTTATACTCCTTAGATTGGCAGAACATCCCAATTGTGGATTCATCTAGCCTTGGTTTTATGCTGCAGAGAGAGAGAAGTAGACATGCTATGTAGCTACACAGCCAGGGAGGTAACATGTCCCAGTGCAAAGTTCTTTGAATTTGGATCTTCTGGACTTGTTTGAATTTTAAGTCTGACACTTACTCTACCCCTGTGATCTCAGGCCCCTATTGCCCTAAATTTCCTTATTTGGAAAATTAGAGGATGGAATTTTAAAGCCTTTAATGTGCTAATCAGCTCTAGCCCTGTGATCATTACTTAATATCACTTTTTCTAACATTGCCGATAAAAGCAAGAAAATCAAAAGTACATTGAAATTAAAACATTGGTAGACTAGTGGAGGGTAGGAAGGGAAAGGGTTAATAGATCAGAGGGTTTTACAAAATCTCTATTTGGTAGATAAGTGGAAATGAGTTTTTTTGCTCTCTACAAGTTCCTTAAGCTACATAGTGGCATACAGACAACGCTATTAATCAGATTACCCAATTTGACAATAAATTAGATTTGGTGCCAAAATTCCTTTAAAACCCACTTGAGACTTCCTATTTCATCTCATTCCAAGAAAACTATGTAATGCAAGACTTTGTTACAAAATGGAAATGGTAACTTGGCATGGGGTTTTATGGATTTGTTTTTAATGCTTTTGCTACCCACATGTAGTGAATAGTTTTGTGATAAATTAGGTCATGTTGTTTTCTATTAAACACATTTCTCCTCATAGTATTGTATTCTTTACCAAGACATGACTCAGACCACAAAAATGTCTCTAATAATGTAACAAAATTCTAATACCAGTTTCAAGCCCAGGATTAGCCAAGACCTCCAGGAATATGCCATACTCAACTGGAAGCCTATTCAGACTTGGAATAAATATGAAAAACCTTAAAGTCCTTTATTTTCTAAAATTGCAAAATACTCTTCTGTGAAAGAACTGAGGTTTGGGAGCTCTAGGAAATACCTGTAATTCTTAATCCTATTTAATGCCTCTGCTTGTAAACTGGAAATGTAAAATCCTGGCCTTTTCTTGTGCCAACCATTCAAGGAAAACCTTCCAAAACAACTTAGGATCATATTTTCTTGCTTCCTAAAAAGCAATATTCCAACTGGATCATAAAGCATGTAACTATGTAAGGTTACAACTCTTCTCTCCGCTGCTTATGGAGAATTTATTGATTTTTTCATTATGCTTAGCTAGGGATTGAGGAAGAAGTATTTTTCTAGTCCACTTAAGTCATATGATTGCACTCATTATGTCTTTATCCATTTACTATTATGGAATGGGAGAAATTATACTTCTTGTAATTAAGAGATATGTATGGTGCAATGCCTCCCAAAAAATCCACTCTAAAATTTCATTATGACAGAAGAAGATGACTCTGGGATCTTGAAGGCTACACCAATGGAACATAAACTTTGCAGGTTCTGAGAACTGTTAGTACTAATCAAATGGAACTTTATTCCAGGTCGCCAATTTCCCATAGACACACTTCCTTCCCCTAGAAGAATCACATAACATCTACCATTACTTACTTATCTCACTCTATAAACTGGCCCATAGCACCATAGATTGAGGTCATCCTCCAGGACCTCATCTCAAGTTCCTGATAATGTCACCTCTTTTATTGGCATCCCTTATTGGTTATGGAGCCAGAAGAACTGATGACTCAGTAGAGATACAAAAGAAAACAGCTTGCCACTTCACACTTTTTTCTTCCTTTCTGGATTTGAAAGCTGATTAATTGTTTGGAACTGTTTCTCAAGAAGTTAAGATTTGCCATTTTTTCAAACCTCTGAGATAAGGATTAGTCATCCCTCTTTCCCAAGAAAATTGACCCACCATTGGGGATACAAATTGTCTTGACCATACATGCATATACATGGATATACATTTGGGGGGTTAAATGAAAATATTATGAGTTATCATTTTTTTAGTTTCTAATAAGCTAAAATATTTTCAATTTGGTCCTGGAAACACATTGAGTCTGCTACATTAGAAATTACATGGCTAATTACAAAAAAGTTTTATCAACGTTATATAGGCCACTAGGTGATGACTTCTTTGGCTATGCAAACCCATAAAACAAAGAGAAAAAAAATCATTAATAACAATAGCTAATAATATATTTTTACTCCCAAAGTAAAGACTGCCTGAATTCTCCTTCATATTGCCATACTATGATGAATATGAAAGAGGCTTCCCTTTCTGAGAGTGCTACATTGAAAATATGTCACTAGATCAGAGAGGCCTGTTTGAGAGATAAAAGGTAGGAAATCAATCCTAAAAAATCCAAGGGTCCAATTCACTCAGTCAAATTTGAGGAAATCCCAAAGGATTAGAGGCACAGCCCAGAATAAGGTGCTAAAACTTGCTTCCCCTCAATCTTAAAGGAAAATCCAAAGACTAATTGGACTTTTTACATTTTAGGAAATCTTACATTCACCACTATAATGTGACAGTATGGGGGAGAATTCAAGTAGCCTTTACTTCAGAAGTAAAGGTATTTTAGACTTTTTCTAGTTAACTGTTACAGATTAGTCTCAATTATAAGATATTAGATACTATATAAATATGAGGTAGCTCAGTAGATAGAGCGCTGGACCTGGATTCAGGAAGACCTGAGTTCAAATGCAGCTTCAAACACTTATAAGCTGTGTGACCCAGAGAAAATTATTTAAATTCTATTTGCCTTGATCCATTAGAGAAGGGTAAATGGTAAATCACTCCAGTATCCTAATAAGAAAATCCCCTGGACAAGTTATCCCCTGGATAACTGAACCAGCACAACAAATATAAATATTTATTCTCTCCCTTCATCTCAAAAAAAAAAAATCATCCTATAGAATTTATTACATGGAATGGTTCAGGTAAAATGGTTTTCTATTTAGTCCTGCCCCATGTTTCAGGAGCCTTACCTAATACTCCCTCTGCCCATCTAGGTGAGCAGGGGCATTCAGTGACTTTTCCTCCCATTCCCCATCCCCAAAGTATCTATTTGCATAGACAGCATTTACCCAGTTCATAATTATTCCACCCTCCTGGTTAAATTTCACCAGTTTATCAGCCCAAACATTCCAAACACTGGGGATACTAGAGAAAATAAAATTCCTGGAGCTGAGAGCTGAAATATTTTGTCTTTATAAGGTCAGATGTGAATAATTCCCCATCCCAGCCACCATCCAGGAGGACAAAGGGCATGAACTTTCTAGAAGTATTAACAAATTCAGTTAGCAACCTGGCTAGGGATATTCAAAGCAAAAAGCCTTTAGTATTGATTGCTTCCATTAGAACACAGGCTCAACAGTCATCTATCTAGGGATTCCTTGGTTTTTGTTTCAACTTTTTGCAACTACCTCAGTTCTGAATCCCTCTTGAGAGAGATTTTTGCCTCTCCATTCTGGTCTAGAAATTACTGCCCTGTTCGTGGGATCCTCAAAAGGAGAAGCCTGATAAACTAATCATGAATAAGGTTTCCCTAGTCTTTGCCCTAAATGTGTTCCTTTTCCAACCTCATCGTTTCTATTTCAGCAGGAATTGAAATCATAGAGTGCATTCCTAGCTGAGATACCTTAATCCCCACATCCATCAAGAAAGATCCCTTCAGGAAAGGGACCTGTATGTGCCAAAATGTTTGTGGCAGCCCTGTTTGTAGTGGCTAGAAGCTGGAAAATGAATGGATGCCCATCAATTGGAGAATGGTTGAGTAAATTGTGGTATATGAATGTTATGGAATATTAATGTTCTGTAGGAAATGACCAGCAGGATGAATACAGAGAGGACTGGAGAGACTTACATGAACTGATGCTAAGTGAAATGAGCAGAACCAGATCATTATATACTTCAACAATGATACTGCATGAGGATGTATTCTGATTGAAGTGGATCTCTTCGATAAAGAGAGCTAATTCAATTTCAATTGATCAAGGATGGACAGAAGCAGTTACACCCAAAGAAAGAACACTGGGAAATGAATATAAACTGCTTGCATTTTTGTTCTTCTTCCCGGATTATTTATACCTTCTGAATCCAATTCTCCCTGTTCAACAAGAGAACTGTTTGGTTCTGCACACATATATTGTATCTAGGATATAATGTAACCTATTTAACATGTAAAAGACTGCTTGCCATCGTGGGGAGGGGGTGGAGGGAGGGAGGGAAAAAATCAGAACAGAAGTGAGTGCAAGGGATAATGTTGTAAAAAATTACCCTGGCATGGGTTCTGTCAATACAAAGTTATTCTAAGAAAATTAAAAAAAAAAAAAAAAAAGGAAAGATCCCTTCACTTGCAGGACCCTTGGCTTCATTAGCTGGTCCTCAAATTTTAGGTTCTGTCTCCAGCTTCTGAATGTGTTGGCCCATTTTACTTTGAGACTAACTACTCTGACATCCAATTTTTGTAGCATTGTCAATAACAACCAAGAAATTCTGAACTTGAAATGTTCTTCACTCTCCTAGTCAACCTCCTCCAGCATCCAAGTTAATCTGTCTACTTGAGGAGAACTTGATGCCAGTTTGGGAGGAGCCAGGCAAGGTCCACTTCTATATTTACAGGACTCTTCCTCCAACTTTATCATCATATGAGCCATGAGGCTTCTCATCGTTTCCTGATCTGCCAAGACAATGCCAAATATTGTAAGCATGACTCTAAAGCCAGCACCCCATTCCCAGCCCCATTAAATTAGGAAAAGATTGTCTTTTGCCTTTCTTTGTATTTATTCCAAGCACTTGCCACAGTGCATGGGATGTAGTAGATGATTAATAAATGGCTATTGACTGACTGACTAGTTCAGATTTAATGCTAGGTATAGTAAATCACTTAACATTTAACAATGGAGGAATAAACATGTATTAAAGACCTTCTATATGTCAGGCACTATACTAAGCCCTAGGGTTACAAAAGTAGCCAAAAGCCAGTCTCTTCCCTCAAGGAGTTACAATCTAATCAGAAGATGCAAATTCAAACAAATATATACAAAACAAACTATATACAAGATAAATAACTGAGGAAAAGTTTTAGAATTTAGAGGAGCTGAGAAAAGCTCCCAATTAAAAACTAGGATTGTAGTTGAAACTTAAAGGAAGCCAGGGGGCTCAGTAGTCAGAACAGGGGGAAGGAGAACATTCCAAATCCTGAGGACAGACAAAAAAATAAAATCCCTGGAGATGAGAGATGGAATATCTTGTTTGTGGAACAGTCAAGAAACCTGTGTTCCTGAATTGAAAGGTACCTATTGAGGAATGAAATGAAAGAATACTGGAAAGGTAGGAAGGGGTTAAGGTTATGAATGAATCTGAATGTCAAACAGTGCATTTTATATTTTATCCTGGAGGCAATAGGAAGTCACTAGAGTTTGTTGAGGGATAGAGGGAAGGAATATATCTGCCCTGGAGTCAAGAGGACTGAGTTCAAATCCAGCCTCTTAAATTTAAAGCTGTGAGGACCTGACCAAGTCACTTAATCCTGTTTGCCTCAATTACTCATCTGTAAAATGAGCGGGGAAGGAAATGGCAAAATATTCCAATTTTGCCAAGAAAACCCCAATGAGATCATAAACAGCTGGACATGACTGAAATGACTCAACAACAAATTTATAAGATTAAACATAAATGTAAGAGGATAAGAATTAATAATAGTAAGATTAAATAAATAAAAGATTAAATAAGATTAAACAAGAACAACATAGCAAAGATATCCAGCTAAAAATATAGAGGCCCTTAGTATCTGGAGTTTGCTCCTCTCATCTCATCTAGAAATTGCTTCTGGTTAGTATATCATCAGGGTATGATAACTCAATTCAAGAGTTCTCTAGCACCCACCAAGTCTAAGAACCCTTTGCTACATGAGTCTGGAGGCATAAAAAATCCCCACCTCATGCAGTTGAGTAAATCAGATGAAGTTGAGTTATATATTCAAATGATTCTAAGAACATGAAAACAGGGGTTATTAGGAACCCCAAAGTCAGCTCTACGAAGGGACCTCCTATGGAGCACTGCACATACAAGATACATGCCCTTGGCTCAAAGATGAAAGACATGTATGATCAGTGCACTGCTTCTGGTGTGACATTGATAACTGATTGATTCATTGTAAAGAGTTTTATTAACAGCAAAAACCATTGTAACCAGTTTCTAAAGGTTTAGATTTAGAACTATATGTTTAGGTCTTGGTGGTATAATATTTAATATGAGACTATGTAAGTCACTTGGAATGAAGCTGCCTCTTAAAGAAGATTAAAAACGATGAATAAAGGATGATTCCACTTGGTCATTTTTTCTAGCACTGGGTTTCTGTAGTACTAGGGAGTGTAAGATTTTATCCCTGTTATCATGGGCTCTAGAATACTCCTTTTGCAAATCAGTATAATTATGGATCAATCACAGTCTTAGTTTAGTTGGCACCGATTGACATTATATAATTAATCTACATAACTAGACTGTATAAAATGAGACTCTAATTGTATGGGTAGGTCTTCAATCACTGAGGGATGATTGATCTCTATTATTAGTAACTGCTTGCTTTACTACAAATAGATTATGCCCAGACTTTTGTGCCTATTTCTCTTAATCTTAGATTTATTACAACACTGTTTTGACTCTGTGTGTCCCTGAGCAGTTGTATCAAAGATGATTCTTGAATGAACAGGAAGAGTTGCCTCTGCAGTAGGTCTAAGTAGTAGAAAAGCTCAGCTAATTCTCTTTGCAGTTTTGCCTAGTTACTTTTCTCTATGGATAATGATGACAGTATAAAGGGAAAAATCAGAATATGAGTCAGAGTTTGGTTCCAAAATTTGATATCAAGAAGAAATCTGATAAAGTAACTTCAAGTATTAAAAAATACTTTTTAAAAAGTATTTGAGAGTGAATTTTTCTTTATTATACTTGTAGTTATTTTCCAAATTCTAAGTTATCTCTAATTAAAATCATATTGAGGACATAGATAAGCAGATATATCAAAGTTCTCTATTCTTCTTTTGCTGTACCTGAGAAAATACATATTTAAAAGATATTAGATATTAGATAATGTTGATATAAACAAAAGAAAGTTTTAATATAAATTCAATTATTAGCGGGTTGTCTTAAAGTGCTTCCTAGAACATGTGATAATAATTTAACATTTTAATGAAAAAGACTCTTAAAGCTAAGTTCAACCTTAAGAAATGTAGAATGAGCTTGAAAGAATTAATTTGGCTTTTTCTTTTTCTTTTATTATCTATGTTTTGTTTCACTAAGAGAGAAGGAAGCGTATCAGTTTGTGGTGGATATATTTCTGTTGATATGTTAATGTGTCCTTTAGAGAAGTGTAAAAGTTTCTTTCACCAGCACCTTAAAGACCTACTGTCTCAAGGCAAAAAGTTCTATGTAACCTAGTTTTCCTCCTTACTACACTATCTCAAAGAAAAATTAGTAAGTTAAATAGGATGGAGAAAATCCTGAAGGACTAAAAAGCCTTCATTTAGGTATAGCTGTCCAATCATCATTAACTGTAATCTTGACTAAATGATTTCATCTTTTTGGGATTGTGTTTCCATAGTGATAGAGTTGAACTAAAAGCATTGCTTCCCAATTCATACTTCTGTCCAGCAAAATATGCAAATTCCCTAGTTTTTTTCTAGTGAAAACTCTTCATTTCACTGAAGGAGTGGAAAGATGGCCAAAGTGATAGATTGAGGCAGTAATGAGTCTTTATAATTGACACACCCACACACACAAACACAAAATTGGCCCTTAAATAATAGTAACTGAACTATTAATAATTATTAATTGGGAATCTAATAAAAATGTCTATGAATTCAATAATACTTTAAAATTGCTTTCTATTTTATTAATTACCATAAGTATCAGCATACATTTGAAAATTTCTGATATGCATATATGAAAAACATCATTCAGAGTAGAGAAGACATGTTTGCCTTTTTTACTATCCTGAGACATACTGCCTATTTTATTGGTGCTAAATAGACATCAAAATGAAAATGCATGTGCATTTATAGATATCTTGTTATTGTCATCCTAGGCCCACATATTAGAAATTATTGCACTTTGGTGAATAATCTTGTACTACATCCAAAAACTTTACTTTGTCATTGTCTCCATATAGAACTTAAGACCAACCCATATTCTAAGACCAGTACTGATGGGGGAGAATTCCTTCAGAAAATTTGATTTAGCATCAAACTGCTTGGTTGGGGCTGGTAAATCATTCCTGTTGCACAAATTCTTTGCCTACATTCTAATCTCGTATTCCTTAAACTCTTTGGCCTATGTTTCTAGTCCTATGTTTCCCAGGCCTTCTTTCTAAGCCCTTCATTCTTTATTTTATGGTCCATGTGAGTTATGAATTTTGCATTCCTATTGTCCTCTGCTTTGTTTTGATTTTTCTGGATTAAAATTCTTACTTTCCTAGATTAACGGTTCCTTTGTGGCTTTTGTTAATTTCTCTGGAACTAGACCTCTGATCCATCTGATTCAATGGCCCCTTCAAAGACGTGTCAGTCAACCCATACTGACTGGGGAGAAATGATTGTTAAATTTTGAGTGTGAACTTTTAAAAATGTATTTCTTTATCTAAAACTTAAATATAAAATTTTAAAAAAGGAAAAAAACATGATCATGTGTACAGAACATGAGAGGATTGAAAATATATAAGGATAAATTTCCATTTCAAGAAAGCATATATTATAATAGAACACATTGTATTCAGAACTGTCCCTCTTTTCTTTGCTTCCTTGAAGGTGTTCTTTTATTTTCTGCTGTATACTTTTTACTTTATCCTTTTTTTCCTTCTTTGCTCTTCCTACTTCCCCTAAGTAGGTTACACTTAAGCACACACACTTATACAAACACATACATTCAGATAGATAATCTATAATCACACACAAATATACACATATACAACCATATACATCAATATGAGGTTGTATTATATTTGTTCTCTGTTTCTCTGAAGGTGAATAACATCATCACTCCCTCTTAGGTCAAAGTCTTTCCATATTTTTCTAAATACACTATCTCATTATTTCCTATGCCATAGCAATATTCCAACTTCATACTATCTTGTTATTTTGACTAATCTAAAACAATAATAATTTGTCTGACATATAATGTAGTCTCCCAATTTTTTCTCTTTTATTTAAATCTATTTTAACTTTAACTTTGTCTGAGATCAATAATTGCTACCCCTGCTTTTTGTAAAATTTTCTTTTTGATGTAGGGGTTTTGAAATTTAGCAATGATGTTTCTGTAGGTTTTCAGGTAGTAATTTGGATCTGTGGAGGAAATTTGAAGAGCTTGAAATTTTCTGACCTACTTCTCCATCTTTCCAGAATCCTCCCTCCAAATGTGAACATTCTGAGGTGCCAGTAAATCTTGGAAAGCTGCAAATACTATGAATTAGGGCTTGATTAATTTTTTTGGTTGATTGTCTAGACTTAAAAGATTGATAGAGAAAATGTTAATATGCAGATTAAATTTAAAAATCTTTCACAGGTACTCCCCTCCTCCCTTAGAACCAGTTGTTAAGCATTTACCAACATACTCCATTTAAATCTCAATAAGTCAGAAAATTGATAACAAGTCCTGAGGCTTGTTAAATTTGGTTAAATATGTCTTTGATTCTTACATGAGTTACTCCTGTTCAACCCGTGATTTGGAAGTGAGAATATTCCTTTCAACTCCTTTTCTCTATCAAAAAATTACTATCCTATGAGCTTCAATTAGCAAAACTAAAAGGACTAGATAGACATAATAACTAGTTGGTTCTCTATTTCTTCCAATAGCAGAATCACTATGCTCCCTTCCTGAAAAATAACAATAACAATTACGAAGATTGAATGTGGTTACATTCATTATAGTAAGATTTAACCTATTATCATCCTAATGGAATTTTTAAAGACATCTATCAAAATTAGGCAGAAAGAGTAGTCAGTAAGGTATTAAGAATGGTTTGTAGTTTTAAAAAGGAAAAATAACTACTAGTTTTACTAGGCTAAGATGAGCAGTTAGATGGTACTATACTGCATAGAGCACTGGATCAGAAATCAGAAAGACTCATTTTTTCTGAATTCAAATCCAATCTGAGGTACTATGTGCCCCTGGACAAGTCACTTAATCCTGTTTGCCTCAGTTTCCTTATCTGTAAAATGAGCTAGAAAAGGAAATGGCAAATCACTTTATTATCTTGGCCAAGAAAATCCCCAAAGAAAATGGATCCACAAAGAGTAAAATAGGACTGAAAATAACTGAACAGGACAAGATTTTTTAGGCTCAATTAAAAAGCAAATAAACTACAAAAAGGAATGGATATCTTTGCCCTCCTAGAAAAAGAATTTATTTTGCTATCAGAATCTAGGAATGCAGATGATACATTATAAGTAGTACAATAGCAAACTCCACTCCAGCATAAAGTATAATATTTCTAGAAAACATTATTAAAATCAATAAACCTATACTAAGATTCTCTCTATGACAGTCTATATAATTCAATTTCTTTAAGCTAGGCAAAATCATGTTTTCTCATTATTTTTCTTTTTTATTATGAATTTTACAAACATGAGTATTTCCATATACAAATTAGAATAAAAATGAGGTTTTTTTGGTAAAAGTATAACAAAACTGTCCTAAATTCTATATCTGATTCTTAATTTCCTTATGTTCTCTCCAATGTATTTTCAAATGTTTTATTGATGCTCATTTCTTTTATTTCTTATTTTTTGGCAGCATTTTATCAGTATGTACCAAACTCCCCCTCCATTCAAACTCCTTCCTTTTACCTTTTTTTTTTTTTTAAATATATTAATCTTATTTTTCTACTGTGTTCACTCCCCCTCCATTTGAATAAATTAACAATAAATAAATAAATAAATCCATATGTTAAAATATATACATACATATATTTACACACACTCATATATATTTCTGCATTTTAAGTTTACCATGTCTCTGGCAAGTGGTGGGTGGCCTGATCCTTTAGACCTGAGGTTCATCATTGTGTTGCTCAGAGTTCTAAAGTCTTTCAAAATTATTACAGACTTGCAGTTGATTTAGTCAGCTTGTTGCATGATTGTTTCTACTTACATTCAGCAGCATATGCATTCATAATGATGGCAGCAGATGGCAGAAATCATCCAAACTTAAAACTTGGCATGGTATAATAGCCTAAATAAAGGCTCCAGGAGATCAAAGAAGAGCATAGTATAGAGTTGAACTGAATTCACCAAGGGTCAAGATTGGGAAAAGAGGAATCACTGACTAATGCAACAACATTAAATTATTTCTACTAGTGGTAATAAATGGAAATCTATATTTTATTTTTAGATTTCTAACTTTTTTCATTATATAAAATCTTTGCTTTTGGATTTATATAAAGATTGTTTACTGATAATAGATAATAGAATAATGCGTAAAATAATTCAGTTGGGCACAACTGAATGACTAAACAACACTATTAAATAAAGGTCCATTAATTCCTATGTTGTGTAGAGTTAGTTATAGAAAAGTGCTGCATTTTATCAATAACCTTTTCAGCATCTATTGATATAACTATATGATTTTATTATTAATATTTATAATCTTCCTTAAGTTGAATTAATCCTGAATTTCTGGCATAAGTTGAATAATCCTGAAATTCCCAATTTGTTCAAAGAATTTTTGTGATATGTTGCTGTAGCCTGCTTGTTAATTTAAAAAAAAAATTTTTTTTTGCATTAATATTCATGAGAGATATCAGTCTATGTTTTTTTTCCTCTATTTTTTCTCTCTTTGATATAGATATAAAAACAGTATTCTGATTTTAGAAAGATTTTGGGAAAATATTTTTTATTATTACCACAAATAATTTATATGATTAAGGAATTGTTTTCTTTTAATATTTTATAGAATTCATTTGGGAATTCCTCTAATCCTAAATTGTTTTTCTTTGATGGTTCATTTATGGCTTATTCATTTTCCTTTTTTGATTTCCAGATGTTTAAATAGTCATATAATTTAATTTCAAAATATTTATTGAATATCTATTATGTACCCAACACTAGACTGAGCACTATTAGGGGTTAAAAAAGGATTACACATTTACATTTTCATCCCACCCATTCAGCTCTTAACATTTGTGTCATTCAACTATTCAAATAAACACAAAATCCAGATGTAATTGAGGAAGTACTTATCAATATTTTGTCAAGATGACAAACATTAAGATGATTGGTTCATCATAAATGAACCTTAGGGATAAATGCATGGGCATCACATTGCCATAGAAAGAACACTGAATCTAAAGTAAGGTTATCTGGGTTTGAGGCACAGCACTGGCATTTAATAACAAGATTTCATTGGGGCAAATCATTCAATTTCTCTACATCTTATTTTTCTTCTGTTTTGAGATCATCTGATTAGAAAAATGTGAAAATTACAGAGAGAATTCAGCTCAATGTAAAGGTAAATACAGGAATACTTCATTATGCTTCACAGATATTGCACTTTTTATATGTGGCAACCCAGGATTGAGCAAGTCTATCTGCACTATTTTTCCAGCAGCATGAACTCATATCATGTCTGTGCATCACATGCTGATAATTCTTGTAAAATTCAAACTTTTTCATTATAAAAAAGTTTGAATATTACAAGAATCACCAACATGCGACATAGAAACATGATATGAGCTCATTGTAATTGTTTTGTGGCAGCACAAATCATAGCCTCATAAGACAGAAAAATTAATAAATATTGTTTGTGTTCTGCCTGTTCCAACAATGAGCCATTCCCCATTTCTCTTTCTCTCCTGGGGTCTCACTATTCCCTAAGACAAACCAATATTGAAATTAGATCAATTAATAACCCTATGATGGCCTCTAAATATTTAAGGGAAAGGAAGAATCAATTGATGTAGCAATCAATGTGTTTATATGGGTAAAAACCGTGTTAAAATGAACATCAGGGAAACTTTGAAATAAAAATAAGGATTTGCATCATAACATACAGCCTGTGCTGAGAGGGAAGAGTTTATTACTTTATCTAGGTTATAGAGTGGGCATTTATGAGTTGATGATGTTTCTGTTTATTAGCCTTAGGATTTTTAGCACCAAATAGCAGAATGTCTTCTTGAAATTTGGAGAAGAGTAGAATATATGTTTGACACAAAGGAGACAGAGAGAGACAATGACACAGAAACTGACTTCTATGCATAACTTAAGGAAATGGTAGACTTAAGTAATTGCCACTTTTGCTTCAAGATAATATTCTCTTTATTTAGAATTTTATTGCCTCTTTCATAATGTGTTCATAATATTTTCCTAACTCCTCCAATTGGAAAAAAGGATTGTTTATAATGTTGTTTTATGAATAATATTATTATTCATCTGTGTTTAATTTTGAAGTTTTTCTATGGTGTTTCATGTTTTGAGGAGAATAATGGCAAGTACTACTCAGAGAGTCTTTGATTTATGGAAAGATACATAAAAGAAGTGAAACCTTCTCAGCTAGGAACTTAATTACCTTTTTGTTAACAACACTTTACCCAGTGATCCAGATCTAGATCCAGATCCACTGCTAGAGTGAGTAAATTCAATGGATTAACTTACAAGAAAGGTAGTTTGAATTCATACAAATCCACTCATCATAACAACATAATCTTACCTAAAGAGCCATGAAACTGTTCATACCCATTGTGCTACCCTTACTAAATATGTACCTCAAAGAAATCAAAGGAAAAGAAAATGGACCTATGCATACAAAAATATTTATAGTATAAAAAAACCAAAAAGTAACTTAACTTTTTGTGCTGGCAAAGAATTGTCCAACAATTGGGGCTGAACAAGTGTGGCCTGTGATTGGGAGGGAATACTATTTACTACAAGAAATGACAAAAGGGGTATTTTCAGAAAAAATAATAAAACTTATATGAACTAATGCAAAGAGAAGTGAAAAGAACTAGGATATCATTGTGAACAGCAATACTGTAACATGATCAACTGTGAAAGACTTAACATTCTCTCTTAATCTATATTTCAAAATGATACTAGGTCAGTATTTTAACATAAAGTTCTTAGTCCTTCCTATCCAATAAGCATTTACCAAGGATCCCCCATATGCCAGGAATTATGCTGAGTGCTGAGGCTGTTACAACTAATAAAAAGAGAGACAGTCTCTGCTTTGTAGGAATGTGCAATGTAATTGGGCAAAAACAACACACAAAAGGAAGCAAGAAGGCCTTGGAGTGCAGATACTTGGAGGTAGGTGGTACTGGTCTATGGAGCAATTACCAGGTAGAACAGCCAACTCAGCGTCAAGTAATTGAGAATACAGTATCTGCTCTCTACAAAGGAAGGTATTGGGAGGAGTTTGGTCTATTTTCCAGGTCACCAATCAGAGAAGAGAGAAGGCTGAAGGAGTTAGGGTCAATCAAAGCTTCAACTAGCAACACAGTGATAAAATTAAAGTGATGAACTTAACTTGAGAAGGGCATTTTGTTCTATGGAGCTGAAACTCCCAGAGCAATAGAAGCAAAGTTCAGTAATTCTCACTTGAATTGGAAACTCTTATCATTTATTCTTTAATTGTCAGTTCCAAAATAATAGCCTGTACTTAGGGTTATGCTAGAACTAGCTCAAATCCACTGAGAAGAGCTGATTCATAGTTTCAGTGTAAACATTTATATTTCAAAATCAGCAAACTAAAAGTTTGGTTTATTATTTTGTTGATTGGCTAGATTTAAGAAAGTGATGGGAAATAACAATAAACTTTCATTAATTAACTACTGAGTAAATTGACTAATCTTAAAAGCATGCCATCCATACTTTTTTGCCCCTTAGAGAGCTGATTGTTAAAACATTTACTAGCATACACCACCCTATATTGAAAATTTTTTGGCTTTAACAAGCACCTATTTCTAAGTGGGAACTAGATCACAGTTTAAGAAGCAACTCTAGTTCTTGAGAAGTAAATTAGGGTGGTATCCTGGAATTAAGACTCTTCCTTCCCTTGATAGACTCTTGACTCTTGATAGAAGGTCTAGGTGTACCACCATTTTATGTGATAATCTGTCTATATGATAATCAAACTATAACTGTAATTTTACCTGGACTCCATAGCTGTGTTTTATCTAATTTTTAAAAATTTGGTTTTGTTTGAACAAAATATAAATTGTAATTCAAAATGTTCTGCAAAAGTGATTTTCAAAGGCAAGATGAGTTTCTTTCTCTAAGCGAGATGACTAGAATTGGAATTAATTGAATTAATAAATTTGTCTCTGGTAAGCTTGGGGCCAAAACAGCAGAGCACATATTTTTTTTTTCTCTTGCTTTAATGTCAGACTGAAGAATCTCCATTTTATTCCAGAGACAGTATGCAATGAAGCTCTCTGAGCAGAAAAGTGACATGGCCAGAATCTTGTTTTAGGAAGATTATTTTGGTAAGTGTTTGGAGGGTAGACTGAAGAGAGAAGAGACAGCAGGGAAAACAAAATGGAGGGGCTATAATAGGATCAATATCTGGCAGGATCTTTCTTATTCACCCTAATTGCTGTATAGATTGGGTTAGTTCCTTCACTAAAAGACAAAGAAGCTGTCCCCAAAACTTGGTTAGCTAAAAGAACTAAGAATCAAGCCAGATCATCATTGATATAATTTAGTGGTCTCAAGCTATTTGATATGACATTTTCTCAGTCAAAGAGAGAAAGGACTAACATTTCTAGGGAAGAGTTCAGAAAGAAAGCAGAACAGAGGATTTTGGTTCTCAGTAGAGTCTGAATCATCAGGACAAGAGAATCAAGAGATGGCATTTTGTCAACCATCTGATGGTGTAATGCCTGAGAAACTGAGCAAGATAGAGATTAAAGAAGAATTTAATAATTTATTTAAAATGGAAAGATTTACTGGGACCAAATGGATCCATGGTTTGGTCCCAGGACTGAATGAGACTATCATCTCCAAGAATCCAGCAGTAAATGTCAGATACAAGATTCTTTTATAGGGTAACAAAACCAATGACATAACAGGGGAGCTATCTGGATGGGAATGACTTAATGAGGGGAAGAACCTAGGATGAGAATGACATAATGGAGGGAGGTACTGAAAGGCTCCTGATAGTCTAATGATGTCTAAAATGGATAAAGAACATCAAACATTATGAGGGAATGATTATAGCCTAAGGTCTAAGATATAAGACTTTTATCCTATCAAACATTAAGAGGGAATGGTTATAACTTGAGGCAGAGTAACTAAATAGGACAATTAGAGAAACTGGGTCAGGACATTAAAAGAGAACTGTGGCACAGCAATGGGAGAAGAACCAAGTTATTAGAGCTTTCAGAGTTCTATGATGATCAAGTATATTGGAGGCAGCTTTCATGGCTTGAGAGAGCAAATCCCAGGGATGGGAATAGTAAAAGATGGCAAAAGGTAATTCTATAGTATAACTTAATTAAGAAGGATGTCTTATTTTAAGGAAAAAATAGAATCCTGATTGAATATAATAATAACTAACATTTATATAGCACTTATTCTGTGCTAGGTACTTTACTAAGCACTTCACAATAATTATCTCATTTGATTCTCACAGTAATTCTGGAAAGTAAAGTTCTATTATTATCCTAGGAAACAGAAGCAAACAGATTAAATTACTTGCCCACTTATTATAGCTAATAAGTGTTTTTAAGTTTAATTCAGGCCTGAACTCCAGGCCTGCCTCTATATCTACTGTGAATAAATTATGGTATAATGGAAATAAGATTAAAGTAAACTAAAATTAAGAAGGCAGTTAAGTGACACAGTAGATAGAGTGCCAAAGGAAGACTTGACTTTATGAGTTCAAATAAATTAATCGTTTGATTAATTCAAAGGGTTCATGAATTAATCAATTCACTTTGTAATGCCAGAGAAACTGAGGCAAGACATAGTTTGGTTTTTAATCTTTTAATGTGGAGAGTTTAGACTAGCTGACCAAATGGAACTCATGTTCAGAATCATTCAGCCCAGAGGAACTGAGGCAGGGAACTTTTATCTGGTTTTAGCTAAACAGGATGCATAACCTGAATATACAACCCTGAGAAATAAAGGGGGAGGAGAGGAAGGTGAGGACATTGGATGGATGGACAAGCCATAATTCCTAGAGAGGATCATAACTTAATCCTGACAGGATAAGGGTCAAGATAAGAAGTTTGAGGGCAGAAGATAACAAGGCAATGGGCAATAATCAAAAGGAGGGGAAATTATCCCAACAAGGATTGAGATAAAGCATCTAGAGTTTATGACTCAATGTTATGTCAAAGTTTTTTCCTGACTCATTCTCCCAGTCCTAAAGGCAAGGAATGGGGGTAGGGGTAACCATAATTTTATTCAGTACATAACAATTTAATCCTGTTTGCCTCAGTTTCCTCATCTGTAAAATGAGCTGGAGATTGCAATGGTAATCACACTCTAGTATCTCTTCCAAGAGCACCCGAAAAGGGATCATGAAAGGTTAGAAACGACTGGAAAACAACATAATATTTATTTCCTTCCCATTTGTCATAAATTTTGAGAGAAAAAATAGGAAAATTTGAAAAAACAAATAAAGGATAATAGCAGTGTCTATCCAGAATGTCAAAACAAAAGGTATAAATAAAACTTTTTTTAAAGAAATAAATGTTTCAAAATTCTTTTTCTTCCTACTACAATTCCTTCCCACAGGGAGGCAAGGGCAGGAGAGAAGAAGAACATTTCCACATTTGAACAGGTGGGGAGTAATTTCAAAATATTACTGGAAAATAGGAATGGATGAAAAAAAAATTAGTTTCAGGGTTCATGTATTTGTTATTTTGCTGCTATGTAACAGCCTTTAATTCAACCTGCTGTTTAATCTATGCTCACAGTAGGGATATTTCCTATTAGTCTGAAAAGGACAAGGGTCAGTAGGTAAAAGATAACAGAAACCTGCTCTTTAAGGGGTTTGCAACCTAGATGAGAAGAGAAAACAGATTCACATAATCACTAAGGGAAGTATAACAGTCTTACATTTTGAGATAACACTTTAGGAATTAAAATTCTTAGAGAGTCTGTATGCTTGGAAGAATTGTTAAGAATCTACAAGACAGAGAAATCCTTAGTGCATTCTAATTAACTCACAGCAGGTGATAAATTTGTTTAATAAAGAACAGTTTAAAAAAACAACTATGAAGAATACCTTTAAAAAGGACAGCAATATATTCAGGAAAAGAAACTATACTCAGGAAAAAAGGAAAGGGATTAAAAAAAAAAAACACAAAGTCAATTTGTAGGTAAAAAAAAAAAAGTGATGACAAGAATTTTAAAAATCTGAATAAATTAACCGAAGAACTCAGAATCATTGTAAACAAACCATTCAATGTATCAGAAGAATAAACTAAGAAAAATGAGCCTCCTGTAATGAATTGAAACTTGGTTAAAGTGTACCTGAAATGATAAACTTTTCTCCGAATTGCCTTTTAACAAAAGAATTAAAAAGAAATGGAGCAATTAGGAAGAATAATGACTTCACAAATGACTATTGACATACAAAAAAAAGTAAGACTATTTTGAAGGTAAACCAGTCTAGAAGAGAGATAACTTGAATGCAGGGATATGGATGAGGTTTTCAAGGAACATACTGAAATTTACAATTATTCAAAACAAATGAGGTATTTAGAAATCATTTTACTAATTATTGGACCATAGTAAAAGCAGTAGAGTTCCAAAACTCAAAATACATTTATTAAGCACTTACTGTCTCAAATACTGTGAATTATCCTGTTTGGTTTTTTTTAGCAATATTTGACCAATTAATGGAATTTATGGTATTGCAGAGACAGTCTAGCATGGTAGATAAGAAAGCTGCATTGGGAGTTAAGAAAATCCACATTTGAATATGGATTCTGACATATACTGGTTGTGTGACCCTGAGTAAATCATTGAATGCTCCTTGCCCCAGGCCATAAGTTGAAGAGAAGTTTCTTATTGGGAACTATTCATTGATAGTCAAAAATTTTAAATTATTTTAGGATAGTATCAAAAAGCACCATTGCAAATCTATATGATCAATTCAACAAACTTTTATTTCAAATTATTTAAGCGTATCAAGAGAACAATTTTTCTTTTATTTGAATTTTAGTAAGAAATATAGTAACCAATTTTTTAAATAACTTTTTATTGACAGAACCCATGCCAGGGTAATTTTTTACAGCATTATCCCTTGCACTCACTTATGTTCCGATTTTTCCCCTCCCTCCCTCCATGCCCCCCCCCCAAGATGGCAAGCAGTCCTTTACATATTGAATAGGTATAGTAACTATTTTTGTGAATTTTCTTTAAAATTAACTTGCAAAATACTATATATAAAAAATGAATTATTTTATTCTCACAGTAAATAGTAAGAAACAAGCATATTGATATAAATGTGAGAAAATGGATTCCAGTCCATCATATTCATCACTTAATTGTATTCCTGTCCTATATAGCAGTACCCAGGACTGTGATAGAATCTTCACTTTCATCTCTAATAAAGATAAAACAAAGTTACTCTTTATTAGCATACAAAATAAAGGAAATTTAGACTCAACTATTGCATCCAGAAGAAAAATAACTTGAAATAGAAATTGTAGAAACAAAAGAAACTCAAAAAATGAGTACTATGACTGACCTCTAAGAGATTATGAATCTGCAGGGCAAACGTAAAGAAGAAAAGGCGAAATTATTCTAGGCCTGCTTATAAGGGGGTATCAGATAAAATATGACAATAGAGGACTATAGAATTTCAAAACTTTATAGAGAATCTGGTCCAGTCTTCTCATATATAAATTAACTGGATACTAAAGAAACAAAGTGATAACGTACATACATAATACATACTAGCATGTTGTTTAGTGATTTTCAGTGTCTGACTCTATGATCCCAGTTTTTGGAGTTTTCTTGGCAAACAAACTGGATTGGTTTGACATTTCTTTTTCCAGTTCATACTACAGAGAGGGAACATGAAACAGATTTAAATGACACAGCTAATAAGTATCTGAGGCCAGATTTGAATTCAATTCTTCCTGATTCCAGACCCAACATTCAATCTACTTAGCCACCTAGATACACACACACACACACACACACACACACACACACACTTACACATAAGTAATTAGCTCTCCATCTACATACTTAAATTTACACATAGGCTATTAGTTCCCTCCATATTCATATATATATACATATTTACCCAGAGACAAATAGTTCTCTAAATACATATATAGATTTACACATAAGCTATTAATTTTCTTTATATATGTATATATACATACATACATTTATGCACAGGCTATTAGTGCTCTCTGTATATATACATATTTATATTCATACATATGTATTGTATTGTATATTGTATATAATTGAACACCAGATAAGAGCTTCCTGAATACAGAAGATAAATAATATAGAACTACAAAGAGATAAAACAAAATGAAAAAGAAAACTCCAGAAAGAATTAAAATTATTGATTAATTAGCAAAGGTGAATAGAATCTTGAATTTAGAGAGTTTGTCACCAAGGAGCTTGATAGCTTTTTTATAAATTAAAATCTAAGTCATTCCCATCATCTTGTGAAATAGATTGTAGGTAGACTGGCATGAGGGCTGGTGAATATATAAAAGCCAGAAGGTTCCCCATAATTTATTCAACCCAAAACAGTTCATTTTATTTTTTCAATAAATAAATCAAAAAAGAGAAAATAAGGAGAGTTAAAGATATATACATGCATTACATATGTGATACCAACGTATGAAGTCTATGCTCCCTTTTGATCATTTTCGATCTATGCACAAAATGCTTTGTTATTTTTTGCTTTATATCCTTGAAGTTGATCTGTATGTTCTTATATTTCTGCTTTTAACTTTACATAATTTCAAACAGGTATATCCATATTTCTTGCTATTTCTTGAAATTTCAAACTTTAAAAGGCTATAATTTCATTAAAGTGTATACTCCTTCATGGATGCAAAACACATTCTCCATTCTTTGGTAGAGGATTTTCATAAGTCATAGGAAGAAGGCAGAATGACACAATGGAATGAGTTCCAATTCTAGGATCAGAGGACCTGGATTCAGATCCCACCTTTGTTACTTGCTATCACTGTGATTTTGGGCAGATCATTTTATTAAGGATCATGCCTAAGTGTGAAGGGGCAGGTAGATTCTCTGAAAGCCCCCACAGCTGTGAATCATAACACTCCTGAAGGAATTGTAAATAGGCCTTTACTGATGCAGATGTTACATGTGCATTGGGAATGAAATAAATTGGAGGCAAGAGGGAAGAGGAGAGAAGTCAGAGAATGCAATAGCCTCTCAGTCTCCTTGTAGTTTTATCATCCTTTCACATGGAGGGATCTATTCTGCTGGTCAGAATTAGCAGCCACTAGCAGGTTGTGCTCATAACATCATCAATATCTAGTTAGATTTCAATTTCCTTAAATATAAATTGAGGAAGTTGGATTGTAATCCACTTAAATTGACCTTAACTTTGTTCCTTACCCATGGTATTCCATGTCAGGTCTATATGTTTGAAATGGCTTTTCCCCATATTTGGAATGAAATCCCTCCTCATTTCCACTCAAATGGAAATGCTTGCTTGCTGGCTCTCTTCAAGTCGTAGTTTAAGCCTCATCTTCTATAGATAGTCTTTCCTGATCCCCATTCTCATCCATCTTCCCTCCCTAACTATTTTGTACTTGTTTTGTTTACACTAAAATGTGTGTTTTCTTTCATGATGAAATGTAAATTCCCTGAGGGCAAGAATTGTTTCTTTTTGATTTTGTCTTTGTAGCCTGTCACAGCCCTTGATATAATAGTATGTATTTAATAAATGCTTGGAGTTTGGTGGATTAATTGGTTGTCTAGATGTTCTCTGAGGTTCTTTCCAGATCTAAATCTGTTATCCTTTGAAAAAATTATCATCTAGCAATGTTGAACTAACCATTGCTTAATCTAAATATAGTCCTTCCTTTCCCCATATTTAGTTCTATAGAATCTTCACTCTATTTTTATAACCCTCAAGAAACCAAGAGAACCTCTGTAACATAAGGAGGTATCGTGGTCACACACATACACACATTTAATTTGCCATTTTTCTTATGGCACATCATATTCCATTACATTCCATAGCTACCTATACCATAAATCCTTAAGCCTTTTCAATCACAAACAAACACTTAAATTGTTGCCAGGTTTTGTTATTGGATATAGAACACAGAATATATAGCAGAAGAGATTTTAGAGACCATCGGGTCTCTTATTCTACAAATAATGAGAGTGAGTACCAAATTTATAAAGTAAGGATCACATGGATAGCAAATAGGGAAAGAAGCCAAGAGTATATTTATACATATATGTATATAGTATGTATATACATATTTATATGCATAATATCTATCTATATATGTGATAGAACTGTTATATAGATATAAATATTAACATAGTAATTATTTATATATTATATTTTAAGAGCTTCATTTTAGTAACATCATGAGGTCAATGGGTATCATTTTTATAATTCTTGTTACATATTACCAGATTATTCCAAAAAAGCTAACACCAATTTAGCTAACAATTCAACAATGCAATAGATGCTGTAACTATGCAGTCTTGTTAACATCTAATTCTATTTTCTAATTTTACAAGGACATTCAGTTCCCAAGGGCTGAAGTGACTTTCCAAACATTACACCAGTAGTAAAGGCTCAAGCTTGGATTTGAATTCAGGTTCCAAAATTCCAAATTCACCATATTGTCTCTCTAAGGATTTTTCTGGTGAGCATATTAACAGTAATGGGATGGGATGATAAAAGCATGAGTATTTGTTCATTCATAGTTATAGCAAACAGTTTTTCAATTTGAGGTGTTCATTTGCAAAGAATTATCCTAACTTCAGGCCTTAGTTATGAAAAAAAGCAAGATGAAAGGCAGATAACTTCCACAGATAATTCAGAATTTCAAAGGCATACTTGATTAAAAAAAAATCAATTTTATTTAATTAAATAAATAGTTATTTAGCATGCATTATTTGCAAGACACTAGGCAGCATCATATGTCATCAAAACTGAGCTTACTGTCAAATAAGTGGGGAAACAGGCACATAAATAAGCATGATACAAAGGAAAATTACAAAAGATTCTATCTCTGCTCTGGAAATTTTCCCTGATTTGTTCCCCATTCTTAGAATATTCTCTCTCCTCATCTTAACTTCTGGCTTCTCTGGCTTCCTTCAAGTCCCAGCTAAAAATCCTACCATCCACAGGAACCTACTCCAACCTCTCTTAATTCTAGCATCTTTCCTTTGTTTTTGTTTTTATTTTTAATTTTCACACATATTTGTTAGTATTTTTCTTCTCCCATTAGAATGTTAGTTTCTCGAGTGTAGATTTTTTGACTCTCTTTAAATCCCCAATACTTAGCACTATGTCTGGCAGATACTATACTCACTGGGCTTCTTTGCCACAAATAATTGCTTTACTATTATTTTTTAATGTAAAACATTTCCATAAAAGTCACATTATGGAAGAAAACATAGGTCTCTCATTTTAATAAAACAGATCTCAAGAAAAATGAAGTTTTGAGAGAGAGAGAAAGAGAGAGAGAGAAAGAGAGAGACAGAGAGAGAGACAGAGAGAGAGAGAGAGAGAGAGAGAGAGAGAGAGAGAGAGAGAGAGAGAGAGAGAGAGAGAGAGAGCTTCAATCTGTATTCAATCAGTTACTTTTTTTGAGTATGGATAAGATTTTTCAGATAGTATACTCTTAATAAATGCTTTTTGAACGACTGAGATACAAAAAGACCCCATGAGCTTTAAGAAAATCTGGGGAGGAAGAGATGTCTTGCAGTTGAAGAATTAGGAAAGACTCTATGAAAGTAGTGAGGTCTTAAAGGCAAGTATACACAGCCATGTCAACTGTCAATTACAAAGCAGCCAGAACGATTAAGAGAACAGTAGAGTGTGTCAGAAAACTTGGAATTGTTTGGACAGTGCAGAATCATAGTGAAACATAATCATGTTTATTTAGCAACTTCCCAAATTGCTTTATATTCTGATCAATTTCAACCAGCAACATACCAGAAGAATTAAGCAGTATTTACAAGTCAAGTTACTGAATTCTGTTTTAAACATTTCTGCTATTCATGCTTGTGAAAGTTTGTATGTGAGGGGATTCTTTGTATCATTTCTTTTGTGTGCAGAAAATAAATGCTTCCTCCAAACCTGCCCTAGAGTATACTTTTCTTTTTCCTTAGAGGGAATACTGTAGACATGAATCACAACCTAAAAAAAGGACAGAGATAGAGATCAACTACATGTAGATCTATGTATAGATATAGGTGGTATGGATAAAGACATAATTATCTATGTCCTGAAGACAGGAATCATGTGTGTGTGTGTGTATATAAGTGTGTATGTATGTGTGTATATGTATATACATATATACAAATATATATGTATGTATTTCTGTATGTATGTATATGTGTGGGTATAGGCAGATATATACATTAAGGCAATGGGTAGCAAGAAATTACTAAAGAAGTAAACCTTAACACAATTCTCAGTATTAGGTTCTGCTACACAAGGAGCAGAAGCATCAAGCTCTTTTCAGATTTGTTGACCCAAGTTAAAAGGGACTTAGTCAAAGTCTCTGTGCTATTGTTGTGTTGTTTTCCAATTGTGTCCAGCTTTTCGTGATTTCTTTTAGGGTTTGTTTGGGTTTTTTGGTAGAGATAATGGAGTAGGTTGCCATTTCCTCTTCCAACTCATTTTACATAAGAAGGAACAGAGGCTTTCCAAAATATATAGAGAATCGACTCTAATTTATAAGAAATCAAGCCATTCTCCAATTGATAAATGGTCAAAGGATATGAACAGACAATTCTCAGATGAAGAAATCGAAACTATTTATAGACATGAAAATAATGAAAAATCATTATTAATCAGAGAAATGCAAATTAAGACTACTTTGAGATACCACTACACATCTGTCAGATTGGCTAGAATGACAGGGAAAGAATGAGGAATGTTGGAGGGGATGTGGGAAAACAGGGACACTGATACATTGTTGGTGGAATTGTGAACACATCCAGCCATTCTGGAGAGCAATTTGGAACTATGCTCAAAAAGTTATCAAACTGTGCATACCCTTTGATCCAGCAGTGTTTCTACTGGGCTTATACCCCAAAGAGATACTAAAGAAAGGAAAGGGACCTGTATGTGCCAAAATGTTTGTGGCAGCCCTGTTTGTAGTGGCTAGAAACTGGAAAATGAATGGATGCCCATCAATTGGAGAATGGTTGAGTAAATTGTGGTATATGAATGTTATGGAATATTATTGTTCTGTAAGGAACGACCAGCAGGATAAATACAGAGAGGCTTGGAGAGACTTACATGAACTGATGCTAAGTGAAATGAGCAGAACCAGGAGATCATTATATACCTCAACAACAATACTGTTTGAGGATGTATTCTGATGGAAGTGGATCTCTTAGATAAAGAGAGCTAATTCAGTTTCAATTGATCAAGGATGGACAGAAGCAGCTACACCCAAAGAAAGAACACTGGGAAATGAATATAAACTGTTTGCATTTTTGTTTTTCTTCCCAGGTTATTTATACTTTCTGAATCCAATTCTCCCTGTGCAACAAGAAAACTGTTCAGTTCTGCACACATATATTGTATCTAGGATATACTGCGCCATATTTAACATATATAGGACTGCTTGCCATCTAGGGTAGGGGATGGAGGGAGAAAGGAGAAAAATAGGAACAGAAATGAGTGCAAGGAATAATGTTGTAAAAAATTACCTGGCATGGGTTCTGTCAATAAAAAGTTATTATTTTAAAAAAAAATTATATGCTATCAAGCTAAGAAAAAAAACTAGGAAAAAATACTGCTCATAATTTTCTATCTTATGAAATCTGCACTGAAGTTTAATGTTTAGAAAAGAGAATGATCAGACTCGATAAATTATAATGAACAAACTTGGTCTTGGCAGTCTGATAAATAAATTCCTCTTGGTAGAGGGGTAGAAGACTACAAATATGTATTATAATATATACAATTAGGGAGTAACCATATCAATGTACTTTGCTTAAATGTTTTTCTTTGTTATAAATAAGGGTTCTATGTATATGTTTGTATGCATTTGTGATGAGACAAGTTAATGGAAATACTACAGTATAAAAACAAAAAATAGCGATAAAAGAAAAGAAAGTTGTTTTTTTTTTTTTTTTTGCATTGTGTAAGTATTTATTGACATTATGTTCTTACTCTGAAAACAGTATTTATTTGTTGTTGTTGTTGTTGTTGTTTTAATATGACTCAAGGACAAAAAAGCCTGTTTGATCATTGGCAAGAAGCCAGACAAGACGTGGTATATAAAATTCAGTCCAGAAGGCTCTTAATGGATTCAAGCAACTCTCCATTAAGGACTGTGACCACCTGGACCACCTTCTGGACTAAATCCACAAGAGAGAACTAAAAGTAAAAAATGAATAGTGTTTCTAGCATTAGGTGATTAGAATAAGATAGGCTATAATCAGAGGGATTTTGATGCTCAAAGGAGATAATGGATATAAAACTTTTTGCAAGCTTTAAAGCACTGGATAAATGCCAGTTATTGTTATCTGATTGATAGTCACCAATCCTCCAATCTATCAATTACTTCATTTCTTGAATCTTCTAATGACCTCCTCCTGAGCTTAAGCAATATTTATAGTGCAATACAGGAGTATGTTGCTAAATTTTTAATAGTAAGTTTGGAAATGGCAAAAAAGAAGGTATGCACACATATTTTTAAATTTAATCTTAATTATTAATATTTTTAAAAGCCTAGACAAAGAAAAAGACAATAAAACAAATCCTAATTTTTAGCAACTGTATTTTTCTGAGGTGTAAATGCTCACAGTGAAAATTTAACAATGAGCTCTCACATGTGTTAGGTGAGTCCATCACATTCCCTGAAGCTTTTTAAAAAACCAACAAAAACTTCTTTTATGATGACAAGTTCTATCATGATTGTCTTAATAACAGTAAATACATTTATGTCGCATGCATTTTTTCAATCACTACACCTTAAGTAATTGTTAAATGAGCGACCTCAAATCACAGTTATTACAATTTTCAACTTTTCACATTTCTTAAAAGTAACAATGAAGATTAGTGTTACTTTCTATAATTTTAAGGAAGTAGCACCATCTGGTGGATAACAGCAAGAATTTAAAGGAGTTGGGGGGGTGGGGGGGATTGATATACAAATGGTTATGTGTATATTTGTTGTCATGGTTACCGGTGATGTAGAGTTGTCTGGAATTTGGCAGCTTCTTCTTAGAAAGTCAGCAAACAGACACAAAACAGGGATGTGCCCTCTCTTTGCAACTTTAATTGACCTCTGTTCAAATAACATTCAAATGGACTGCAGAAATCTCTGGTAAGAGAAAGTTATTTAAGCCTTGAAAATATTACTTCTAAATACTCTTGGCATTGGTATTGGCAGTTTAAGTGAAGTGTTCATCCGGTCCTAGACAAACTTCTAAATATAGACCTCCTCCTCAATTAACATTTATCCCTAAATCACCAGCAGAGGGCTTTTCTTCAGACTTAGAAAGTCAATAAATAAAATAAAATGCTGCTACCTTTTTCTGAGACGAAGGCACGGTGTAAGTCTCCATTCTTTCCTAGAAGCATTAGGAAAAGGAAGAAGAGCTATTCCCATGCAATCTAAGTCATAGATTCAGAGCTGAAAGAGACCTGAGAATCCAATGCAACCTCTCTATTTTTTTTTTAATTTTTTTTTCTGAAACAAGTGGGGTTAAGTGACTTGCCCAGGGTCACAAGCCAGGCAGTATTAAGTGTGTGTGATCAGATTTGAACTCAGGTCCTCCTGACTTCAGGGCTGGTACTCTATCTACTGTGCCACCTAGCTGCCCTATAACTTCTCTATTTTTCAAGAAGAAAATGAAAACATGAAGTGATTTGCCCAAATTCACATTTAGTAAATGTTGGAATGAGGATTCATACTTATTTCTTTTCTAACTCTAAATCCAATACTTCCCGTTACTCTGTCTCAAATCTTTCATTTTGGAGATATTCATTGGACTAAATTTACTAAGTATTTTAAGCCTTTTCATGTTTACTTAGCATTTAAAAATTTCAGAATACTTTCCTTACACCAAAGCTATGAGTTAGGTAGAATATGTATTACTATATTTGTTTTAGAGCTGAGAAAGCTGAGGCATAGAGCAGTCAAGTGATGTATATGGGGAGAAATAGCTAGTAAGACAAGATAAAAAGCAATATCCCTTTCTCCAAAATCAGAATATATTCTGCTATAGCATCTTGTCTTTAAAAATCAGGCCATTAGATTTTTGGTGATGGTGGTTTTAATTAGAACAGTGACACAGGCAGTATAAGTGATGAAGCATGTCATAGAAGCAGACTTCTGGGCTGGGACCAGGCAAGTTCAGAAGCTCTCATGACTCAACTCCTTCTGTAATCTGTGGGATGAGATGGGGAGAGATATTAGTTTGCACAGTAACCAGACTTAAAACCAGGAACTGGATTAAAATGTTGGTTTTACTGAATAAGAAAATGTTTTTGAAGCAAGTGAAACTAGAAATACATTGTACACAGTAATAGCAAGTTTGTGCAATGATCAACTATGAAAGACTTGGTTCTTCTAGGTGGTTCAATGATCCAAGATAATTCCAATAAATTTTGGATAGAATATACCATCTGCATCCAGAGAGGGAACTATGGAGACTGAATGTAAATCAACACATTCTATGTTCACTTTTTTTCCTTTTTCTATTTTTTTCCTTGTAGTTTTTCCCTTTTGTTCTGATTTTTCTCTCCCAACCTGATTCATAAAGAAATGTGTATTTAAAAAAAAATTAATGTACATACATAACCAGAAAAAACGAAAGCAGTATAGTTGGGGGGAAAAAGTGTTTAAATGAGTCCTCAAAGATTTCCTCTCCATATAAACCAGTTAAGTTTGCACAGAAGATATTTTCCATTATCAAAAATTACTGTGCAACAGATACCAAACAAAAGCATGCTTCTGGTCACAAAGAAGAATGGGAAAGAGAAAATGAATGGCCTGGGTTAGTGGTAGCATCTAGAAACAAATCCATGCCAGTGACACATTGACTGAGAAAACCACAAAATAACATTATCTATGTTATACTGTATTTTTATTTATTTTGTTAAACATTTCCCAACTATATTTTAATTAGATTAGCATTAGGAGTTTTGCTGTAGGCCTAAAGTTTGACACATCTGGCTTAGGGTGTCATGAGCATCATCATTGTATATTTATTGACAACCTATTATGTACAAAAGTCTGGGACAGATTTTGGTGATTTGAAGATGTATAAGAATCCCTTTAGGGGCTAAGTTTCCAATATGGAAGCTAGGATACACACACAAAAATATGAGTAGCAATACAAGATAACATATGCAAAGCAACAAAGATGTGATGTAGACACTAAAGGAGGCATTAATATAGTATTTCATTATAAGAAATGCATGTATAATATAGTAGAAAGAACATTGTACTTAGATAACCTGGGTTCAAGTTTCAGCTCTACAACTTATTACTGGATGACACAGAGAACATAGTAAAGGTTCTTTGTTTTTAAAAATATTAATATTTTCTGTTTTTACATTCTTACATTTCTCATTGCATCACTCCCCCAAATTTCCCAGGAAATTGTCCTTTATAATAAAAGGGTGAGGGGAAAAAAAAGAATTTCAGCAAAATTAACAAACATATCAAGAAATTCTGACATAACATTTGATGCCCAAACCCATGGTTCCCTACCTCTACTAAAAAGTGGAAAGAAGTGTCCTTTCATAACTTCTATGCACCAAATTTGATTGTGATAATATCATATCATTCAGTTTCAATTGTTTTGTATTGTCATTGTTCTTACTATTTACATTGTTACAGAAATCCAGCAGATGTTTTTCTTGTTCTCAATTCATTTTGCATCACCTCAGATGTCTTCCCTTACTTCTCATTTTGAGCATTTTCATTATTTCAAACATCAGAGTAACATTCCATCATATTTATGTGCTATAATTTGTTTAATCCCTCCATCGATAGACATCTTCTTGTTTTAGTACTTTCCTATAACAAAAATTGTTGCCACAAATATTGTGATGCATATGAGGCCTTTCTTTTTGATACTGATTTCCCCACGAGGACATAGGCCCTGAAGTGGAATTTTTGTCAAAGAACAGGGACATTTTCATCATTCTCTTTAAACAATTTCAAATTTCTTTCTAGACTGACTGGACCAATTCAAAGTACTATTAACAATGCATTGGTGTGCCTGTTTTTCCATATTTCCTCAACAACACTATTCCCATCTTTCAGTATCTTTGCCAATTTGTTAGTTTTAGATTTGTTTTGATTTGCATTTATCTTACTTTTAGTGATATAAGTCATTCTTACACATGGTATAATTTGCAATTCTTTTGAGAATTGGTCATATTTTTTCACTGTTTATCTATTGCTTATCCTCTTCAAGGTTCAGGCTTCTTATCTGCAAAATGGAAATGATAATTTATATGCATATAATGTGTATATATGTATACGTATAAGGATGCATACATACACATTCATACAAATATATATGTGTATTTATCTATATGTGGAGAGACAGAAATAGCAGTGAGGTGGCGTGTGTGTGTGTGTGTGTGTGTGTATGTGTGTGTGTGTAATAGGGCAACAGGTGGCACAATGGACAGAGTGCCAGGCCTAGAGTCAAGAAGATTCATCTTCCTGGGTTCAAACCTGGCTTCAGACATACTAGCAGTATGACTCTGGGTAAGTCATTCAACCCTGTTTACCCCAGTTTCCTCATCTGTAAAATAAGCTGGAGAAGAAAATGGCAAGCTACTTCACTATCTCTACCAAGAAAACCTCAATGAGGTCATGAAGAATCAGATATGACTTAACAAAGGAAAATAAACAACAACAACAAAAGCAGACAAGATCTATGATAGTGCCATCAACTATTCCATTGAAATATGAAAGAGCATTTACTACATTTACTCCCCTTTTGAAAACTAGCATATCCAAGTTTTTTGGGGATGGTTGGCTGAAAAGTAAAGCTTTTTAAAGGAAAGGAATGACAGACAATAGAATATTAAGGCCTTAGATCATCTCATTCACCGCCCTCATTTTAGTCAGACTCAGACTTAAGTGACTTGTTCAAGGTCATTCAACTAATTATATGGTGGAGTACAATCAGTACATACAAATTTTTAATCTGTGGCTTCAGCTAAAATGTCTTGTCTTCTTTCTTCAAGGCACTAAGCTAACAAGAATTCAATTGTTCACCTTCCCTATAATTTAGGCCAAGCTGCTTTTGTAATAGGTCACCCAAGTAATCAGCAGTTTCAAGTGCCTGGATTTAATTCAGCTTATGTGTATTGGTACCGATTAGGCAGTGAACATTTATAAGGCAGTTAGAGGACGAAAAAGTCGCTGTCACGGTATTAATTTTTAGTGATCTAAAGAATGAGCCTGGAAATTGACTTACATTACATTTTTCATGAGGAAAATAAAATTAACAGAGCTTGTAAAGTAGCACTAGCTCTTTAGTGTACCCTGGCGCCTGAGTAGTTGCAGGGAACTTCTTTCATCTCAGATGAAATGTTTCTGATATTTCTTATTGATATAAACTAACTGCTCAGTGTGTAACAAAAGTACAAATATCTGCATGTTCATCTAGTTC
This sequence comes from Antechinus flavipes, assembly GCF_016432865.1. Taxonomy (NCBI): domain Eukaryota; kingdom Metazoa; phylum Chordata; class Mammalia; order Dasyuromorphia; family Dasyuridae; genus Antechinus; species Antechinus flavipes. The sequence continues at coordinate 121,124,462 of NC_067402.1, forward strand.
ATTTGGGCATACCCGTGGGCACATAGTGTACTCTAGATCTTCAGCCATCATGCTTCCCTAATCTCATTTATCAAGAAAAGAAGCTGGTGTAAGAAAGCAATGGTTTCTCAGGGTCACAGAGAAGAATCTCCAATACAGCTGATTCATCTCAAATCTCAAGAATTTGTATTTCCAATTTAGTATTTCAAACAAATAACATGCCCACTGAAGTCTAACTTGGACTTAGCAAGCACAGTATAGTGAGTAAAACACACTTGCACTTAGAATCAGGAAGACCAGTGTTCAAATCCCTGTGTAATGACACTTATTGTGTGGACAAGTCACTTACTCTATAAAGTTTCTTCCCAGTAAAATTAAAGGAGGGGAAGGGGAGATGGGGAAAGGGCCCACTTAATGCTCTTTAATGTGCTTTCCAGACTGTACTCTATGATACTAAGTGTGGGATAAAGCTGAGATCAAGTTATATGACCACTGTAGTGAAGCTCAGAGAGTTCCTCCTCATAGTTGGCTACAAGGTAATAGATATTTCTGCAACAGCAACTCAGGAAACCATCTACCAAGAGGTAAAAGGTCTGCATCAGAAGAGGAAGCATTCAGAGAAGTGAAATCACCATTTGAGGTATTGAGAATTGTGAATCTACACATATCAATATAATCATCATTATCACTGCCTCTTTTCTATGGCTTGAAACATCAGGATTACTGATTTTAATAGAGTAAAACTGTCCTAGGATGGGACAGCTAGATGGCACAATGGGTAGAATGCCAGACCTAGAATCAAGAAGACTTATCTTTCTGAGTTCAAATCTGAACTCAGATACTTACTATCTGGGTGACACTGAGCAAGACACTTCACCCTGTTTTCCTCAGTTTCCTCATCTGTAAAATGAGGTTGAGAAGGAAATAGCAAATCACTCCAGTATCTTTGCAAAAACAAAAAACAAAACAAAACAACAACAACAACAAAAAAAAACAAATGGGTCAGAAAGAGTTGGACATGGCTGAAATGACCAAACAACAGAAGTCAAAAGAAAATGGGACCAGGAATTTTAGTTCAACTCTTGCCATTAATTATCTAAGTGACCATGAGCTAATCAGTTAATTTCCATGAGACTCAGCTTCCCCATCTGTACAATAAAAGAATTGAACTAAAGAGTTCATAGATCCCTTGCAGCACTGAAATTCTTTGATGCTGATCCAAGCTTTATTAATAAATGATTTATACTGGGGGATATTTCCAGTTTCCCAAGAGATAGGTCTTTGCCGGAAGAAATAACTATTTGATCCAAGTGAATTACTAGATGTCTTGTATTTTTTTATGTGCATGTGTTGTTTCTCCCAACCAAATGTAAGCTCCTAAGAGGAGAGACTGTTGGATTCTTTTTTATTTTGCTTCTACCTATGTAATTTCACAGATTTCAAACTCAAAGGAACTGAGGAGATTATTCAGTCCATTTCCCTTATTTTACCAACAAGGAAACTAAATGCCTTGTCTGAAGTGACACAGGGGTAATGAGTAATAAAGTTGGGATTTTAACCTAGAACTTCTGACTCCATACCCAGGATTCTTCCAATGTGTACTACAATGCCTCTTATCTCTAGTATCTAGCACAGTTGATGGATTGCAGTAAGTCTTAAAAAACAAATATCTGCAAATTTGCTATTATCTGAATGTTTTTTAATAGTTGGCTATGTCATCACCATTGAAACAAACTAGAATATGAAGGTAATTATATATAGATAATACATATTTAGCTATTGAGTCTTACTGAATTTTTTGGAAGGAATTAACCTATTCACAAAAATAAAATTAATAGTGTCGTTGTTGTTGTTCAGTCAGAACCAATTCTTCATGACTCCATTTTGGGTTTTCTTGGCAAAAATTTCAGAATGGGGGCAGCTAGGTGGTATAGTGCATAGGGCACCAGCCCTGACATCAGGAGGACCTGAGTTCAAATCTGCCCTCAGACACTTAACACTTCCTAGCTGTGTGAATCTGGGCAAATCACTTAATCCCAATTGCCTCAGGAAAAAAAAAATCCAGAATAGTTTGCCATTTCCTTCTCAACTCATTTTACAGATGAGGAAACTGAGGCAAATAGGGTTAAATGACTTGCCCAAGATGACACAGCTAGTAAGTGCCTGAGGCTGAATTTGAACTGAGGTCTTCCTGTCTCCAGGCTCAGTGCTCTATTTACTGTGTCACCTAATAATCCATAAAATTAACAATGGCAGGTGCCATAATACTATCACTTGGCTTATTTTCAAGTACTGAAGCTCAGATAGCTAAACACACAATAATGCAGGTCTGAGTTTGTCTCCTCCAGCCACTCCCATGGCTATGTGGCCATGTCCATGTTACTGGAGGCCTTCCTACATTGAATCTTATTGATGAATCTCAGGCATGTCAAAAATTCCCTCGGGTAGGTATTAGTATGGGTGGGGTATATGCGTATATTTAAAGATCCGGGTTGAGGTAGGCTACTTTAGGAGTAATAAAGGTCACAGAATGTAACTACCTTTTCAATTAATTGTGAAGAAAATCATCTTTGCTTTAAACTGGTATTTATTTTCACTAATGTATGGTTATACTGACATATTCCCCATTGATCATAGATGAATTTCCTCACGTAAACATTATTAAATGAAACTTCTAAAACCCCTTAGATGTTTAACCATGAAACAATTTCAGAGTAATTGGCTTTGAATGCTGAAAGACTTGTTTTCTTCCTGATGTCTCATTTCTGACCTCTATGATTCCCATCTTCAGGCAGCAGTGGGAATATTTGAAAATAATTCTTTCCAAGTGCTATGTGTCAGCAGCTGTGAAATTTGTAGGTCTTTGGTTTTTCTTTTGTTGGCTATTCATTAAATGAGATCAATGTGGGAATATTCTGAAACACTCAGGATTATGTCATCCTTTAGAGTCAAAGAAGTAGCTTGACAGAAATTCTTAGCTAGTGAAAAAAAATATTAAGAACTAGGTTATTAGGATCAGAACTTTAAATTTCATATTGTTTATTGGAGGAAAATGGAATGATAAAATTTTGGATAAATATATTTCCTGGAAACAGTTTTAAGGTATTATGACTAAATAAATAAATGAAATGAAATAAGAGAATTTTAAATAATAGTATCAGTTAATAATGGTTATTCTTTTAAAAATCATTATAGGCTTTCACTAGGAATCTGCACAGAGCAATCTCCATTTTATAGATATAGATGATGATTGAATACCAAGACAAGGCAATTTGTCCATAAATAAGCTGAAATAAATGCTACGTTGAGCATCCTGTTTTGTTGCTTAGTCTTAGAGAAAGTATTTGATTAAGTACTAAAACAACTACTAATAATAACAATACAAATTGTTGCATGTAATAAACCAGAGCCCCCATCCCATAGTTTAAGTCAAATATACTCCAGAAAGCCCCCTCCCAAAAAAAAAAGTTCCCACGATTTTGTTTGGTTGTGGAGCTCTCTCAAGATGCCTATCTCTTTACCTGTGGCTTCAAGTCACAGTGGCTTCCTGTTCTCTGTTTTATGAAGATCATAAAAGATCTCCCCACTGAAGTCAGGAATAAAGGCCCTAAGGAAAATCTCCTTTTGTTAATTGTTGAATGATCTATAAATTTCTTATTTTGTTACTATATTAGGTCTAAACTATTTGACTGGCCTGAGCCAGGACCTGCCAAGGAGAGTTCATAAATTCAGTTTATGAAAGTCTTTTGTTTTAAGGGAGGGGCAGAGTGCTATTATATACTGAATCCTGGTGATTCAGCCTACTTTATTACTTTGGTAAAGATTTGGAAGGTTTAAGCAAGTTCATTATTAGTATCTCATATGAAAAAAGAAAAAAGAATTCCACATATATTGATTTCTCAATTTTGTTAAATATTTACTCTTGTGGTAACATATTTAGAACCATGTTCTTATATAACTATAAGGAACCTTATCAAACATATGGTCTAAAGTCCTCAATTTATAATTGAAAAAACCTAAGGCAAAGAAAGTTAAAAAAAACTTTCCCAAAGTTACAAAATCAGCAAGTACTATGATATGATGGATGCGCTCTGGATCTATAGTCAGGGGAGATTTCTAGATTATTGTGTGCAGTTTGGGAAGGCATATTTTCAGGAAGCATATTGATAAATTGAAATAGTCCCAGATCAGGGCTACCAGAGTAGAGAAGGGACTTGAGACCATGTTTTATGAGGATTGATTGGATTTATATAAAAGTAGTCAGTTCTTAATTGCTCAAAGCAGCCCATTATATCAATCAATTGGCAAATATATTCTATCCTTGGTCCATTTCACTGAAATTTAATTCTCTTACAAATCCATGCTACCAAAAATTTGAGCTAAATGTGGAGATATAAACAAGTTTAAATTTTTAAAAATTTACATAAACAAAAAAATTTAAAAACAACTCTAGATATCAGGCTGAAAAAAATTCCATGTAAACTTACCCAGATACTAACATATCTATTAAAGGTTAAGACACTTAAAACATTATGCTTATTTACACAATGGCATACCTGATGACTCTTTATTTGATATATAGGTACTCCCTCTTTCACTATCCTTGTTGAGTTGAGCATTCTAGGTTATTTGAATGGAAGTATTATTTCATTGTAAGTTACTCTGCAAGAATGAGACATGAAAGGGTGTGGCTTCATATGTCACTGGTTTCAATATTCATGTTAGGGCACTCCCTTCATCAAGGCAAATCACTCCTTCCCTTAATAACATTCCTCCCTCCCTCCCTCCCTCCCTCCCTTCCTTCCTTTCTTCCTTCCTTCCTTCCTTCCTTCCTTCCTTCCTTCCTTCCTTCCTTCCTTCCTTCCTTCCTTCCTTCCTTCCTTCCTTCCTCCCTCCCTCCTTTCCTTTCTTTCTCTCTCCCTTCCTTTCTTTCTCCCTCTCCTCTGCTTACATAGGAATATAAAATTTGGTCACTGAAACCTCACAAGATATTTTAAGATTTACAGGCTATATTTCTTTTTTTTTTTCAGGATCATACCATAAACCTAAATCACTATGGCTCTAATTGATTGGCCAACAAGAGGTTTCAGGCCAAGCCTCATTTGGTCACTGATTGGACTCTGATGGTTCAAAGTGAGTATAAGTAGCAATTTTTTTTTTTTATCTTGCTTCATTTCTTACCTAACCTTAATCACTGAATACCCATTGGTGTGGCCTCAGATAAACTGAGACCTGGGGAAGACCTTAGCTTGAAAGATCAAATTGGCCCACTGCATCACAAACATCTTCAGTCATGCTAATTCATATCTTGCCAGATGACGCTAGAGGAGAAAATGAAGCTGCTGACTTTTCATGATGTTGCTTCTCTTAAATTCAATTCATTTGCAAGTCTTATCATCTTCCCCATGTCAGAGTCCTCTTCAAGAAAAAAGGACATCATTTCTAAAATATATAGAGAATCAACTCAAATTTATAATAGTTCAAGCCATTCTCCAGTTGATAAATGGTCAAAGGATATGAACAGACAATTTTCAGATGAAGAAATTGAAACTATTTCTAGCCATATGAAAAGATGCTCCAAGTCATTATTAATCAGAGAAATACAAATTAACACAACTCTGAGATACCACTACATACCTGTTAGATTGGATAGAATGACAGGGAAAGATAATGCAGAATGTTGGAGGGGATGTGGGAAAACTGGGACACTGATACATTGTTGGTGGAATTGTGAATACATCCAGCCATTCTGGAGAGCAATTTGGAACTATGCTCAAAAAGCTATCAAACTGTGCATACTCTTTGATCCAGCAGTGTTTCTACTGGGCTTATACCCCAAAGAGATCTTAAAGAAGGGAAAGAGATCCATATGTGCAAAGATGTTTGTGGCAGCCCTGTTTGTAGTGGCTAGAAACTGGAAATTGAGTGGATGCCCATCAATTGGAGAATGGCTGAATAAATTATGGTTTATGAATATTATGGAATATTATTGTTCTGTAAGAAATGACCAGCAGGATGATTTCAGAGAGGCTTGGAGAGACCTACATGAATGGATGCTGTGAAATGAGCAGAACCAGGAGATCACTATATACAGCAACAACAAGACTATATGATGATCAATTCTGATGGACATGCTCTCTTCAGCAATAAAATGATTCAAACCAGCTTCACTTGTTCAGTGATGAAGAGAGCCATTTACACCCAGAGAGAGCTCCATGGGAAATGGGTATGGAACACAACATAGTATTTGCACTCTTTCTGTTGTTGTTTGCTTGTATTTTGTTTTCTTTCTAAGTTTTCTTTTTCTTCTTTCTTGATCTGATTTTTCTTATGCAGCAAGATAACTGTATAAATATGTATACATATATTGGATTTAACATGTATTTCAACATATTTAACATGTATTGGACTACCTGTCAGCTAGGGGAGGGGGTTGGGAGGAGGGGAAAAATTTGGAACAAAAGGTTTTGTAAGAGTCAATATTGGAAAAATTACTTATGCATATCCTTTGTAAATAAAAAGTTTTAATTAAAAAAAGATGTTCAATAAAGAGGAAACAATCAATCTCTCTCTCTCTCTCTCTCTCTATTTCTCTCTCTCTCTCTCTCTCTCTCTCTAACACACACACACACACACACCAAAAGAACAAAGGACAACAACAAATAAGAACCATCATGTTGACCCAAATATGTTGTCATTTTTTTGTCTTTCACCATCCTTTGGTAATGATGAACCAATCTGAATTTAGCTGGGCTGGTCCCTGGAGAATGAATATACAATCCATTTCCAAGCCATCATTTGGATTATGTCTTCTAGGGCTTACGCCACCTCCACATGACTATGAGTTGTAATGTAAAACTTTTATGGACACACATTTCAATTACCTACATATACTTGCCGATAAATACTTAGATATTTAGACAGCAGGGTGGGAAAATTTAGAGCATGTTAGAAAGTATTCTAATTTAGGATGGATAAGAAGTGTATGAGAGAGAACATTGGAAAAGTAGGTCCAAACAGAAGACCTTGAATGACATGTTTAGAAATTTGTACTTTATCCTAAAAGCAAGAGGAAGTTTATTCAGATGTTATTCTCCCACTTGATTTGACATTATGTTGTTGTTCAATATGTCTGCATCTTTATGATCCCATTTTGAGTGGTTTTTTTTTTTTTTTTTGTGAAGGATACTGAAATGATTTGCTATTTCCTTCTCTAGATCATCTTATAGATGAAGAAATTAAGGTAAACCAAGGTTACATGACTTGCCTAGGATCACACAATTAGTAAGTGTTTAAAGCCAGATTTGAATTCAGGAAGATGAGTCTTTCTGATTCCAAGCCCAGTTCTTTATCCACTGTGCCATATAGCTGCCCCATTAAAGTCATAAGTCTTTATATAAATTATGAACAATGTTTCATGAGCAAAATTACTTTAATGTAAAATCAAATTTTACTATGTTAACTCATCCCACTAAAATAATTATATCATAAACCCCCTTAACTAGATATAAGATAAACAAAAATTTTATACTAACTACATGAAATATGACTAGATATTACATTCTAAAGTTTTCTACTCCATCATCCTATTATATTGTGACAAAGAAGGCCTAATTTAATTTAATATTTTTCTTTTTTAGAAATGATATACAAGGAGGATAGGAGAGAAAACATATATATATGTATATATGTATATATACATTAACTATATTTATATGTGTAATATATACATGTGTGTTTTAACCAATTGAGCTTAGAACCAAGTATGTATACACAAGAGACACCAAATGTCCAAACTGAGCTCTGTTATTTTCAGGTGGTGACTGAGGGGAAATGGAAGCCTCTGTGGGGTAAAGTCTCATCCCCTTATATCCCACCAGGGCTGCTGCATATCTTGTGAATATATGATACTTTTATTGCTCTTCCCTTTCTGTTGGTCTTTCTTGTTGTTGATTGAAAGTGTTTTGGATAGCAAGATTACATGATGATCAATTCTGGCTCTTTTCAACAGTGAAGTGATTCAAATCAGTTCCAGTGGTTTTGTGATGAAGAGAGTCATCTACAACCAGAGAGAGGACTGTGGGGACTGTGTGTATTTTCCCTTTTTTTGTTGCTGTTTACTTGCATTTTGTTTTATTTCTCATTTTTTTCTTTTTGATATGATTTTTCTTGTGCAGCACAATAAATGTGGAAATATGTAGAGAAGAATTGCATATGTTTAATATATATTGGATTACTTATCATGTAGGAAAGGGGTAAGGGGAAGGAAGGGAAAAAATTTGGTACACAAAGTTTTGCAGGGGTAAATGTTGAAAACTATGTATGCATATGTTTTGAAAATAAAAAAACTTTAATTTAAAAAAGCATATTAGATATGGAAAAACAATTTTGTTGAGTTTCAAAATGTCAAAATAACCATCTGAATTTTCCCTCAGTTGTAGCCAGTATAGGCCCTAAGGAGTGAATAACCAGTTTCACCTGGCCAGAAGCATAGTAATCCAAAAGCCAATATGCATATCTGATAAGGAAGAACAAATTTCAGACCATTACTTAAGCTTCATCCTGAAGTGAACTTACTTGGGCTGAATGCTTTGCAATAACTGCTTTTAGATTAAGCTACTCTCCTCAAGAATCAAAGTGATAGGAAAGAGAATGTGCCTCTGGTTCAAGGAAATAATTTTGTACTTTTGTTTTTGCCCCATCATTTCAATAAATAGATTTTTGTAAAAACTAATTTATGTCAATTAGTTATTAATACTATTGAGAAAATAACAACTGAAAAATGATAATAGAGAAGTAATCACTGGCAATTGACTGAAAAGAACACACTAGAATAGGTTCTTCATGATACGACAACATTAGAAAGATACCAGAACTCCTCAGGAATACCTCCAAAACCTTGAGGAAGAGATATAGCTAGCCTAGTTCTGGGGACCTGATTTACTAAAAGGGAAAGAGTAAGTCCAGACTCTTCATATATATAGACACGAGCTATTATGTTCTGAGACTCAGTTCCTTAATGAATTCAAGTTTTTAGAAAACTGTAAAAGAAAACCATTTTCAGAGGACCACAGAAGCAATCTAAATGATGAGATCTTCTGAAGATATTTTCATCTTGCTTCCTTTTCACTGTTTTTTTGTCCCTTTCCAAGCCTAAGCAGTGGCCCCTTCCCCAACAAATCATTGTTTGAGGTTATCATCTAATTTTGACTGATTAGTAGCATCTAATTAATGCCTGAATTAGAACTCATATGAAATTTAAAGATTTATTTTACAAGAAAAGCTAAACTAGACGATCATCAAGATACTTTTGAGCTTTAATATTCTTTGATTCTCTGCCTCAAATGCGTGTTTATGTTGAAAGAACTGTCCCCCACAGGCTGCATGAGGATATCATGGTGTGGCTCAAGGGAGGTAGGACAAGACATCTCTAGCCTCTTCTCTCTCACCTTCTCAAAGGGAAGCTTCATTTTCTGCAAAGAGAAAAGCAGGAAATTGGAGCCATAATTTTGGCTGTCCTACTCTTCTCAGAGAGAGGAGTTACTGGAGTAAAATTATATGTATCTGCTCTCTTTTAAATTGTTACTCTAGGTAAAACAGTTTTTTTGTAATCATTGTTTCATTATTTGGGGAGAGGAGTCAGACATCAAACTCAGTGACGAAGATTTGACCCCTTTCCCACCAAAATACGAATTCCACAAGGAATACACATAGTGATTAAACAAGAAATGCATTAATCCAATTTAATAGCAAACAGGAACCAGAAAATCTAAATAGAAGAATATGTACCAGATGATATATAGCAAAGGAGCTCTTCCTTGAAAGTAAGGTAATATATCAACTGAGAGAGAATTCGAAATCTCACCTAAGGGAAAATTCCCCAAAGTCTATAATGTATCAGTCCAGGAATAGGGACATGATGGAGACTGCCTATTCATCTAATATTGGCTAATTCTAGAGTTTTTTTTTCAATGTCCAGATGTGGGATTGATATTTCCATCTTCTTTTCAACTCTTCCCAGCTCTGCCCTACCCTTCATGTAGGTACAAGCTATTGATCTCCTCCAATAAGGAGAAAGTCCCCTTCAATAAGGAGCAACCTTTTGAGAATGGGGTTGTACATATTAATCAGATTCTTTAAGAAAGTGCACTTCTGCATGTTGCCTTTTGTAACAGAATATGCAAATTGTAAATTTTTTGAAGTTATATGTTATAGTTTATTATATATTTGAATCTTATTCTGAGTGCAATGATTTGCAAGATATAGGATCTTGATAAATGAAGGAGTTAACACAAAGATATATGGATAGACAATTAAAATCCAAGACTAAAATATTCAGGTTTAATTTATTCTAGGTAATTGATATTTCTGGAAAAAAAAATGTACAAAAAAATTTAGTATAAAGCAAGATGGTCCCTGCTTTTGAGGAGTTAATTTTCTAGTGGGGGAAGATAACATCTAAAGAGAATATAGAAAAGAAGGTAGGCTACTGGAAGGCATGGACAGTCTTGCTTGTGTATATTTGTATTCTCCCCATTCATTATATTGCCTGACATATACTAAACACTTAAAATTATGTTTTTCTGTTTGTTCATTCATATGTGTGTGTGTGTGTGTGTGTGTGTGTGTGTGTGTGTATATTATAGCTTTTTATTGAAAGAACATATGCATGGGTAATTTTTCAACATTGTCCCTTGCAATCACTTCTGTTCCAACTTTTCCCTTCCTTCCCTCTACCTCTCCCCTAGATGGCAGACAGTCTCATACATGTTAAACATGTTAAAGTATATCTTAAATACAATATATGTGAACATATTTATAGAGTTCTCTTGTTGCACAAGAAAGATTGGATTTAGAAAGAAAATGCAAAGAAGAAAAACAAAAATGCAAACTGTCCACATTCATTTCCCAGTGTTTTTTCACTGGGTGTAGCTGGTTCTATTCATCACTGATCAATTGGAACTGAATTGGATCTTCTTATTGCCAAAGATAAACATTTCCATCAGAACTGATCCTCATATAGTATTTTTTAAATTTTTTTTTTAGATCCTCATATAGTATTGTTGTTGAAGTGTACAATGATCTCCTAGTTCTGCTCATTTCATTTAGCATCAGTTCATATAAGTCTCTCCAAGCCTCTCTGTATTCATCCTGCTGGCCAGTTCTTACAGTCATTCATTCATTTTACAGGAAAGTAAATTGATCCTAAAAAAAAGGTTCAGTATTTCAGCCAAGATCATAGAGTTTGTGTCACGAGAAGAGATTGGAACACAGTTCTTGAATTTATTTTCAAGACTCTGTTTATTACTGTGAACACTGCACTGTTTTAAAATAGTTTGAATACCTAACAAAATCAGAGTCTGGGGCTTTTTCAGCTAATAGTATCTTTCCACCATGACCACCTCCTCCTTCTATTGGTGAGTTCTAATTAGGACCTTCATTTAAGGGACAGGCGCAGATTCTTCCTGATTTCTTCAGACTTCATGGACTTTCCATCATCCCTCCTAACTACTCTATCCTGCAGCCCAATCCCATTCCTGCCCTCCTTCCCCCACTACTTTCCATGTCTATTTTATGTGTTATTTCTCCAGATTAGAATTCCCTAAACCTTAAGGGAAGGGAATGTCTTTCTTTTTTACTTGTATTTTTATCCCCATTGTTTAACACATCAGTAACCAGGCACATAATAAATGTGTAATAAATGCTAGTTGTATATACATAATCAAGACAATGAAATATTCTCTAATAACAAAACTCTCAATACTAATCAAGTTTTGTTTTTATTTCAATTAGCTTTTTCTCTATCATGTGGCTCAAATGACTAAGCAATGCTTTTTGAAGAAGCAGAATTAATGATTTCAGTTTAAATGTAATGTCTACAAATGGTTGTTTATCTAAGAAGAAATATCACCAAAGGGTTTGTTCTGAATCTCCCACCACTGTCCTAGTACTGCAGAGTATATTTTTCTTTGCAAGATAAGTACAGTCTCACAAAATCAGCAGAACATTTACGATTAAGGTGAAACAATTAAATTGCAGATTAAAAAAAGTTTACATATTTCCAGTAAGCTCACTCCCTTTTCTAGAAAAGATATATTTCACTCTAATGTTTAGTAAATTAAGAAATGTTTAGTTTTAGTTATTTGCAACTTTTTTTTATACTAATGGCATGATAATGATAATATTGCAACTTTTTTTCTGTACTAATGGCATGATAATGATAATATTTGGAGCCAAATTTTGGACACCTATAATCTTATATCATTTTTCTTGTAATACATAGAAGTCTTCCTTATTGTTAAAATGCTCTCGATTGGTCTTGAAGTACTTTATCGTTCTCCCTCTTTTATTTCTCTGACATTCTTTTTTTTTTTATCATTGGGAATTTTTTGTCACAATATAATTAACAGTTCTTAACAATGTTTTATTTTTTTCAATTACATATAAATATAGTTTTTAACATTAATTTTTGTGATATTTTGAGCCCCAAATTTTTCTGACAACATTCTTGAATACAATATATTGTACCTTTTGCTTCCATTTTTCACCACTTCCTCACTCATTCATATTCTACACTCTGACTAGAGTCACTAACCCTATTAGTAATATTATTGAAATCCAAACTCTCTAAGTTTACCGATGACCTCCTAATTATTAAATACAATGTTGCTGGGTTTTTTTTTTTCTTAGTTTTCACATTGCTTTGACTCTGCATCATTTGACACTGCCATTTACCCAGTATCCTATGCTACAGAATTGTTATTTGCTTTTAACTTTCTTCTTCACCTCTCAAATCCAATCAAATCCTATTAAATCCAATCCCATAACAACTTCATTTGTACCATCATATCAGTTTATTTTTCTAACAGAGCTTGCTTCTACCTTCTCTGTCCTCCATCCTGCTACAAGATTACCCACTCATTTAATGATCTGATCACATCATTTTTGCTCAAAAATTTTTCAAGACTTCCTATTGTCTCCTGAATAAAGCTTGTACTCTGTCTTGTATTCAAAGGCCCTCACAACACAATGCTGCCCTACTGCTAGTGCTGAATTTAAAGGAACCCCAAAGAAGTATGAGGATGCATTCAGTTTACCTGAGGAGGAAAGATCACAAAGAGACAAATGAACAAATTAAACTGGTTGCCATTTCCTAACTCCTAAAAAGATTTAGTTGTTTGCCAAGTGAAAATTATACCTAGGTAAGCCTCTTAGAAGAAGGAGAGGAGAACTCAGAAAGGTAAGAATAATATCATCTTAATTTCCTCCAGAATAGGTTTGTTTTATGTGTTTTGAATATTCCAAAACAGAAAAATGGGAGTGACTGGAAGTAAAATGATGTGGTTGTCTTCTGTTCTTCCAGCTCTTTTGTGTGCTGTAATCACTTTCCCAGTGATAAGAAGTCTGTCACTACCTAGTAAGGGTAGAGGCTGAGTCTATGATGATAAAGCCACTTATAATGTAGGGGACTAAGCAGGAAGTTTTTGTGAAGGACAAAATGCTTCAGTTGAAGAAGCACATGGGTTTTCCCCTTCAAAACAAGGGAGGACAGAAAATGGCATGGATGACTTGAACTAAGGCATTTTGTCCTATTCCCCAACCTGAGAAAAGGTATACATCTGTCCTGGAATAGGTTCAGGGTGGAGTGGGTTCAATGATTATCCAGCCCTTGCAGAAAAGCCCAGCATTTTCCACATCTACCAACAAATTTCTCTAGCAGTTTTCCAGGAGTTACTGATGAATTCCCTACTTACTAATTCTCCTCTTCCCTACCAATTCCACTTGGTGATATCAAGTGATCAATTAGAAGCTGAGACAAATACTCCTGAGGCCACAAGATTAGTGGTAGTAGTCATTTTAGAGTGGATGTGAGTGTTTAAATATCTAATTAAATTCTGTTTATTACCCAGTTATTCATCTTCATTAAATGGCTATATTTTTAAAAACATGATCTTCTGATTAGACTCAGTAAAAAAAAAAAAAAAAAAAAAAAAAAAAAGCATCAATGGGGCCTCCTCAGCTACAGTTCAGATAGTATCTATGCCATGTGCACAAATAAGATGAGCATATGGAGAGATTTGGGTTCTAATATCACAGGATTTAGAAATGAAAGATAATCTAAGCAATCACCTAACTCAAAAAAAAAAAAAAAAAAAAAAAACCTCCTTCGTTTTACAGGGGAAACAGGAAGACAGAAGTTAAAGCCCAAAATAAAATAATTAGTCTGAGTGAGTGACTGAATTTGAACACAGATTTTCCACCCTCCAGATCTAGGACTCTATCCCCAGGACTACCTAAGTGATGAGTTGTTGACTATATAAACACCAAGCTAAAAGTTTGTTATTTGAAGAATGCAAGATCATTTTTCAAGGTTGTAGCTCAATATGTTTTTTTAACTCTGCTATGGGAAATGGCCTTGGGACTGAAAAGGATAGCAAAGCAAACTTAATCTCCATCTGAGCTGATTAGTGCTTAATTATATTAGATTTGAACAGCTGAAATAATGATTAACTCAATTTATTAATCAAGTAAGTCTCAGCAGATATCCTGTGTTCTCTGGTTCTGTGGAATTCCTTTCTTGAAAAATGCACAAACAGAAAGGCCAAAAAAAAAAAAAAAAAAAAAAAAAAAGGCACATATAACATCTTTGTATTGACAGCTGTTCTTCAGATTACTAGGAAAACTACAGATAATTTTTTAAAAATTATACCAGGTTGTATAAGAGAAACAATACAGACAGTCAAATGGTTTTCATTGTCAATATAGTATTTTGTTTACATCCCAAGTTTTTGCAGCCTGACTTCCAACTTCATCATTAAACAGAAACTGCTTTCTCCAAAGTTACCAATAAAGAACTTCCATTTGCTAAATCTGATGGCCTTTTCTCATCTTTCTACAGTACTTGAAACTATTGACCACCTTTTCCTCCCTGATATTCTCTCCACTCTGGATTTTTATGGCATTTGGTTTTTTTCCTACCAGCTTGACCCTTATCAGGCTTTTTTGCTGGGTCATCATCTGTATAACACCTCCTTGCCCTATACTTACAGTGGATGCTCCCTAAAGCTCCATCTTGAAACATTTTCTATTTCCTAACTATTCTCTTTCCTTTGATAACTATTTTTTTAATGAAGATGCAAGAGCTCATCAGCTCTTGCATCTTTAACCATAATCTCTATGCAAATGACTCCTGAATCCTTATGTTCAGCCCCAGTTTCCTAAAATCTAGTTGTGTGTCTTCAATTATCCATTGGATATTTTAAACATCTCAACATTTCAAAGTCAATTTGTCCAAATTATAACTTGTCATTCTCCCCAAACTTATTATTATCTTATTCCAATATATTTTTTACCTTTATCTTCTACGTTGCCCTTTCCAGCACTCTATGCAGTACCTAATTGCCAACCATTTGCTTAACTCAACCAGAATTAATCTTTTTCTACTCTGAACTTCCATAGTTCTTTCTACCTCTTTTCTGGCACCAATCTCTTTCTGCCTAGTATTATAGTTATTTGTATACTATTTTTTTCCTAAAAGACAACACAGTGCCTTAAACATGGTAACCATTGATTAACAATTATTGATTGAAGGCATGGAGAGAGGAGGGAATAGAAGACAAAATGAAAAGAAAGAAAAAAAGAAAAGGTTTCAGACAAAAGCATAGCTTTAATAAATGAAAATCTCTTTGCATTTTCTACAACTATGTTTGATTTTACAATTATTCCAATTTTGAAGTAAGAAGTACAAATACTATGTGCTAAATAATGACATAGGGAGGTGACTCACGCACCAAGAACCTAACAAGTATTTGACAAGGTACACTGAAGCTACCATGAGTTCAGAATGATTCAGAGATCAGTCTGGGGTGACACAGGGCGGAGGTAGGAAGTTAGAGGAAGAGAGCCAAGGCAAAAGATCCTGCCAGCAAAAGTAATATAAGAACTGCCTCTAGAGTAACTGGAACCAGGGTCAAAGGCAAGAAGGCATCACAACTTAGTGAGACAGAAGGCAGAAACAGCTTACTATATTTTGTATGACAGTATTGTTCATACAATAGCCTATTGCATGTTACCTGCTTTTACATATGAATGCTGTCTTTTCCTATCTCTACCTCTTGGGTATATATCCTGCAGTAATGAAGACAAAAGGATCTGCATGTATTGGCCAGAAACAAAGCAGAAAATCTTGGAAAAGTACTTCATTAAGCATGAGAAATGAAGGCCAAAAGAAGCATAATTCATAAATTTTCTAATTATTTATCCTTATTTGAGATAATAACTAAAGTCCATTCCTCACCTATAATAATAATTTTAGAATATTGTTCTGCTTTGGAAAATGTAATTTAATTTAATTTAACTTAAAACTTTGGTTTTCTAGAAAATGCCTAACAGATCAATACCTTTTGTCTGCCAATCAGGCAGAGGTCGTTTTATAAATCTCATTTCTTATTAGAACTAACCAGACAAATTGTTCCACCAATTAAAAAATGTCTTTGCAGTACACTCAGAGATAAGAGAGTAAGTTTCAAAACTTTCAACCTTTTTTGTATCTAGGTTGGGTAAAAAGAAAGTAAACAGTAGTGGAAAGAATTATTGAATTGGTGTAAGGAAAACCTAGATTCAGAATCTTGAAAGAGAGACTATATAATGTCTATACATGATATGTAGCTTATTGGTCAATAATATTATGATTTCTATACAGCTTTAAGTTTTGCTAATCATTTTATATATATATAATTTTATTTCATACTAACAAAAGTCTTGGGAAGTAGATGTTATTATTATTTTATAGATAAGAAAATTGAGGCAGACTGAGGGAAAATGACTTTGCCTAAGGTCACACAGTCTAAGGTCTCACAGTCTGAGGCAAGATTTGAACTCAAGTATTCTTGACTCTTCTGAAAAAACAGAAAGATCAATCACTCACATATGGGAAAACATTTATATTATGTAATATGCTAATTTTTAAAAGTCATCTACAAATATGAGATGAAATATGCACTTTCAATGGTAAACGCAAACTCTCATGTAATAAATCCTGAAGTTGTTTTTTTTTTTTTAATCCTTTACAAGCATAAGCAGGGAGGACCATATTGGAGAAAGTAAAAATGATTCTCTCCAAAATTTTCAATGTCGTAATCCTCTTTCTAATGAGTTCTCATAATACCAGAATCATCATAAATGAACTTTTACACAACATCCTTATATAATCAAATATTATCAGCAACTATGCATAAAACAATGACTACACTCAATAATGACTACTTGATTCAAAGGAAATCTTGTTTATTAGGAATAGAATAACAATTTCTCTAACTGCAATATATTCTTCAGGATCTTCTTCATCAATAACTTAAAATGCAGGAAGTTATTAAACCACTAAGATCATCATAACATTTGCTTAACAGACATTTTTAAAGTGAGTTTCTTTCAAAGTTAAAATATAAATAGATAATGAAATCTCTGCAAGGAAGGATCAATGAAATTCCACCCTATAGATGTGCAGAAAAAGGGAAGTCAGCCATTTTGTGATACCACTTTAACCAATTTTTCTTTTAAACAACTGCACTGAAATTGAAAAGGGCAGATATAATGCAGTCTAGCACTTGAAAAATATGTAAAGCAAGTCCTGTGGAACTTAGAGAGTGGAACTATATTTATTTTAATAAATGACATTACAAATAACATGAATACTATGGGGGAGATCTTAATAGACAATTATCTACATATTACTGTAATGACTTAAACTTGTCAGTCAATGGTAACATAACAATAAAGGTCCTCCAAAAGTCCTATAGAAGACTGCCCAATAGAAGGTCAAATGCAATCCTAAAACATGTAAATATGGCTCATTTTGTGGCTTTTGTCTTAAGTTTTAAGAAACAAAAAGAAAAATACATTCAAATATTAACATTAAATTCTATCGTATCAATCAGTGGGTGGGATTGTAATTTCTTTTGAGAGCTTACTAAAAAAAATTTAAAAACTCTCCAAAAAACAATGGCAGCTTAGGAACTTCAGAAATATTTGGTGAGAATGTCTTCTGGGTTTATTTTAAAAAAGACTCAAAGAACTTTAAGTTAATTCCTTTAATATGTGAATCAGATAGTGAGCTTTTGACATTCTTTGCTGGATGTCCTAAATAAAAACATCTTTTTGAAGCTCTAAATTTGCATATACTTTCAAGTACAGAAACAAGTAAAGTGAAAAATTTATTAAAAAACATGAAGAATTTCATTCTTAGCCCATTCATGCTGCTACCAATTATTGCATATAATATGTCAGAAATTACATTAGTGATAGCATTGTTGATGCATTCAACAGGACCATAAAAGAAACAGAGGTCTTCTGACTCAATTAGAAAAACTATTCTTTTGAGGATGTATTCTAATGGAAGTGGATCTCTTAGATAAAGAGAGCTAATTCAGTTTCAATTGATCAAAGATGGACAGAAGCAGCTACACCCAAAGAAAGAACACTGGGAAATGAATATAAACTGCTTGCATTTTTGTTTTTCTTCCCGGGTTATTTATACCTTCTGAATCCAATTCTCCCTGTGCAACAAAAGAACTGTTCGGTTCTGCACACATATATTGTATCTAGGATATACTGTAACCTATTCAACATGTAAAGGATTGCTTGCCATCTGGGGAGGGGGTGGAGGGAGGGAGGGGAAAAATCGGAACAGAAGTGAATGCAAGGGATAATGCTGTAAAAAATTACCCTGGCATGGGTTCTATCAATTTAAAAAAACTATTCTTATATGTGGCAGAATATAGATTATTTTCAAGAATTTGGTCCAAGAATTCAGCCTAGAATTCTGCCAAGCCAATCCTTGTAAAGAAATAAAATTTCAAAGCTATAAGATCAATACAATTATTGTTCTTTATCCCAGGAGATTAGTAATCATAATGCATGCAATTTACTTCCTGTTGGAGAAGTAAGAGATTCAAGATCTAGAATAAGATCATTTTTTTTTTTTTTGAGCATGACCAATATGGAGAACTTATTTTGCCTCATTATGCATACTTATTGCAGGGCATTTATTTTTCCTCTTTCTTTTTTTAATGGGATAGGCAGGGGAGTTAGGAGGAAATGAAAATAGATGCTGTTTAGATATAAAATATATATTTTAAAAAATAATAGCTTTTTATTTTCAAAATATATGCAAAGATAGTTTTCAATAGTTACCCTTACAAAACCTTGTGTTCCAAATTTTTTCTCCCTCCCTTCCTCCCATTCTCTCCCCTAGAAAGCAAGTAATCTATGTTAAACATGTACAATTCTTCTATATATATTTCTATAATTATCATGCTGCACAAGAAAAATCAGATTAAAAAAGGAAAAAAATGAGAAAGAAAACAAAAAACAAGCAAACAACAACAAACAAGGTGAAAGTACTATATTGTGGTCCACACTCAGCACCTACAGTCCTCTCTCTGAGGGCAGATGGCTCTCTCCATCACAAGACTATCGGAATTGGCCTGAATAGTCCTGCTCTTGAAAAGAGCTAAATCCATTAAAATTGATCATTGCATTTTTTTGTGGTTGCTGTATACACTGTTGTCTTGATTCTACTCACTTCACTTAGCATCAATTCATGTAAGTCTTTCCAGGCCTTTCTGAAATCATCCTACTTACATATTCCTGACTCCTACCTAGTTATATAATCACATCATACTCCTCTGAAAAACAGAAAGATCCATCACATATGGAAATACATTCATATTATACAATATGCTAATTTTCAAAAGTCACCTACAAATATTAGATGAAATATACACTTTCAATGGTAAACACAAACTGTTTTTTTGGACGAAAAAGTAAAATCGGTTCTTATAGAACAGTAATATCTATAGCATTTATATGCCATTAACTTATTGAACCATTCTCCAAATGATAATTCACTCAGTTTCCAAAAAATAAAACTTTAATTAAAAAAACAAAACACTAAAAAAAAAATTGATATATAAGAAATTAAGACGAGTTCATTTCAAAGATATAGCTTTGGAAAAACAAAGATTTAATAGAGCAAAGAGAAATTTGGATAAAGCAGAAAATACTGGTCATGCTAAAGGCAAGAATGACCAATATATAAAGAAACGAGAATAGAATACACTAAATAAATTAACAATTATAGTCTTCATTTACTTAAGACATTAGCCATTGCACATCAAATGAAAAGACATTCTGTTATATGGGATTAAAGTTCATGAAACGATGGAATTTGTTCTGAATATCTCAAGTTGGATCAAAATGAATATCATAAAGCATTCACAGAGAAGTTTACAGATTACTTTACACATTCCCAAGAACCTGAGGCAAGGCACACAGTAACAAGGGTCCTACTTCAATAAAAGGCAATGTGAAAAATCTTGGCAATTCTCACTGCATTATTTTATTTTCATATATCTATAAGGTCTTTATGTAAATCATACTCTCCTCATATTCAATTTATGAGTGGGCTGGCTTTCATGTTGCTTATTCCACCATTGAACACATACATATAGTCCTATCCATTCATTTGGAGAAAAATATTAAGAATATGATCCCTACCCCACTCCTAAAATATGCTAAAAGAAGTTTGAATCAGTGAAAGTGTAGGATGTATTTCACAATTTAAAAATATGTTGATATCATCAAAGATATAAATATCAAACAGAAATGAAATAAAACAATTTGTGGAGCTCTACTAAATTAATATTCATAAAGAGTTCTCCCAAAACTATTCATTGAATTCTTGGAGATACTGGAAAAATAGCAGTATCTTAGACTCCCAAGAATAGCTGCATGAGTTAGAGACAATCTTATCTGATTAGCTTCAATATGAAACATAGTGGTACAAAAATGAATACAAGGTCCTGCATGAGAAGATAACTTAATAATCAAGCAAGTATTGAAACATTTGTTTCTCAGTCTCTAATCTTGGCAAGATAAAAACATGGATGGAGAATGGACCAAAAGAAAGAAAGCTACAGACTGATTTCAGCCACACAGATAAAATGTTGATTGAAGAGGAGGCAGTCAACAGCTGTAGCAGAAAAATTTAACTCCAAAACAACAATCCTTGCCAAAATAAAATTGAATAGCAAAAATTTGGCACTCCCAAATACAAAGAAGAGAAGAAGGTAAAAAATTTTTGGTGAATTGATGTTACAGGGGAGAGAGAGCTGGGCCTAGAATCAGGAAGACTTGAATTCAAATTCAGCTTCAGATATTTTTAAAAAAGAGAAGAAAATCAGTTGGAAAAACTCTGAAAGTATGTGCAATGTACTACATCTCTGGACCTCTCACCCCTGCAAACGACTGGGAGAGAGATATTTATAGATATTCTTCAGTAAGATTTGCATATTTATATTGAACTTGAAATTTCTTCAGAATTCCATCTGTACTCTAATAGAAGATTCAATAAAGAGATTTTTTTTTCTAAAGAAAATTCATGCACATTTTATTTGGAGGGATCAGTCTATTAATATCACTCTGCTGGCCAATTGCATTCTGAAGATCTGATTCCCAAAGTATTGATAACACAGAGGATTACGGAAGGTGTAAGGGGAGGCAAAAGTCAGTGTTTTAACTATTGAGATCACTGAGTCTAATTTGATGGATCTCCTCACATTTTTGATGAGCAATGACAGTTTCAAATATGTGATGATGAATATGACATACGTAGTAGAAGTACCTCTCACATTCCTTCATATGCTACAAAATGTAAAAGAAATAGATCAATATTTGAAAATATAACAAATGAAGAAATAAACTAAGATAGGAAAAGAAAGAGAAATCTATCTCAAAATGAATGAAGTTTACATGTTCAGAGGAACTCTTTGGTTACAAATTGAAGAGAAGCTCAATGTGAAACATTATTTTTATCAAAAAATTCTGGTATATCATAGGCAAGGAAGGTTATAATAGGCAATAATATATTTGACAGAATTTGGTTGAATTTCTACAACCTTGATCACTTTGAGCTTTGACTTCATCTCACAAAATACATAAAAATCCATTTAGGCTTAATATACAAATAATAAATACAAACCAATTTGAAGGAAACAAATTAGAATATTAAATAAACCTTTAAAAGGGCTGATAAATGTCTCAGTAAAGGTCAAAAAGTTAAAAAATCACCTATCCTTTGCCCCTTGCTGTTTTTTTTTGGGGGGGGGGAGTTGTTTTTGTTTTTTGGGTTTATTTTTTTTTTCAGATGAAGAGAAGATGTAGTATATGATAAAGTATTTGGATTAAAAGTAAAACAGTTCTTTTTATAGAGATAATAATATTCTTCTGGTTCTACCTATAACAAAACTTTGGTAGTATGGTACATTACAATTGCTTCAGACATCTGAAAGGCACAATTCCCACCCAAGGAATTTACAGTTAGAGAATGGGGACAAATGAGCCTATTTTTTATTCTCTTTACTTTCTTTCCCTTTATTTCCTTCATGTTTATGTGCAATTGAGAACATAATTTTTATATCTAGGATATTTCTTCTCCCCAAAACTAAATTTTGAGTATGAAAGTTAAGCCAGGTAGATAGGCAACACAATGGATAGAGCACCAGGGCTGACATCAAGAAGACCTGAGTTCAAATGTAGCCTCAAATATTTACAAGTGTAATCCTGGGCAAGTCACTTCACCTTGTTTGCCTCAGTTTCCTCATTTATAAAATGAGCTGAAGAAGGAAATGGCAAACCACTCCAATATCTTTGTTATGAAAATTCCAAATGGGATCGTAAAGAGTTAGATGTGACTGAAATGACTGAAGAACAAAAATGAAAGAGAAAGCCTTGGTGATAATGGAGGAGCAGTCCAGTATCTTTCCCTGAAAATGATTCCCATTTACCCTGCCTTCTTCACTAAAACAGGAAGAAGTAACATAGAATGTCATCACTTACAAGCATGTTTGACATCATCATTTGTCCACTGTTCATGGACATGCCATACTCATTTCTGGGTTGGGCATCAGGAAAACTAAGCTGCCTTCCTCCAGTTTTTAACAACCTAATTTCAACACTCAGACCATTTAATACCTTGCCTGTTCAGCCTGAAATTGTTGCCACTACAACTATCCCCACCATCCATTATAATAGATATCCATCATAAAAGAATCATCTCCTTGTTATTTTTAAATTATTGTTTTCAAATATGCTTTAAAATGTTTAGTGGAAAAGGGAGGAGAGCATCAAAAGTACAAAATAGAATTTAAATACTGATAGAATTAAGTTAATAACTAATATTCATAGAGTTAAAGTTTGCAAAGTGCTTTCTAGCTATTATTTCAAAACAACCTGGATGTTGTCATTTCCTTCTCCAGATCATTTTTCAAATGAGAAAACTGAAGCAAAGAGGCAATGTAGCTGCTATCATTATCTTGATTTTAAAGACTAGGAAACTGGATCACAGAAAGTTAAGTTTCTTGTTCTAAATCCCACAGCTAGCATTTTAGGCAGAATTTGAATAATATTAAAGCTGGCATTTTGGCAAAGACCAAGAAAGACAAAAGGGAATTGGTGACATATAAGCACATTACCAGTTATTTTTGATTTAAGAAATAGTCATAGCGGAATATAGTTAGTAATGTTGCATCAAATGACTCTGGCCATATCATTCAGTTTTTTTGTGTCTTTCATCATAAAATGATAGAACTAAATATATATGAAAGACTGAGAAGCATGATTAATTTAATAATTTAAAAGCTTATGAAAACCTAGGGTTATATATGAATGATACTATAGTAATGAATTATCAAGTATCATCAATTGTCCAATTGGACAGTTAGCAATGTTTTTGACTTGGTGAACTGACTATAACTCCTACCAACTTTCCCTGATAATTGTTTTCAACTATTACTTCATTTAGTTAACCCTGATAGTACAAGACAGGTATATTTGTTCTTCTATTCCCCAAAAAAGTATTAAATACTTGATCAACATTATATTTGTTTAAATCTCTTTAGGGCATTATTTTGTTTTCTAATTTCTTGTTATTGCTTCATTGAGTTCTATTTTATGTGACTCCATGGACTTTGTCTACGGATCTAATTTCTTAGATATTGGATGGTTTTGGCATTTCTTCTCCATTCTCAATTTTACTGAAGAAGAATTGAAGTAAATAAAAGTTGAATGATTTGCCCAGAGCACACAGCTAGTAAGGATCTCAAGACTGGATTTGAACTCAAATCTTCCTAACTTTAGGCCTGGTGCTCTATTCACTGAAATACATTGCTGCCCCTTTTGACTTTTAGAAACAAATAATAGTGAGAGGCAGTAATCTGGCTGGAAAAAGCAATTTACATAGAATTTCAGAGCTGGAGATCATCTTTAGAAGTAACCTAATCCAATAGTGCTCAAAAATTTTCCATGATGGTAGAACTACTCAATTTAAACAAAATTTTGCAGAATCTTTAGAGTCAAATCCTTTAAAATTATTTTGATATTTATTAAACATAAGTTCATTTAAAAGAAAAAAAATGTGTTTTAGAATTCCTTGCAGCATAGTGTGAAAAGCACTGCTCTGGCCCAGTTGTTTCATTTTGTCAGTGGAGCATCCAATTTCTCCACTCCCCAATCCATACTTCATATGGCTGCCAAACCAATATTCGGAAAGCACAGGTCTGAAGTTATACCATCAATTCCCCCTTGCTTCTAAGATAAAAACTCCTCTGTTTAGCATTTAATCTGGATCCTGCTTAACTTTCCAGGCTTAGAACACATGAATTCTTTTCACACACTCTTATTCCAGTCAAAATGGCCTACTTTCTGATCCCTGAATGCAGCATTTCTTCCTTCACCTTCCCACAGGCTCCTTTTCTTGGAATGTGCTCCCTGCTCTACCCTGCCTTCTTCTCCAGTACCTCTAGGGACCATAACTCTCTTCAAGACTCAGCTTAAGTACTGCTTCCTTCAAGAGGTTTTCCCCCAGTTCCTCTAGTTGTTAGGAACCCAGTAACCATCAGTTCACATTTTAATATAATCTGCTTTTTAAAAAATTCATCTTGAGCATGCTGTCTTCCTTTAGTAAACTGCAAATTCCTTGAAGCTAAGACTTAAGTGTCTCATTTTTTAATATATTTCTCTAGTGCCTGTCACACAGTAGGCATTTAGTGGTTTGTGTCCTTCTTGCTCAAAGAGGACCAAAATAACATCATTACATCAGGGTTAAGGTGTATCCAGCTATGGCTCTTAGACTAATATGAGCTCAGAAGACTCTACCACTGATTGGGCACAAATAGTCCATATGAAGAAACCTGAAGCCCAGAAAGATTCAGTTACCCAGGCCAAAATCACACAGAACAGAAGAGAAGTTTGATTCAAATCTCCTAATTCACAGTTTAATGAAAGCAGCTAGGTAGTAAAGGGAGTACAATGAATTGAGATCATATTTGTAAAGTGCTTTGAGCTTTGCAAATCTCAAAGTGCTCTGTAAGTGCTAGCTCTTATTTTTATTTTCATTATCCAGGAGAATGATTCTGAAGTTTTATAGATATGGTGAGAGCATGATTCTGAATCTTTATAGATAATCTATTAAATATTAATAATTTATTTTCTATACTTCTTTGATGAAGGAAAAAATTCTCAACTAAAGGGATGAAAAATCAATGTGCTAGAATAAAGTATCTATTCTGATTTTAAATTATGTTCAAAATGTCATTTTTAGAAATTTATTTCACATAATTGTAGAAACATATTTAGATCTCATAAACAAATATCTAAAAAATATATATATATATATTTTACTTTTTAAAATGTCTCATCTCCTCATAAAGAAAAGCAAGGCAAGAAAGGGGAAGAAAGACTGAAAAAGATTTCCAAAAAGGATGAAAACAAATATCACTTCATATTCAATAACACTTCTTCACAAAGAGTTTGGATATTTTTACTATACCTTAAGAGAGAAGGAATAGAATCCTGGGAGCTGACAGTTAGCTGCTGTCTTAAGAGAGCTTCAAAGAGTCTGAGTAAGCTAAATGTCATGGAAAAATAGTTTGGGAAAAACAATCATCTTTGAAGGACAATATGTGAGACTTTGAAAGAACTAACAATTTTCTGTTGAGAACACTTAGACAAGTTAATTTCTACTAAAGAAAATGCCTGTAAGGAATTGTCTTGATGGAAAATGCAATCCACATCCAAAGAAAGAACCATGGAGTCTGAATACAGATCAAAGCATAATATATTTTAAAAATTTTTTTTCATCTTTATATCAGCCCTTTCTGTAGTGGCAAGGAACTGGAAATTGGATGCCCATCAGTTGGGGAATTGCTGATAAGCTGTGATATTCTTCTATAAGTTGTACTATTCTTCTGTAAGAAATAATGAGCAGGGAATTTTATTTTCTTTCTTGTTTTTTTCCTTTTTGATCAGATTTTTCTTGTGCAGCAAGATAATTGTACAAATATGTATGCCTATATTAGATTTACATTACATTACCATATATTGGATCACCTGCCATTTAGGGAAAGGAGTGGGGGAAAGAGAGAAATTGGAACTCAAAGTTTTGCAAAGGTCAATGTGGAAAAATTATTCTTGTATATGTTTTAAAAAATAAAAGGCATCAATTTTATTTTTTACTATGGTTTTTTATTGACAAAACATATGCATGGGTAATTTTTCAATATTGACCCTTGCAAAAACTTCTGTTCCAACCTTTCCCCTCCTTCCCTCCACACCCTTCCCTAGATGGCAGGTAGTCCATACATGTTAAATATGTTAAAATATATGTTAAATACAATCTATGTATACACATTTATACAGCTGTCTTGCTACACAAAAAAAAATTGGATTTAAAAAGGAAAGTTAAAAAAAACCTGGGAAGAAAAACAAAAATGCAAGCAAACAATAACAGAAAGAGTGTAAATGCTATGTTGTGGTCCACACTCATTTTCCAGTGTTCTTTTTTGCTGGGTGTAACTGGTTCTGTTCATTACTGATCAATTGGAATTGATTTGGATCCTCTCATTGTTGAAGAGAGCTAATTCTATCAGAACTGATTCTCATGTAGAATTGTTGTTGAAGTGTATAATGATCTCCTGGTTCTGTTCATTTCACTTAGCATCAGTTCATGTAAGTCTCTCCAAGCCTCTCTGTATTCATCCTGCTAGTCATTTCTTACAGAACAATAATATTCCATAACATTCATATACCGCAAATTTATTCAGCCTTTTTCCAATTGATGGGTATCCATTTAATTTCCAGTTTCTGGCCACCACAAAAAGGGCTGCCACAAACATTTTTGCACATACTGGTCCTTTTCCCTTCTTTAAAATCTTTTTGGGATATAAGCCCAGTAGTAACACTGCTGGATTAAAACATTAAAAAGCATAATGTTTTTTAAAGAAATAATAAGCAGGCTGATTTCAGAAAATCCAGGAAAGGCTTATATGAACGATGCTGAATGAAATGATCAGAACCAAGAGAACACTGTACATGGTAACAGCAAGACTGTGATGATCAACTAAGATGGACTTGGCTCTTTTCAACAATGAGGTGATTCAAGGCAGTTCTAATAGACTCAGGTTGGAAAGGAAATGCCATTTGTGTCCAGAGAGAGAACTATGGAGAGTGAATGTGGATCAAAGGATAGTATTTTCACCTTTTTATTGTTGTTGTTGTTTGTTTGCTTGGATTTTTCTTCCTTGTGTTTTTTTTTTCTGTTTTGATCTGATTTTTCTTTTTCTTTCTTTTTTTTATTATTATTATAGCTTTTTATTTACAAGATATATGCATAGGTAATTTTTCAGCATTGACAGTTGCAAATCCTTTTGTTCCAACTTTTTCTTCCTTCCCCCAACCCCTTCCCCCAGATGGCAGGTTCACCAATACATGTTAAATATGTTAAAATATAAGTTAAATACAATATATGTATACATATCTAAATAGTTGTTTTGCTGTACAAAAAGAATTGGACTTTGAAATAGTGTACAATTAGCCTGTGAAGGAAATCAAAAATGCAAGTGGACAAAAATAGAGGGATTGGAAATTCTATGTAGTGGTTCATAGTCATCCCCCAGAGTTCTTTCCCTAGGTGTAGCTGGTTCAGTTCATTACTGCTCTGTTGGAACTGATTTGGTTCATCTCATTG
Organism: Antechinus flavipes; assembly: GCF_016432865.1. Taxonomy (NCBI): domain Eukaryota; kingdom Metazoa; phylum Chordata; class Mammalia; order Dasyuromorphia; family Dasyuridae; genus Antechinus; species Antechinus flavipes. The sequence goes on from NC_067402.1 coordinate 121,152,522, forward strand.
TTGAAGACAGTCAGGTCCATCAGAATTGATCATCATAGAATATTGTTGTTGAAGTATATAATGATCTTCTGGTCCTGCTCATTTCACTCAGCATCATTCATGTAAGTCTCTCCAGGCCTTTCTGAAATCATCCTGCTGGTCATTCCTTACAGAACAATAATATTCCATAATATTCATATACCACAATTTATTCAGCCATTCTCCAATTGATGGGCATCCACTCAGTTTCCAGTTTCTGGCCACTAAAAAGAGGGCTGCCACAAACATTCTTGCACAAACTGCTCCCTTTCCCTTCTTTAAAAATCTCTTCGGGATATAAGCCCAGTAGTAACACAGCTGGGTCAAAGGATATACACAGTTTGATAGCTTTTTGAGCATAGTTCCAAATTGCTCTCCAGAATGGCTGGATATATTCACAATTCCACCAACAATGTTTGATCTGATTTTTCTTGCACAGCATGATGAAAATGGAAATATGTTTAGAAGAATTACACGTTTAACCTATATTGGATTGCTTGTTGTCTTGGGAAAGTGGAGGAATGGAGGGAGAAAATTTGGAGCACAAGATTTTGCAGAGGTGAAAACTATCTTTGCATTTGGAAAAATAAAAAAATATTGTTAAAACTTTTTCTCATGGTTTTTCTCTTTTGTTCTGGTTCTTCTTCTACAATAAGACTTATGTGGAAATGTGTTTAACTTGATTGTATATGTATAGCTTTAAAAAAAAGAATTAGCTCTCATATTTGAAAGAACTAAATTTAATTCTTATTCTGTGAGAAAGACAAGATACTTGTATACCAGTACTTGTATTTCTCATCCTGAGAAAATCCAATTGTTTTGGATTGTGTTTTGGAGGAGTCAGCAGTTACTGTCATTGATTAAAGTGACTGTGATGATGACTTTAAAATCAATATATAGTTAAAATTTTTATGTATGTGTCTATATAAAGCATATATATGAATGTACAGATACTATAGGTTATTCCCTTCTGGAGTAAATATCCTGCTTAGAATGAGACCCAATCGCTTCATGTAAAATCAAAAAAGGAGAAGCTTAATCATTAGCATGTAGTGTTTAGAAATGAAATTCTGGGACATAAAAGGTAAATCTGGTTGCAAAGATTCTTTGGACCCAGAGGATATCTTAAGTCCAAGCAGGGAAGATGAGAGGATTACTTGTATCTCTTTTATCACTCCTTCCCCCCACATTTCATTCCCATCTCCATCCTTTTTTTTAAAGACTCATCTAAAATAAAATTTCTTTCATAGGTCCATCACTATTTCCTTCCCCCAGCATATGTTCCAAAAGTAGAAAATGATTTTTTTCTTCCTTTGAAATGGAAAAATGTATAGATGTCACAAAGAGTCAAATTTAGAACTGATATATGGAAAAATGTATCCAAAAGTAAAAAAAGGTCGCATCAGAAAGGGAGGGTTCCTTACCTGGAAATCTTTAAGCATTTCTGAATAGATTCTTTTTGGATATGTGTTAAACCAGGTTTCACTGAAATTTAAAATTTTGGGATTTTGAATTCTTTTTATCATGTTTTTATTATATCCTATATTGCACAATAATTAGGGCTTAGTTATTGAATATTTAATATATGATATCGCATATTTGATGACTACCATTAGGTACAATGGATAGGATGCTGGGTCTGGATTTAGGAAAATTCATGTTCCTCTGTTCAAATCTGGCCATAAACCCTTACTTGTTGTGATGCTGAATGAGTCACATAAGGCTTTTTGCCGCAGTTTTCTCAACTATAAAATGAGTTGAAGAAGAAAATGGCAAAATACTCCAATATCTTTATTAAGAAAAACTCAAATGGAGCCATAAAAAGATGGATGCCACTGAAATGACTGAAAAACAAACTGCATATATATGTATGTGTTACATTCCTCTATTTGTTCTATCTCCCTGTGAAATGTCAAACTCAAAGAGGACAGAGAAGAAATCTTAATTATATTTGTTTCTCTTTCTGCGGTTAGCTGAGTGCTATACACATAATGGATATTTCCTAAATGTTTCTGAATGACTGAATATACGAATGAATTCTGGAATGCCAGGCAGGAGCAACATCAGGATAACCAGAACCATTGTTAGGGGAAAGAGTTAAGTTCTTGGAAGCTTGTAGATGTGAGACTGTGACACTAAATGAGTGGACCAAGAAAAAAGCAAACTGGAGCTAAGATATGAACAGGAAATTTAGACCAGAAAGTCAAGCCTCTGAATCACAAAATAATTCATGAGGCCTTTCCAGATTTCCTTATCTATATTACTTTCTATTTCTTTTATCTGTTTTATCTTTTGCCTCTAGGATCTTGCCCCAATCAACCCTAACTAAGATCCTCGAGGGCAAGGTCTACTTTTTTTTTCTGCTTTTATTCCCATAATCCAGCACTGTTCCTGGCACAAAATAAGCCCTTGGCAGGTGTTTACATAATTTAATTGATAAGGAAACAAAGGCAGGTAGGGTCAAAATAAGTATAACGCCTGAGACAAACTGCTTCCTGACATCAGTGCATCTGTTCTGGTTCAGTTTACTGGAAATTGCCACGTTCCCTTTAGTGTCTTTAAAAATTCAACATTATAATGAACCTGGGGCTCAAATTGGTTGTGGAAACCAAGAAGGGATTTCCTTGTTTCAGACTGGGAGGCTGAGAAAAGAAGAGTGGAAAACACTGTTAAGCTGGTAAATGTTCAAAATTTTTTGCCCTTTATGATCCAGTCCAATCAATTTCAAACCAACAAACATTTATTAAGTGCCTATTCTGTGCTATGCACATTTCATGGTAGGACTGTATCTAGGGGTTGGACCTGTGGTAATCAGAAAAGGCTGGAGTCATGGGATCCTGCTTCCTTGCTTAATTCTTTCCTCCTTTCAAGTCTCTGAACCTGACAGTAAGATAAGATTGCCCTTAACACACTGATGTGAATTGTGAATCACTGGATCTGGATATTATAAGGGATAAAGCACACTGTGTCTGAGGGGAGTGAAAGGGGTAAGGAGAAGAACGAACAGAGCTGGAGAGAACCAAGAATGTTTTTAGAGCAAGAGTAAGTAAACTTTTGAATGTGATACAACATGTAAGATTTTCGCTCCTTTCCTTTAAGTATAGAGAGTAGTGGACCACCTATTGTGGAGGAAGTTTGCAATGGCTGCTGATTTGCAATGAAGAAGAAGCATTCTCTCTCTATGTCCATCATGGCACCAAACTAATGATAATATGACCACAGAAAGAGCCATCAAATTTGCAGAGCAATGAAAACCGGGCCATTGCTGACATACATCTTATGGATTTACAACATAAATTTTTCAAATTTTAGAGAAAATTAGAATTATAATATGCTAGGATAGAAATAGATGTTAGAGGTCATTCTGTCTAATGAACCATCCTAGCAGGAATTCCTCATTTAATATTCCCTATATGATTATTGGCCATCTGATTTTACTTAAAGCAAGTATCAGTCTGATAAGGGGAAAAACAGAAATGAGAATATTCACTTTAAGTGCAAGGACTAGACATACTGCCACTAATCATAGAATCTGGAAGGAATCTCATGACAATTAGTCCAATTCCCTAATTGAAAACTGAAAAAAAACAAATCTTTAGGGAAGTTATAAGACTTGACCAAGATCATGCAGGCAATAAGTATCAGAGGCAGGAACTGACTGACTCAGTATTAGACTTCTGATGTGATTACTATCAGATCCCCATTACAGAACTAGAAAAATATGGCCTTCATCTATCCATTGGATATACTTATTGGAATGTATGCCTGCAAGGAATTTCTGGGATCTATGCTATTTTTAAAAGAGGGTTTTTTTTGTTTGTTTGTTTGTTGAGTCATTTGAGGTTACATGACTTGCCCAGAGTCACACATTTAGGAAGTGGTTTAAGTGTCTGAGACTGGATCCACTGCACCATCTAGCTGCCCCAACCTATGCCATTTTATTTTTTATAATAGTTTAAAAAATAGCTTGTGATGAAAATTATGTGGAAATGTTGTTATATATAGATGATTTTGATGTATTTGGAAATATAGTTGCAAATAATAGAACAATACCACTGAAAGTATTCAGTGGTCCACAAACAATAAAAGTTGTAAAGTGTAAAGTCTCAGTTAAATGGGTGGAACATATAGTATCTCCACAGGAAATGAGTACTGACTTTGAGAGGAAAGAAACTCCTCATGGATTCTATGTCTAAAGAATTATCTAGAGCAAAAGATATTTCTGGGATTCAGTGGTTAGTTACTATTGAGAATTTCAGAAAAATACATTAGTGATGATAAAGTATTTCAATGTTATCCCAAAACCAAAAAGGATTAATCTGGTCTGAAGTCTCTGGAACTATTTGGATGTGGTTGAAATAAGAAATATGTAAAGGTTTTCAAGGACTTGTTTGAATAACTATCTCCTGCATATGTATATATTGTCTTTTGCAGATATCAACAAGGTTTTTGTGTTATATGCCAATAGCAGCATAGGGAAATTGATAGCAATTTTACATTATGGGGGTCAAAGCTATCAAGTCACACCTATTGCACAATGTGATTCATTAATCTTATTAAGTAATTGTAGTTCTTGGCTTTGAAATTTTATATTTGATATACATAATGTATGTGTGTGTATGTATGTATGTATATATATAGATATAGATATAGATATAGATATATAGGACTTGGAGCACAGTATCAAGCACAGAACATTAATCCACTTGTTAATATTCTGACAAGCACTAAATTGGATACTAGCAACCAAAGAAATCTAGTGTTTGTGGCAGATAATAGTGCTAGCTAATCATATACTACCCATGATGGAAAATCAAACTAGATGCAGATAACATGTCCTCTTGGCTCCATATATAAGAAACCTTGGTAATTTTGATGGAAGGGGTAAAGCTAATTTATGATATGGAAGAAGCTAGGTCACAACAACACACAAGCTAAGAGTTTGGGACTTCCTTTAGAGAGTGTATCTTTGCTAGAAGTAAATGTTATAGTACTGGACCAAAACACCCTGACCTCCTTGTTCTTGGATATTTGGTAGTAAACAACTAAAGAATGAAAATCTACAAAAAAATGATATAAAGAAGAGAGCAGGATTCTCTAATCTTAGGATTTTTGCAGTGGAATATTATACTATTCTGGTGGACTATAACTGATTCTATAAGAGGTATAAGAAAGCAGTTGATGCTATGGAAGACCTACCAATCCATGGCCATAAAAAGATTTCCTGATGATTTAGGACACTTGGACGAAGACAAAATTGTCTCTGGAAAGGAAAGAGAAGATAAGCAATGTGATAGACCACTCTGCCCAATATATATAGTCCTTTCCAAGTAGGAACCAGATTCTATAGTGACTAAAATATTATAGGGAAAGTGTTTTGTTTGGTATAGCTTCTCTGCGAGTATCCAAAGTTAAGGTTTTGAGAGAAAAACTTCTCAAAAAGGAATTAGCCATAGAGGGAATTCAGAAGTTTAAAAGTGCATCATGAATGGACATACAGAAAAGTGTTACTGGATTTATTATATTTTTATTTATGACTATAACATTTAAGGCCAACATTGGAATCAGAAATACTCATATTTATGTTTTGTTTATAAAATACACTATCTATGCACATTACTTAGCATACCAGTGCTCCAAGTAACTCTCCAATACAATGAACTACAAATATGGTGCTGAACTCAATCATGGGAAGGTGTTTCTAAATCACAAAGTCCTCATACTGTTGAAATCACAGGCCAAAATATACATATACAAACACAAACAAAACACACTTGCTCCGTACAAAACTAGAATGATTTAATCATACACTGTTGTACATTCTAGGGACCCTAAGATTTAAGCAGAAAATTCAGCAGAGTTAGTATATGGTCTTTCTAGGACATAAATTCGATGCTACTAGAAACACTGATCACTTCATACTTGTGGAATTTGGATGAGAATACTATCTGCCTCTGCTTCACTGTCTCAAAAGACAAAGACATTTCAGAGGCTCACAACCAAATATATTCCTTGTAGAGATCAGCTCAAGGAGATCTAGTGCCTAGCTATAGCCACAGCTCAGAAAAGCAAAGAGAGAAATAAGCAACAGAATGATGAGGCCCACAGTTCAGGGAATGGAATACTGGTCTCATTTGTACCCAACTTGTGTTTTGCAGAAACATCTCAGTACAATGGAAAGAACATGAGTTTTACATCATGTTCTTCTCACCATATCAATGCCTTGGAAATTTTTCCCTAAGTAGTCACCAAATTCCCAGACCATTTGTGCTGACATTGTTTATGCTATTCTTTTACTGTGTTTGGTCACTATTAGGTACTTTTATATTACTGTGAAAGTACCTTATCTTGTCTTCTTAGTGAGTCTATCACTTAGAAGTTTTTAACTGAGGTTTAGATGGGGCCTTAATCAAAATGACAAATATTGTTTAACATACATAGCCCAAATACAGTGGTAATCAGGTTATATAAGCTCCAGACATCTGTTATCTGTACCTGCCTAGGGTACATCTTTATTTGCATATTTTACTAACACTTTAAATAGTATCTTAAGCCCAAATTACTCTTCTTCAGTATATATCTGACCTTCTTCCTGACCTACTACTTTGCATTTATATAGTGCTTTGAAATTTGAAACATCCTTTTGCAAGGATCCAGGCAATATCCATCTTTTCTGTGAGATCGGTAGGTGAAAACACTTAAACTCTCCAAGGCCAAGTGACTTGTCACATGCTGCTGTGTATAGCACGGTCATCTATCCATTCATTTACTTTTGACTTTTGCTTCTCTTCTATTTCTAATTAGCTACAAGATCCTTTGCATCTAACTAACCCCTTCTCTCTGTTGCCACTGCTCACTCTTATAAGGGACATCATTGGTTACCTGCCTGTACTCCTGAAATCATTTCCTTACAGGTTTCTCCCCTTTCCATTCTATCTCCTATATAGTTGCCAGAGAGATCTTCCTAATATGTAGACCTGGTCACATCACCCCTCTGTTCAAAAATCTTCAATGGTTTCCTATTATTTTGCAAGTCAAGTTCCAACTACTCTTAAGACAGCTAGATGGCACAGCAGATAGGGCCCTGGGTCTAGAATCAGGAAGACACCTAATTATCTGTATGACCCTGAATATCACTTAATCTTTGCCTCACATGTAAAATGTGAACATAATAGAATTACCTCAAGGGTTGTTGTGAGCATCAAATGAGATAATATTCTAAAGCACTTAGCATAGTTCCTGCCTGAGATTCTAAGTCCTTCTAATCATCCAACCTTATCTCATATTATTAGAAATATACCACTCTACTCTAAATAAACTGGATTGATTTCTGTCAGCAGACTCTATGCTTCCTATGTGATCACTTAGGGCAATCACCTAACTCCTCAATGCCCCATGTAAGTCTTTAAGACATTCAGCCACAGATCTATTGCTGATCTGTATTATAGGAGGTGTTTCTAAATCAGGAATTCCTCACACTGGTGAAATCATAGGCTAAAATAAGCACCCGCCATAGACAAAAGTACACTCTACCTTTTCCAAAGAGATGGGTGTCTGTTCATATTGTTCTATATGTTTTACCCTTTCTCCTCTTTGCTTGCTGAATTCCTATCCATCCTTTAAAGCTCAACTCAAAGCCATCTCTTATCTGAAGCCCCTTGTGGTCCCTGAGTGGCAACAATCTTTTCCTTTAGACCTCATATTTTATTTTGTTTTGTAACTCTCTTTATATTATAGCTGATTGTGTTTTATCCCTCTATCTGATTGTAAATTCCAAGAAGCCAGGACTAATAATAGAGTATTAATAAATGTTTGTTGAATGATTATATTAAGAACTTGTAGAAGGTTACACAATCATAAATCACATCTCTAAAAGGGAAAAGGCTCCATGTAAACAGCTTCCTTTCTCACCACTACTAAATAATCCAAAGAAGAAACAAATAGTTAGAAGGTTGTTTGTCAAGATTTTTGCTGATGAAGAATGAAAGAATTCAATATATGCCCTGGGAGTACTAGGACAAATTCTTTTAATTGCTACTATCTGTAATGTTTATACAGAGATTGTTCTAAAAAAGTGTACAGATTCAATTTTTATAACCTAAAAGAACTTTAGACTGCATAGATGAAAAATGCTAGCTCTCCTCCTGCTTTATAATACAACCCTATGATTCTGTGGGTTTGGGGGTTCCTTATACATGGAGCCTAACACCAAATCAATCAATACTAGCAATTATGGTAGCAGGGGTGGTTGACAGTGCCCTCTGGGCAGCTGGCCTATTTTACACTCCTCCACATGCTGAAGGCTGTCACTACATTTAAAGTACTGTACTAAACATTTAGCAAGGGGAACAGAGTGTTTCTGGGGACTTGTAACAAGATATAAACAATGACTCTTTTGTAAGAAAAAAAATGGACAACTGAGTTGAGACAACAGAAAATTTCAAAGTATAGTGTGATAACAGCAGGAAACAGCATCTGAAAATTTGTATTCATCTCCATAGACATAACTAAAATAGTCTATGCAAGGTAGAAGTTTTCCTTCACATTTTTCCACTAATGAGAGTGAACTAAAAACCAAATAAATAAAATAAAGGGTTACCACAGAGTTCTTGCAAAAGGTTCTTATTAAAACCAAGAAAGTAGAAAGAAGAAAGAAGGAAATGTACCTAAAAGAATAACCTGCTCTTGCTTCTATGCCAGAGGTATGCTTGAAGAGTTTTTAATTATTGCTTTATACATGTAGAATATGTGTTTACAAAAACAAAATCTCTAGTCTTCTTAACCTGCCTTACAAGGTTTGAGATATTCATTTGGAAGGAAATAAAACCCTTTTTATTTCCTGGATTAAATCCAATCCCTCTAACTGGGTGAAAAGAACGTGAGATAAGAAAATCTTTTGCCAAAGAAAACAGAGAGAAAGCTTTCTTGTGTTTTGCCAAATGGAGAATGTTCTATGAAGAAGAAAAAAAGGACTTGCTAAAAGTTTTTTAAATAAATAAAATTAACCACAATTGGTCTCAGAATGAAAAATTAAGTCCTAAATCCTGCATGTACATTAAAACAGCCAAGTAATTTTATATTCATGTTCAACAATGCCCATAATAGGAAGAAGATATGTTAGAATTAGGAAGTTATCATTTCAGTCCAGAATTATTGGTCAGACCTTAATCAGAGAATTATATCCTCTACTTAAGATCACTGATTTGGAAAAAGTCCAGAAGAGAAAAAAATTGTCCGAAAAAAAACCAAAAACAACCTCTAGCTTAAAATACCTTGGGTTTTCAAATTATAAAGAAAAACCTTTAGAAATTGTTCAGAAAAAAGCTTAAGGGATGATGACTGATTTGAAACATATGAAAGGCTATTTTAGGAAAGATGGCTAAATGTTCTCCATTTTTAAAGAAGAACTTAAAAGCTCAGATGGTATGAACTTCCTAAAAGTGTAAGAATAAGTAACCTGTGATAACAGATTGATAAATGAAGCTGTGAAATTTTCATTTCTAGAAATAAAATAGATCCTCTTTCCCCACCTTTTTTTTTTTTCTCTGTACAACCTTCTTTTATGCACAGAGTCAAACAGAGGCAAGTAGTTCATGAATCCCCGAAGACTGAGGACCACTGTTCTCTATTAATTATTTCAGAAATATTTCAATGATATTTCAAGTATCAAGTCCTGTAAATCTATTATAATATGTTTTCTAAATCACACTAGGAATTAGACTTTGCTATTTTGGCATATGTAAAGGTAAAGGGTAACCTAAAATTTTGGCCTATGAAATGTTATAAAATTGGTGGATTAAAAGGATAGCTAGATAGATGGATAGATAGAGAAATAGATAGACAATTAGATAATTATTAAGCAAGCATTCACTGTGTGTCAGGAATATTAAGTGCTGGGGATCCAAATACAAGAAAGCAAGATAGGCCCTGCTCTCAAGAAACTTAAATTTTAATGGATTTTAATGGGGGAAGAAAGCACAGAAAGCAAAGCTACAAAGTATTTAGAGATCCTGTGAGGCAGCATAGCATATTAACTATCCGGGATGTGACATGGAGCCCAGGATCCAGGCAATATAAAACGAAAGTTTTTAGAAATATTAGAAAGTATTTAGAAGTATCATCAGGCTTAGCGGATATAGTAACTCATTCATTCACCTATTCAAAAATTATTTATTTAGATCTATTATTTTTAGAGCATTACTGATTAGTACTTATGAAAATGCAAATCTAAATCAATCTGTTTATTATTCAGTAAAAGAAGAGTTAAAAAACTCAAGCAAACATCAACTTAGGATGTACAACAAAGGGAGGACAAGTTTTTAAAAATGCAAAGAATTTAAATTAATTAACTTATTCTTTCCTGAGAATTTCTGAAACTTCCTGATGTCCATATTATGCTGTCAACATACAGAAACCTCAAATTTGTAGTAACACAAAAAGCTTTTAGGTTTATTTTGCTGGCTAAGTTATCTAGGGACAAAGATAGTAGTTATAAGAAGAATCCTTGCGATAGATCTGATTTTGCCATTAATTCATGTTATAACCTTAAACAAATTATATAACCTCTATTGGATGTCAGTATTTTCTGTGAAATGGGAGAAAGGAATGAATTAGAAGATCTCAAAAACCTTTTTCCAGTTCCAAAATTCTGTTTTCTATTACTACCTCTTTAGATTAATTGCATTATGAAATACTTTCCAAATACCCTACTATTTCAACTTTTTCCTCTCTCCTCCCACACATGCAACCAGTTGCCAAGCTCTTCAAATTTATCTCCTACAACAGGGATGCTTGATTTGGGGTCTGTTAACTTGGCTTAATTTTTTTTTATAACTGTATTTTAATATAATTGACTTCCTTTGTAATCCTTTCCTCTAATTTATACATTTAAAAACAGAGGTCCATAGGTTTCACATGATTGCCAAAGAGATCCATGACCCCCCCAAAAAAAGTTAGGAATCCCTACATCTACAATATCTTCCACATCTGATCTCACCTGTTGATTTCAACAGGTCTCATTACCAACCATTCATCTGGACTATTGAAATAGCCTCCTAATCAGCTTTGGTGCTTCTCCAACCTCCAAACTCTCATAGAACTGACCAAGTAATTTTTTTAAGCACTATTCTATAAAATTGCAAGCTCCTAATTTAATGAATAAAGAATAAATTTCTATTTCTGGTATTCAGAGCTCTCAATGTTTTGGGTAAAATTTTAGTCTAATATCATACCATTACCCTTCACATGTTCTACATTCTACCTAAGGCAGATTATTAGAGATCTCTTCTCATCCTGCCTTTTCATTTCTGTCTTAAAATCACATCCCTGAAATGAACTCCCTTCTTTCCCTTTCATCTACCATTCCTAGGTTCTACTGTTCAAAATATTTCACATTTATGGAAGAAACTGTACTTGAGCTGGGTTTGAAAGGAGAAATTCAATAGAAAGAAACTGCCATGGTGCTTGGAATGGGTTCTTTCCAGATACCAGTTCCTTTTGATTTAAAAAAAAAAAAAAAAAATTTTTTTTCCTTCCTCCTAAAAGACAACATTATCCTTCCTCAAATTTTTTAGAAATTTGGATTCAAGCAGATTTTCATTTACTTTCCTTCCCCATATAGAATAGTTCATAGATTAAATTTGTATACATCTTTCCAAGCAAGATCCTGGAAAGCAGAGTCCTATCTTATATTTCTTTTTCTCCCAGTGGTTTTTCACAGTTGTGCTAAATTAAAAAAAATTTTTTTGAATGAATGTTTTCCAAACAATCTTTAGTTTCTTAATTTTTTAATGAAACCTTAATTATTTTTACTGTCATTTCCAAAATTTTCTGCTTCCTTTTTGAAAATTTAGAGATTTCATTTTTTTTCTTTAATTGATTGTGTGTATAGTTAACATGATCACAACACTTCTATTCTGCAGTTTAAAAATTCTTTTGAAGTGTTTTGAACTGTGGGTTGGCCAATAATTTATCTGAATCAAACTTTTTAGATTGAGGTATTTTTAATTTAAAACTCTACAAATCAGTATAATGTAAATACTGACATAATGCAATCATTAAGGTAAAGGTTATAATACTTAAGCACTAGTTAAGTATTTATTACCAGATTTATCAAAACTTCACTGTAATTTTCATAGTTCTGGTAGGTAGGAATTAAAGGGCATTGACTCTTCCTGACCTCAGTATCAAAGGTAGCAATATCCTGGAGAATTCCTTAGGGGAGAATGGTGTGAGTTTTTTGGATAAGAAATATCTTGAGCCTCAACTCAATTCAGGTGCAATTTTGCCAACTGGCTGATTTGGGATAGATGTGATCTTGACTATCAAAATTTGAAATGGGTTGATTAACTTTAGGCATCAGTAGTCTCACAAGAGAAAGTTATCACTTTCTGAAGAAGAAGCCCTAGAATTCCATAGCTGCAGCAGCTCAGACAAACAGCACCTCAAAACAGAGATGCGTTGAAGACAGATGAAAAAACATCACATCGTGGTTGGGTATTTAAGGGTATAAAGGGAAACTTAGAAATTGGCAAATGCTACAAATCAGGACTTAATTTATTGTCCAAGATTTAAGAAAATGTTAATAAAGCAGATTAAATTTAAAAGCATGTTGAGAAATATTAAAAATTTACCACTATATCCTAACATGACAACAGCAATTCTGGGTAGCTTTAGAAAAAGAAGATGAATTAGCTATTACAGTTAGTTGTAAAATGAGATGTAATCAACATCAGGAAGACACAGATGGTAACTGGAAGATGAAACAGGTTTTGCTCTGGTCTGTCTAGTGATTCCAGCTCAAGATTAAAATATGATGATACACTCATAAACTGTTTAATATTAAACAAAAAGGAGTTTACTTAATATCATTGAAAGGGTATTCAGGATAGTTACATTTACATAAGTAGATGCAGTTCCCTTGTCCATTCCTGCTCATTTGCCATGACATAAACCTGAGAATTTGACTCTTTGTTAGGCTTTCCTACATTAGTAGTTTACAAGGAAGCTATATTAAAGGTTCAAGCATTAGTCTTCAAGACTATTAAATCTTCAAGATATTTTCATCGCTTTTTAGGGGAAATCTAGTCTTTTTGGTGCTCTTATCATGGGGAGGTAACTGCAATGATGTAATTCAAAGATCAAAAGTCATGAATTGTTAGTGACAGAGAAGTTGGCAGGGAAGGGGGATGGTGCTAGGCAAGGTGTGATCTCTTGCATCAATATGAGAATCAGCCTCTTTGTATAGAGGGGAATTTTTCCTAATTATTGACTGCAATTTTTGTGCCAAATAAAAATATTGCTATTTGACATATGGTTCCTGATCTGTTGTTAGAGAATAAACTGATGGGGGCTTAACCTGTATTTGTTTTTACTATGACCAACTAAAAGACCCCACCCTGAAACTGGGTAATAGTTTATGTGCTACCCATGATTTCATGTGCCCATTCTCACCATTGGTACATAATAACATTTATATGCAGCTTTAATTATGCAAAGCACTTTGCAAATAGTATCTAATTTTATCCACATAATAACTCTATGAAGGAAGTGCTATTATCCCCATTTTACAAAAGATGAAAATTGGCAGATTTTTTGATTTACCTATTATCACATTATCACATAGCTAGTAAATTATCTGAACTCAGGTCTTGCTGACTCTAGAGCTAGTAGTGTATTTACTATATTACCTAGATGTCTCCAAATATCAGACTCTCTACGGGGATTAAAATTTTAGATGACAGAATTTTAGGCGATAAGTTTTAAGGTACGGAGAAATAACAATCATTTGTTAAGAATATACTATGAACCAAGCACTTGGTACTGGGAATACATTAAATACATATAAACATATAAAAATGTATGATGGATGCAACAAAGCAGCAATGAATCAAGGTAAAGTATTTATATAGACAGTAACTCATTATATTCCAAGAGAACTATTTTATTCATTGAAACTTCTGGTTTGTCTATCTGCCACAAGTCTCTCCCCATGCCAATCTATTCTCCCTGATTGAAAGTAAATAGCAACATTTTCTGCTTTGGCTAGAAACCGTGAGCGTCTTCCCCTTCCAGATTTTGGATTTTTTTTTTTTTTTTTGACTTGTTGAAAAAGGAGATTCTTTGCCTCAATTGCTACCTAGCCTTAAATCACTAAACGGGTGTCTCCTGAATCAACCTGAGATCTGTTGAAGCCCTTCCAGGACCTCCAGTGGTCCTGACCTATATCTAATCACTGGCCTAGATAGTTCTGGAGGGGAAAGTGAAGCAGGTGACCTTTCCCACCCTCCCTCACTTCAATCCAATTCATTTGCATGTCATGGCATACCTCCCTGATGTCCTGGTCCTCTTCCAGAATGAAAGACAAACAACAATTAATCTTCCTAAACCTTAGTCTATTTGTCACACCTCCTATTCAACAAACTTCAATGGCTCTCTATTTTCTTTAGAATCAAATACAGAATCCAATTTGGCTTTTTAAAGCTCTAACTTGTCCCCTTCCTATATAATTCTAGTTTTTTACACCTGGAGTACTTCCTTCTCATATCTAGTAATGTTGACTATCTTACAGTTTCTCATAGAATTTCATGCATTTTTCTGTGTTCTTCCACTTCTAAAATTCTTTCTCATTTCCAACTAACTCATGTCCTGAAGGATCACCTTCTCAGCAGCCTTTCCCATTTCCCCTTAATGCTATTCCTTTCCCCCATTATCTTCTATCTATCATCTAACTTGTTTCTATATAGTGGTTTGTATGTTGTCGTCTCATTAGAAGAAAGTTTCTTTAGAGCAAACACTGGTTGTTTTTGTTCTTTTTTTGCCCTTGTATCACTTATCTAGAGCAGAGCCTGGGACTTAGCAAGTAGTTCATAAATGATTATTGACTTGAACCAAATACATAATTCGGGTCCGTCAGCATCAGCAGTGCATAAAAATAAGCCCTGATCGATTAAAAAAAATTGTTGAGGCTCATTTCAAAGCATTCGGCAACTATTTTTATATTAATTCAACATTTATTAAGTGCCTTGTAGTTGTAAAGGACCTGTTTCGCCTAGATAAGAGTCTGTTTAAGTAGAACTAAATGAAAACAGAGCTTTAGGCCCCTATGCTGGATGGGAAGAGGGGCAAGCCAGCTTCCGAGGTGCAGGGGCTGCACCTTTCTGTGGCTCATCGTCAAGAGCCCTGGCCAGGCGGTAAGACCACCAGGTGCACCACGTTGGGTTCCTCCGGCTGGCCCGCGCAGGAGGGCCGGGCGTTTTCACCCAACCTTCCAGGTCCGAGAGCGGCCTGTCTGCAGATTCCTCCGCTCCTTCCGAAGTTGGGACAAAGTTGAAGAAACGCTTGGACACCTGCAGTTTCGAGCGACGCTGCCCGGGTGGGAAGCTAGGAGCGAGGCGGGTGCTTGTTGTGTTTACGAACCCCGGGACAAGCCCCATTTCCTGGGGGCGAGGCCAAGGCCTTCGGGAAGACTAGGACATGAGGGGAGTTGAGTGAGTGCAAGGAGATGGGATTTTCTCCCTCCACCCACTCCTGACCCTTTAGACCAGAGAAGCTGTAGCAGTTGCGGCCGGGCCCCAAAAGGATCTAGCGTGCTCTGCAGACCAACAGACTGCCCCGACGAGAGAGGGAACCCCGAGGGCACGTCTCCACCTTCGCACTCAGCTGGGCGGAGGGCAGCAACGCGCACCGGTCGCACTCCCACCTCGGGCGGAAGGAGAGGCGGGGCTGGGGAGCGAGGAGGCGGAGCTTGCGGGGCAGAACTGGGCGGGCGGACTGGGACGAGGGGAGGGGGGGGAGGAGGAGAAAGGTTGCTCTGACTCCGGCGGCCGCGAGTTTCCGGCGCGCACCCCCGCCTCCCGTGTCCTGTGGTCTCGCCCGCCCCCGCTGCCATGTTGGATTGTGCGGCCCCCACCGCAGCCGCCGCCGCCGCCGTTGCCGTTGCCGTTGCTGCTTCCGCCGAAGAACTGGAAAAGCCAAGAGTTGAGTGCAGTCGCTAGTGCGGAGGAAGCGGACAGCAAAGCACCGGCAGCTGAAACCCTCCCTCTTTCACTTAAGCCCTAAAGGAGGTTTCCCCACCCCCGCTCGCGGACGGCTCCTCCTTGTCCTCCCTCCCCCAGAAGCTCTGCGAGATGCTGCGGCTCTGACTCCGCTCCTCCCCGCCCCTGTCACTGCGAGGGGGAGACCCACGCAGCTGCCCGGCCGCCCCGCGGCGGAGGAGGACGAGGAAGACACGGCCCCGGCTCCGGCTCCGGCTCCGGCCCCGCCGGCTCCCGACACCATGAGCAACAGCCAGCCGCAGCAGCAGCAGCAGCCGCCGCCACCGAGAAGGGTCACCAATGTGGGCTCGCTGCTCCTCACCCCGCAAGAGAACGAGGCACTCTTCAGCTTCCTCGGCAAGAAATGTGTGGTCAGTTTCCCGAAATCCGCCACCCCTTCTGGAGTGGGAGCAGGGAGGAGGGGATCGTCCCGGTGGCGTCGCCTCTGGCTGCTCCCCTTCAGGGCCCAGCCAGGGAGGTTGGGAGTGCTGGCGGCCGAAGCAGTGTCACCTTTCCGGGACGTGCCCCGCCGGCGCCGCTGCCCCCTTTTCCTTCACCTCTACTGCTTCAAACTTTATTCTCAAGCCGCTGGGGGCGGGCGGGGGAAGGGTTCCTTCTTAACGAGAGTCTCCCCGTCCCCAGAAACCGGGCTCCTCTTCTATAGACTCTCCCTTCCCCCTCCCTGAGCAGTCTTCACCATCATCCAAAATAGGAAAGACTTGGGGAAACCGAAGCTTAGAAATGAATGAAGTGTGCCAGGAAGCAGCTCCCCCCCCCCCCCTCCCCAGTCGCTCTCCCCCGCCCCCTCCCGGCTTTGGGCTTTTTAGAAGAAATGCTTGGGTGCTTTAGGGTTGCAAGGCAAGCATTTCCCCGGCTCCTTCCGTTTCTAATCGAAAGGTCTGGTTAAAGCAGGAAATGCTGCGGCTCCTCCGGCTGGGCTTGTTTCTCCTGCATTCTCACCCGGGCCTGGTTCCTCCTTCCATCCCTCCCCTACCGGTGCTTGTCTTCCCCTGGAAAGCTGGGGGGGAGGGGGAGGATGGTTGGGGAGGCGGGGAATGGATGCTGTTTGCCTCTCCGCCATGCGCAGTGGAAACTCGGTCTCTTACTTCTCTGCTCCGGGGAAGCGGAGGGGGGTGGGAGGAACGGCTGAGCCCTGAAGTCTTGGGTGGTGCTGGTGCGGCGGCTAACTCCTACCCCAGATGGCTCGTTGGGAGCGGAGAGTTCTGCTCTGGAAAGGGGGAAATGTGTGGTGTTGACGGAAGCATTCATTACATTGGCTGCTGGCTGTCCTGGGGGTGGGGAGGTTTTGCTCCGGGCTGGGGTAGGCCTTGTCAAGCTGGGCTGCGTCTCCCTGCGGGTGGTTTGGGACTGGGCTGGGGGCGAGTTTATGGGACAGCTGGTTTAGTCCCTCCTCTCCCTTACTTGTTACTACCTGCCGAGTTCTATGTGATCCGGATCAAAGCAGTTACAGCATAAGGGAGAAAAATTTAACAGAGACGTTATCATCCAAACACCTTCTTTGGCAATATTAAGTTATGTTAGACCAGGTGACACCTGTTTGTTCAAGAAATCAAGATTAGAAAATTTCAGGAATGTTATCAGATTAATTGTTAACTTCCCAGGAGTTGACCAACTTTGTATGTCATGCTAGAGTTGTAGGTTATAGGCTAGATCACTTGATTCAGCTTCGGACATTTGATTCATCTTCTAAAAATTAAAATTTTAAAAAATGTTTGGCCGTGGTTCTGAGGAATAGCATAGATTTTTAATACATGACATTGTTTCAGTTTAGAGATTTTAAATGTTTACCCAAGTACACAACGCTAAAGAAAAGAGGTTTGTGACTTAAGATATTTAAAGGCTTTTTGTGACTTTTGCCTGTGTCCTTATTCTCTGCTATTACAAGTGTGAAATGTTTATTTACACTTTTGGTTTTTAATGTCTGAAATTGTTAATTTGAAAAAATATGAAATAATCATGAGTAATAGAAATCAAATATAAAAATTTTAAGGGAAAAGAGTAAACATTTTCATGGTGCCGACTATATGTCAGGTGCTTTTTACAAAATGACCTTTTAGGTTTGTGTTTGTTAATATTATCATCCTCATTATCCCCATATTGCATTTCAGGAAATCTTGGCAAACAAAGCTTAATTGATATGTGTAGGATCACACAACTGAGTGACTGAAACATGATTTGAATTCACATCTTCCTAAATCTAGTCCCAGTTCTCCATCCAACCAGCCGCCTGCCTCCTAGGGCATCACTCTTACAAGGACTTCTATAAGGATCCTAAAATATCACTACTATGTGGAGATATTTAGAATTTTAAAAAAGAAATCATTTATAACTATATGATGTATTATCTTCTAGTTAAGTTATGCTTTGAATTTTATCACTTGATACATTTTCTGAATTAAAAAGCAAGTAACTTTCCATATCAAACAAATTTAGTTTTGAAAGATAGGGAAATAATTTTTGTATGCCAAGTAATTATTGTGAGATTGTCATTGCTGTTTACTGTTTGTTACTGCTTTCAATTTAAAAGAATGATTAGCTTGGAAGGACACTGAACAATAAAAGAAAGGCATTGTGTTTCAATGGTTAAAGTAGTGAATTGTTAAGTTATTATTCTTCATCCAGTTTCTTTGTCTTGTCATTTAATATCAGAAAAAACATCTTTAATGGCCCTACCTTATACATGTTTTGCATAGAATACTGCTCAATTCAAGAAATATAAGACATGATAATTGCTGGGGATAAAGTAACAAAGAGGACCATCTTTGCCTTCAAGGAGCTGATATTCTGCTATCTTAGTAAGGAGAATGATGAAGTATCACTACAGATGAGTAATGTTATTTGAAGAGGTAGAAAACCTTAATAAACAGGGTCATCGTGAAGGATATAAGCTTTGAAAGATAATGAGGTGATGGCTAGCCATGGAGGAATGACTTGTACAGATGAACAGTCAAAATATTGAATGATGAGTTTCAGAACTAGCTAATATCCTGGCTTATTGGGAGCAGAGAGAGTGCTAGAAGAGGACAATGAATTGAGAAGTTAATGGCTAGATTTTAGAAGTCTTTAAAAGTTAGATTAAGGAGCGTTTATTTTACTCTTGTATTATCATTGTCCTTGGAGTGAGGATCATTGAAGGCTTTGGAACAGAGAAAAGAAGAACTTAAAGGTCTTAAGGTTAAAGTAAATGAAATATTTTTGTTTTGGGAAAATTCTATTTTAGACTGAACATAGATGATTTTTTTCCCCCAGTCCAAATAATGAAGTACTACTCTAACCAAAAGCAATATTAGCATTTAAACTTGTTAGAAGTCCACTGTAGTGAACAGATAATGTTCTCTATAAACTTTGTGGAGGAGATAAATCTTCGTATAATATCTGAAATATGCTTTTAAGTGTACTGATGTGTTTTTTCCCCTTCCTAACTTGTTTTGAAAATAAGTAAGCTTATTTTCGATTAATTTTATTAAAACACTTGTTAAATTTTCTTACAAGGAAAAAATCAAAAGATGTTCTAAACTGGAATAACTTGGCCTTTTTAAAGTGTGAATAATACTGCTTTTGTGTAGTTTTTAGTTTTAATTTTGTTGTTGTTACTGCACTTCTTTATTTTTACTGAACCTGTGTTTTTATTAGTACTGGGAACTCTGTGAGAAAACTCAGTCTACCAATGAAGATATCCTACTTTATAAGTTAGTTTCCGAGAGTTGCCTGGGGACATTGGCCATGCTTAGGACTATTTTTCTAGGCTTTGGCAACCATGTAGAATTTGAATCCAAGTTTTCCCAACTTCGGACGCAGCTTTCTATCAATTTAGACCCATGCTGTTTTTCTCTGTAAAAATAAATTAAAATAAAAAATTATATAGAAAAGAATAACTAAATTTTCTAAGTAGAGGTGAATATAAAACCATTTACTTTTGGAACAGGGCAAGCCTTGATTTGGAGCATTGAAGCTGGCTGTCTCTTAACAGGATGGACTGCACGTTTTTTAGATGTTTGCTTTTATTTTTTTTCTCAGTTGACTTATTTCTTCCAAGAGATTAATCTATATTTCTTTTATTCCTCAGCATTTGTATGTACTGGAAAATCTACTGTGTTTTGTTTTTTTAAACTTAATTATTTTATCTAATTCTTTATTGAACTTAATCAGTTAGCAGAAATATATTCCCAGTTATCTTTAGCTTACTTTTTAAGATTATAGAGTTCAGAGCTGGAAGAGACCTTAAAGATAATCCAGTGCAAAATCCCTTCTTTCTTAGCTAAGACCCAGAGAGGTGAACTAACTCACAGGCAGAACAGGAATTCACTTCTGATCCTCCGACCAATTTCATTTTCCAAAACACCACAGCATAAGTGCTTGATAATAGTATGAATAAAAATTGCTGCTCCTATTCCTGACTTTCTACCTCTTTTAATCTTCTTTATAAACTTCATATATATATAAAATTTATAAAATATATATGTATATATATACATAAATATATATAAATACCTTATAAACAAATGTAATTTAATAGTTTCTATGATCAAAAAGCACGAAGGACTTATTAGTGCCTCTTCAGTAACATGTATATGTTCCTTTATAGTCAAAAGCCCTCCAACACAAACTGGGTTTTTTAACTCATGTTTCCATTTATTTCACTTTATCCTCCAAACTGAGCTACTTAACTGTTCACTGAAAGTGTCCGGAGTTTTCTTGCTTCTGTGAGGAGGTAAGTGTGTTTAACTAGGGCTAAGAATTTAATGAGGCTTGTAGCAAACCTTAATCTTGGTTATTCTAATTCTCTCTTCTGCTAAAATAAAGTGTTGCATTTCTTCAAGTTCCTTTTTGGTTTGATCAGAATAGAGATGGAATAGAGATTCCATCTGTTGAAGTCTTCTCATTGGTTCTATTCTCCATTCATCTGCCCAGTTCTTCTTAAAATCTTTTGTGTGTCCTCTTTGTACTTGTATTCCACTTTACTTTTTGCCTTGGGGTTCTCCTAATATTTTGATAATTTCCACTTATATTTCATTTTATATTATACTTGTTTGTTAATCTAATTTCCCCTATTTAGTGCAACTCAATAAACATTCAAGCTTTTACCATATGCTAGGTACTGTTTAGTTTAATGATATACTAGAAGCTTGAGATACAAAGACAAAATGAAACAATCCTTGACTGTGAGGAGCTTATGAGGAAGCTATATTCAGAGATAGAGCAGAAACAGCTGGTAGGATCAGGAAAAGCTTTGGGGTGGAGGAGCAAATGGACTAAGCAAAAAGATGAAGACTACATTTAATAGGGAGTGCATTCCAGGCACAGAGAGTCTGCTGAATTTAGGGATAGTTAGTCCAGTTTAGCTGGAATGGAAAGTGCATGAAGGATGAGCAGTATGAAATAATTGGAGAAAGATGGATTTGAGTCGTATTATAAAAGGTTTTAAATGCTAGGCTAAGGATTTTATGTTTTTACTCTAGAGGCAATAGAGAGCCACTGAAGATGTTTGGCTAGAGGAATGACATGGTCAAACCTGTTCCTTAGGGAAATTATTTCAGCAGCTGTGTTGGAGGATATAATTGAGAGAGAAAGAGAAACTCTTGAAGAGTAGTTCAGAAAAGAGATAATGAGGGCCAGAATTAGTGTACTATTTAGATGGACAGTGAGAAGATGGTTCTGAGTATTGCAAGCTATGAGATTAAGTTACTCTTATTCAGACTTACAATTTCACTTCCAACCTTTGTGGCTTTACCAGTGTTTAGCACAGTGAATCATAAATATTAGAGACTTAATAAATTATGTTGAGGGATGGTGGTTAGAAGTCGTCGCTGCTTGTTAAAAGTTGCTGAAACTTAACGGTTCAAATTCATATTGCAGTTGGGCTTCATTTGATTATACTGATCCTGAAACAGTGAAAGATGAAAAAAGCCTGACTCCCTGGATTTTTTCTGGTAGTCAGTTCTCAATTTTTTGTTGCCCATGTGAACTTAACAAAAAATCTTGAATTTTGTACTTAATGTAATCTTGCTTTCCTTATTCTGAAGTTTGGTAAACTAATCCTCATATTTTTGATGAGTGGAAAAAGCATCAGCTTTCACAGGGAGGTATAGATTGTTGATAATCTGTTGATACTTGAAGGAGAGGAAAACCAAAAAACCTGTCATTTTTATTTCGGGTGGCTGTCTTGCTTACAGCAAGGGAAGTTCATTGTTGTGGTGCTGCTGTGCTAGTTATTTGTAGGATCATAGACTTAACTCTGAAAGGACTAGGGACATCATGAAATCTAATACACTGATTTTAAAGATGAGGAAACAACTAACTTACCCAAGTAGCAGGGCTAAGATTTGAACCCAGATTATCTTAGTATACTTCTAGGGCATAAAAATCTCAATCCAAGTTGAACTCTTAGCCCACTGTTGCCAACCATTTTTTAATATGTCTGTCTCACACACACACACTCAGCATAAAAGGCTTAAATAATAACAAAGGGAGAACTCATAATAACAATTATCACCCAAATAGAAAGGATTATCAAAGTTCTTGAGGTAGTAATATAGCACTGGATTATATTGCAGAAGATTCTGATCCCAGCACTGTGTCACTAACTTACAGTGTAAAATCTTGGGTAAATTATTTTAATTTTTCTTAACCTCAGTTTTCTCATCAGTAAAAGGAAGAGATTATACTAGATGACCTGTGTCCTGATTCTAGTAGTCTATATTTCAGTGCATTAACATGATTATTAGAAAATTCATTTATTCACTAAGTATTAAGTATTTTCTTGTTATGTGTTAGATATTATGTTAAACTCCAAGAATAAAAAGAAAATGAAATTATTTTTCCCCTCAAGGAGCTTATATATACATAGAAAATTAAATACAAAATATATACCAAAAAAAAATCTTGGGGGCAACTAAGGATGGTTTAGGGTAGACTTCCTGTAGAATTTAACACTTGAGGTGGACTCTGAGGGGACAGTGAGAAGAGAATGCATCTCAGGTAAAGACCAAGAGAATGGAGTGTGAATGTATTGTAGATAGAACAGCAGGCAGGCTATTTAGGCTAACATTGTCCAGAGGATATATATTGGGGAGATCTTGGTGGGGTGACTAAACACTTTGTGATGTTAAATGTCAGAGAATACTATTTTGCTATAAGAGGTGTGATCAAGGGAACAGTTTCAGGGAAACAGGAGTATTTTTGTGAACTGATATAAAGTAAAATGAAGAGCGACAGAGTAACATATATAATAATAGGTGACATTTATATAATCCTTACTATGTGCTACCCACTATGCCAAGTGCTTTATAATTATTATCTAATTTGATTATAACAATCTTGAAAAGGGTGTTCTTACCCTCATTTCACAGCTGAAGAAGCTGAGATAAACCAAGGTTCTGTGACCTGGCCAGGGTCATACAGCTAGTATCTGAAGCTGGATTTGAACTTGAGTTTCCTTATTTTATGTCCAAGCCTCTGTCCATTGTGCCACCTATGACCTCACACTGTTTTAACAACAACTCTAAAGAAAAACAGCTTTGAAATCCTGGAGAACTTCAACTAGTACAGAGATCACCTATAAAGAACTGATGTTAGGACATGTTACCCTACTTCTTCAGAGAGTGGTGACAGATTCAAAATGGAGAACAATTTGTCTTGCTTGACTTCCATATTTGTTTTAAAAAGGACTTTTTTCTTTGTTGTTATTTTTTGCCCCATTGAGGAGAGATTGAGGACCTAAGGAGACAGAAATCAAGTAATATAAAGAAAAGGAGGTCACTGAGGAATAATTTTTAAAACATAGAGAAGAGAAAAGAAGGAAGTCCAGAAAGAAGCATAGACAAACAGAATGACTGGAGAATATATTTTATAGAGGAGGGCCCAAGGCAGAAGTCTGGGGCAAACCCACTCCTAAGGGGCGGTTTAAAGGATGATAATGATCCAGGTAAAAGAGATTGAGAAGAAGCAGTTAAGAGAACTGTTTGGGAACCCATGGAAGAGAGAGTACCCAGGAGTGATCAGCAGTTCAGAGGTCAGCAAGCTTAGAGAGATATAAAGGATAAGAACCAAAAGAAGACTATGAAATTTAGCAGTTAGTTCATTGATAATCTTAAGAGACAGCATTTTCCGTTGAGTGATGAGATCTGAAGCCATTTTCCAAAGGGCTAAGGTAAGAAAATGGTTGTGAAAAAGAGGAAAAATATTAAGCAATAGCTTAAACTAATGGTAGGATCAGGTGGAAAATTTTGAAAAATATGAGTAGATCTGAACTTGTTTAAGCAAAAGGGAAGGACCAGTGAACAAAAATGAAATTAGGGAGAGAAAGATGTTCTAAGGAGGTAAACTTCTGGAGGAGATAAATTGGGAGGGAATGGGATGAACAGCACAAGTAAAGGAAGTTGAGGTTTACAAGGAGAAAGGCCACTTACTCCCTGTTCCTCAAAGTCTAGATCAGAAAGTGGGGGATATTGTTGAGGTGATTTGTAATACACAGAGTTGAGGAGGAAAGGGATAGCCCCAATTTTTACAGTGATGTACTTGGTTAGATTCCTTTCCTTAGAGAGAGGGCATAGATGGCATGAGAGAATAGAAGAAAGATTGGAGATAACACTTAGGGAAATGGGATAATTGGATGTTTATTTGCAAGATCTATGATTGCTACAAGTTTTCTGAAATCTTGTTTTTATTTTAAATTGAGTTATTGTTTTGCCAGGTGCTAGATATTGCATGGCTTTGCTAATTTTCCAGTTTTTAAAAATATATTCTTCTTGAAATCTATTGGTTTTATATCATCAGCAATTTCCCACAACTCTTTCCTGAAGAGCCATCCTAAGAATTTTTTTAAAGAGAGAGAAAAGGGGGAGGGAGGGAGACTGCAAAACTGTTTGTTCAACAGTTTGAAAAAATCTTGGTTACATGCATTGTTGTATACCCATGAATACTATTTACCTCAGCTA
This sequence comes from Antechinus flavipes, assembly GCF_016432865.1. Lineage (NCBI taxonomy): Eukaryota > Metazoa > Chordata > Mammalia > Dasyuromorphia > Dasyuridae > Antechinus > Antechinus flavipes. The sequence goes on from NC_067402.1 coordinate 121,177,531, forward strand.
AGTAGTGGAAAGACATTTATTCTTAATATCTCTTTTGGAGGCCAAACTTGTTCTTTATAATATCACAACATTTAATTTTTATAGTTTTGTGGTTCTTCTCTTTCCCCCCCTCTGCCCCCCTCCCCCAATTTACATTGCTTGTTGTGTATGGTTGTATGTATTGTTTTCCTGCTCTATTTGTTTCATTTTGCATCAGTTCATGTAAGTCTTTACATGCTTCTCTGTATTCACCATGTTTCTTTCTACACAGTAGTAATATTCTATTATATGTCACACAATTTGTTTAGCTCTTTCTGGTCATTAGACATTTCTTTTGTTTCTAGATCTTTGCTACCACAAAAAGATATTGTTGTAAGAATTTGGGTACATATGGAGTTTTTTTTAATCATTGGTCTCCTTGGTTAGTAATGGCATGTTTGTTTCAAAAAGATATTGACAATTTTAGCCTGGTAGTTCCGTTTCTTGTATCCCAATTAAAAAAAAAAACAACTTACACCAATCACAATGCAAATGGGTTCATGGAATATCTAATGCCAAATAGGAACATGATGGCAGCAGATAGCCTGGAAATAAGAGAAGAAATAGCAGCAGCTGTCAAAAAGAGAGTTACCAAAAAGAAAGGAGCTTGAAAAGACTTAAAAAAACAAACAAAAAATGCACAGGTTTGTTACCATTGCATAAGCAAGGCCAAGGAGTTGCAGACTGCCTTTCTTCCCTTCAGAGTCAAGATATAAGCCCTGGAATCTCTTATGGATGTGAGTCTACAGAACATGAAGTAACCAAATACAAAGTCAAAGTGGATCCAGCTGTGGGAGAATTTCCTTTTGCAAAATATTTCATTTGTGCAGAGAGGTGACACCTACACCTACCTAGAGCAGCAACCAGTGCATGGTTAAGACATGAAACCCCAGAATAGTTTTAACATAATTATTAATTTCATATATGTGATATATATACATATACACATATACACACACACACACATAGTAAGTGCTTAAATTTGATCAGATAAAATATTTGTGCAGTGCTACGTTAAATGCTAGCTATTATTGTTATTAAAGCATAGTTATTTTCCTGTTTATTTCTTTGAACAACTGTTTATATTATATCCTTATCTGAGGTCTTGATTTGCTATTTTTTTTTTTTTTGGTAATTTCCTAAAGCATAATAAAATATCCCTATATAAATGTGTTTGAAGTATTTTTTTTTTTTTTTTTACAAATCACATTGGATTCTCTTTTTAAATACATTCAATCATCTTCCATTTTTTCTGTGCAGTTCATTGCTATGATTGTTAATTAATTGTGAATTTTTCTCCCCCATACTCTTGACTCTCTTGCTCCTGAAATACCTTTATAAAGAAGACAATAGGCAAAAAAAGGAGCATGAGCCAGTCATTATTTGTTAGTGAAACAATCTACTTTCATTCCAGAGTCTTTCCTTTTTCTCTTTTGACAGATCTTTTATATATATATTTTTTGTTTATTTTTCTATTGTTCTACTTAAGTGCTTTCAGGTTATGTGGGTTAATTTCTCTCTCCCTGAGCCTTATGCAATATCATTTTTCCTTCTATCATTTAGGTTTATAAATACATTTATAATAATAACTCATATTTGCTTTTTAAAAAAAAATTTAAAGCTTTTTATTTACAAAACATACATACATGGGTAATTTTCCAACATTGACCCTAGCAAATTTTTTTTTGTTACAAATTTTCGCCTCTTCCCCCTACCCCTTCCTCTAGCTGGCAGGTAGTCCAATACAAGTTAAATATGTTAATATACATGTTAAATCCAATATATGTATACATATTTATACAGTTATCTTGCTGCACAAGAAAAATAAGATCAAGAAGGAAGAAAAAGAAAAACTGAGAAAAAAAAACCACAATGCAAGCAAATAACAAGAGAGTGAGAATGCTATGTTGTGTTACACACTCTGTTTCCACAGTTCTCTTTCTGGATGTAGATAGCTCTCTTCATCACTGAACAAGTGGAACTGGTCTGAATCATCTCAATGTTGAAGAGAGCCACATCCATCAGAATTGATTGTCGTATAATCTTGTTGCCATGTATAATGATCTTCTGGTCTTGCTCATTTCACTCAGCATTGGTTCATCTAAGTCTTTCCAGGCCTCTCTGAAATCCTCCTGCTGGTCATTTCTTACAGAATAATAATATTCCATAACATTCATATACCATAACTTATTCAGCTATTTTATAACTTATTCAGCTGATGAGCATCCACTCAGTTTTCAATTTCTTGCTGCTACAAAAAGGGCTGCCACATTTTTGCACATGTGGTTCCCTTTCCCTCCTTTAAGATCTCTTTGGGATACAGGCCCAATAGTAACACTGCTGGATCAAAGGATATGTACAGTTTAGTAACTTTTTTGAGCATAGTTCCAAACTGTTCTCCAAAATGGCTGGATCCGTTCATAATTCCACCAATAGTGTATCAGTGTCCCGGTTTTCCCACATCCTCTCCAACTTTAGTCATTATGGTTTCCTGTCATCTTAGCCAATCTGACAGGTATGTAGTGGTATCTCAAGAGTTGTTTTAATTTGCATTTCTCTGATCAATAGTGATTTGGAGCACCTTTTCATGTGACTACAAATAGTTTCATTTTCTTTATCTGAAAATTGTCTGTTCATATCCTTTGACCATTTATCAATTGGAGAATGGCTTGAATTATTATAAATTTGAGTCAATTCTCTATATATTTTAGAAATGAGGCCTTTATCAGATCTTTTGGATGTAGAAATGTTTCTCCAGTTTATTGCTTCCCTTCTAATCTTGTGTGCATTCGGTTTAACCTTTTTAACTTTATATAATCAAAATTTTCTATTTTGTGATCAAGAATGATCTCTAATTCTTCTTTGGTCACAAATTCCTTCCTCCTCCACAAATTTGAGAAGTAAACTATCCTATGTTCTTCTAATTTGTTTATAATATTCTTTATGTCTAGACCATGAACCCATTTCGACCTGATCTTGGTATACAGTGTTAGGTATGGGTCTATGTCTACTTTCTGCCATACTAGTTCCCAATTTTCCCAGCAGTTTTTGTCAAATAGTGAACTCTTATCCTAAAAGTTGGGGTCTTTGGGTAACTCATGTTTACTTTACAATTTCCAGCACTTTTCCTCATAACAAACCTTTGAAATATATTATACATATATTATTCTTAATTTACATATGGAGAAACTTGAGACCCTAAAACACTAAACAAATTGTCATATGATTAATGATGAAAATAAGAATCACTCCAACTCTTCTAACTCCAAGTCTGCTCTATAACATGCTGCCTGCCTCATAAATGTTTAATATTAGAGGAGAACACCGAGGCAAGCTCAACAGGTCCTGAGTGGCCTATTGCTGTGGTGCATAGAAATTTTGCTGAATAAGATTATGTGGAAAATATTAGATGCACTTTATTTTTCCTGCTGTAATATGATAATGTTTCACTTTTAAAATAGGTTGTCATCTGGTTCTGTAAACTTCTTTTCACCACTAGATACACTAACCAGTAGAGAACTATTAGAAAATTCATTAATTTTGGACTGGTTTCTCTTCTCAAAATTAATTTGTAGAGCACTAGGCTAGGATGTGTTTGAATTGATGACAAATGTGGGTATGAAGCTAGTTTGTAGAAGCAAGAGAAGCTTAATTTTAGGCTTTTAACTTGAAAAAAAAAAACAATTAAAACATTTGTTATAGGTACACAATGTGTATGGCCAGCTCTTGAGTACTGAAAATACAAAGAGACATAAGACCTAGTATACAAACTGCTTTTTGGGGAAGTAGTATACATACATAACAATATACAAACACATAACAGCAGTGCATTATAAAATAAATAGTGATAGATGCCAAATGAATGATACAGAAAATGTTAGAAGAGCTCAGGAGAGCACGATATTAAGGGAAAGCTTCGCATAGGACATGAGACATGAAAGAAGCACATAAGCAGGAGAGGAGAGGCCTGGTAGGCTAAAGATGACCAAAAGTTAGGAAGTAAGACTGTCCTGGTACATCTGCAGAAAAATGAATAGACCATTTTGGCTAGAGTAGTATGTTTATGGAAAGAGAAGAAATTAGGAAAACTTTCTCGAAGTTTAAGCTTCTATGTTGTAAGAATAAGGCAGTCTCATACTGGGACATAACTTGTAATTACTGGTGCATGGCTTGAGCTAATCACATTTCAACCCTAAGTCCCACACCAGCAGTGATGAGCCTCCTGGGAGCAGGGACAAACTTAACATAGGTCAAAAATGGAACAAATCAAAGCACTCTTGCCAAAAAGAAGAAAAGGAAAGAAATAAGGAACCAACATATTGTGACTGAATGACCAGAAATGAAAGGATAAATGAAAGAGACTTTATGAAGGGAAAAAAAACCGTAGTTGAATATAGGAAGAGAAGGAGCTTTGAAAGGAACACAATTGATTTTTTTCCCTCTGTACCTCAGTGCTTCCTTAAGAAAAGATTAGTAGCAATATAGGTAGTATTGGACCATCGAGGTGGTACAGTGGATAGAAGAAGACTGGGCTTGAAGTCAGGTGTGTAGAGGGTCACAGACAGTGGGGGAACTCTGGGTGAGGTATAAGACTTTAGCCCAGAGGGAACCTGCTGACAATGTCTAGTTCAGCTCCCCATCTCCCCTCAGAGCTCTTGGCCTTCCTGAGAAGTCAGGGGGTGGTGACAACCTGTGTTGTGATTGAAGCAGTGATACCAGGTGGCATCTACATATAATATAACAAGTTGTTTATATGGTCCCAAGTGTACAGTACATATTGGGCGCATACTCCATGTTTTTGTTACATAAGGGTATGAGGGTATAAAAAGGGGAGAGATCCTGAAATAAATGGACTCCATTTTTCCACCATCCTCAGGAGTCCCGCCTCATTACTTCTCCACTAGGAAGCTATATATTTTAATCACCCTGGTGTGGGGGCTCTAGAAAGCAGGACACAACAAGGAGGACCTGAGTTTAAATGTGGCCCTATTTGCCTCAGTTCCTCATTTGCAAAATGATCTGAAGAAAGAAATTACAAATTACTCCCAGGGAAATCCCAAATGGAATCATGAAGAAACACAACCAAAACAAACATATAACACAAGCAACAATACATTTATTAGGTATTTACTATGTGCAAAATAAGACAGTCCTTGTTCTCAAGGGTCTTATTCTAAGAAAGGAATTACACAGAAGTTTTCAACTCCAAGTCAAACTTGTAAAGTCTCATGGTCTTTAAGGTGCAGTGGCAAGGAAATGATAATGCCTCTTAGTGACATTTCCATTGAATAAAATAATATCTGATTCTGATGTTGAACCATTTGAAAATTGTGAAACTTTTGGATGGCAAGAATGTTTATTTTTTGAATCTAATACTTGCAGGAAGTACCGCTAGGCTGGTCTAATTGAAGCTGCCAGAGACCTTGAGGGAGAGTCACGGACAGCATGTACCTGCTATGCCCGACAAGTACCACATGGGTCAGCAGAGGGAGACAGCCCAGAATCCAGAACCCCAAGATCCTTGGGAATAGCTTCTTCTAGCTCACTGCTTTTCACCATTATCCTTGGAAGCAATCTGGGTAGCCCGGCAATGTCTACCTCTATAGGTGTTGATTGGATATGTAAGATAAATGGCAATGAGAATTATATTCTAAATGTTTTCTGTATTCAAATCTTAACCTTCCTTTCTTCTACTTCTATCTTTCTATTTAGATTCTACATATTGCACAATGTAACAAACCCCATACTTTTATTTTTATTTTTTTGAGAGGCAGTTGGACCAGAGACCTTGCCCAGACTCAGGTTCTCCTGACTCCAGGGCTGTGTGCATTTTATACTATCTCATCTAGCTGCCCCTACAGTCCTATACTTTTAGCAGACATCCGTCGTCTTTATCCTAAATTATTTCTTGTTATAATAAGCACAAGAGCCTTGGGAATGTAGCATCTTACACTACTCCACTTCTTTACTGCTTGGACCATCTAGATTAGCGGTCCTGCCATGTGGGAGGTAGCATTATATAAATTTATAAATTAAATATAAATATATTTATATAAATTTATATATTTATAAATTATAGCAGGTTCCTTCTCTTCTGCATCTGTTTCTCCAGGTGTTAAATTATTGGTATGAGACCTGGCCTGTTGTCAGATTTTGTTGTGTCTTTTTTTTTTAGCAATCTCTCGTAAGGTGTAAGACTTCTTTTCTTCTTTACCTTAGTTCAGGCCCTCAGCCCCACATCAACTCTTATTGGAAATGTTGCAATAGCCTTCTCCTTGTCTTATGTCTCTTCCTACTCCAATCCATCTTCAAATTTACTTACCAAAACATCTATTGATCTGTCACTCCTCTCTCTTCTACTCAACAAACTATATTGGCTCCCTGTTGCCTCCAGCATCAGTTATTAAAGCCCTTAGGCATTTAAAGCCCTTCTTGAGACTGAGACTAGTCCATTCCTGTCTTTCCATTTTCTTTTTTTTTTTTTTTTAATTTAATAATAACTTTATATTGACAGAATCCATGCCAGGGTAATTTTTTACAACATTATCCCTTGCACTCGCTTCTGTTCCGATTTTCCCCCTCTCTCCCTCTACCCCCTCCCCTAGATGGCAAGCAGTCCTATATATGTTAGATATGTTGCAGTATATCCTAGATACAATATATGTATGCAGATACAGTATATCCTAGAAACTGTTTGCAGAACCGAACAGTTCTCTTGTTGCATAGGGAGAATTGGATTCAGAAGGTAAAAATAACTCGTGAAGAAAATCAAAAATGCAAATAGTTCACATTTATTTCCCAGTGTTCCTTCTTTGGGTGTAGCTGTTTCTGTCCATCATTTATCCATTGAAACTCAGTTAGGTCTTTTTGTCAAAGAAATCCACTTCCATCAGAATACATCCTCATACGATATTGTTGTCGAAGTGTATAATGATCTCCTGGTTCTGCTCATTTCACTTAGCATCAGTTCATGTAAGTCTCTCCAAGCCTCTCTGTATTCATCCTGCTGGTCATTCCTTACAGAACAATAATATTCCATAACATTCATATACCACAATTTACTCAGCCATTCTCCAATTGACTTTCCATTTTCTTACACTTTTATCCCCATTTTAGATTCTGTTCTATTACATGGGTCTACTTACATTCCTTTTACTTGCTACTTTGCCTTCTATGGCTGTGCTACTTTCAGTGTTTTTACAGAAAACTCCGTCTCTTAGTTTGCCTGATTTCCTATAAGATTCAATTTAAATCTCACCTTCTGTAAGATTCTGGTGCCTCCGCCAAGATTTCCTTTATCTTCTGGGCAGTATATTTTGTTTGTGCCAAGTGACTTAGATGACTTCTGAGTTAGAACTTGAGCTTCTCAAAGGCTGGAATGTCTTTGTTTTTCTTTATGTCCCCAGTGCTTTGTTCAGCAACTGACATGTGGTAAGCACTTAGTTGTAATTGCTCATTGACTTATTTTGAAGATCCTGATGGAGTGAGAAATTGATAGCGTGGATTTATAATAGAGGCACGATTGCTCTCAGACTTATAATCAAGATGAGGTGACCTTTGACAGTTTTCTAGAATTTTAATGAATGGAAAACAGATGTGACATGACATGAAGCATATACAAGAGTATATGATACTAATGAAAAAGTGTTCAGTCACTGAGCATTTGTTTACACTGATTTAAGAGATCCAATGTTGCCAAAATTAGAATGGGTGAAAGAGGATGAATTGGATTTAGTGTGATGTATAGATGTTAGATAATTGATTATAAGATGTGATTGGAGGAGAGTCACATTTTGAGATCTTCAAGATAGAGAGTTTTGAATTAAAAAAAAATCTCAAATTAAGTATATGTAGTTTTGTTAGTAGGTTCCTGAAATGGAATAGGAAGGGAAAAAAAAAATTTTTAGAGGCAAGAGATTGTCAGGTTATGAATGAAGTTACCAAGCATGATAATAGATAACCAAAATGGAGAGGAAAAATATAATCTTAGATGCTCAAATTATTAGAGAAGGTGGAAGTGCTGAAGTTTCTTGGTTTATGGTAGGAGCCTACAGGTAAAGGAATAAATGTGACCAAAGCATTTTCCTATGGGGATGGTTCATTATTTTCCTTTTGCTTCTAGAATTAAATACAAACTCTTTTGTTTGGCACATAAAGCCCTTCACTCTCTGACCCCCAACTTTCCAGACAGATTTCAAATTTATCATTTTCATACTGTCTAAATTATATATAACCTTGTTCTCCCTGCCTGACATTCCCTGCTCTGGAACTATTCTATTTCATCTTTTAGAATTCTAGCTTCTTTCAAGGAGGAACTCCAAAAATATTTTGTGCATGAGGCCTCTCTTTTTTTTAGGTGTAATGATCTCCCTAAGTTTTTTTTATATTTATATTTTAAAATGTTGACTTACTTGTATATACATGGTTTCTCTCTAATAGAATGTAACCTCCTTAGGCACGTTTTTGATTTTGCCTTTTTATTCCCAGTACTTATTGAATGAATGAATGGACTTAGTTCTCAGGGTGATAGAGACGGATGTGAAGGTGTGAATAATATGACATAAATGGATGATGTGGAGTTCAGATGATGAATGGCTGCCCAGTAATAGTGGTGGAATAATTGTCTGGAAATAATATTGGATCAAGAGTAGAATGATTCTTTTTCCTTTCCTATACAAGTTAAGTCAGCAAGAATTTATTAACTGTTATGTGTCAGGCACTATGAAAAACATTAGAGATACAAAAAAAGACAAAAAATTGTCCTCACTATTGAGATGAAGATGTTTGAAGAGGTATGTGCTTAAAGGTCCTAAGTGAAACAAGCTAAGTTCCAGTTAAAATAGAAGGAGTAACAGAAAAGTCTAGAAAGACGTGAACTGATGCAAAGTGAAATGAGCAGAATCGGAAGAACATTGTATATAGTAACAACAATATTGTGTGATGATCAATTGAATGACTTGGTTATTCCCAGCAGTACAGTAATCCAAAACAATTCTGAAAGATTTATAATGGAAAAACTGTTCTTCCATCTTCAAAGAAAGAATCAATAGTATCTAAATGTAAATCAAAAAATATTTTTTTTCTTTTTCTTCAGGGGTAGGAGGGGGAAGCCAGGGCAGAGAGATTTTTTAAGTTGTTATTTTTCTTTTTTCCAGATTTTTTAGTAGCATGCCCAATTCATTAATCTTCTCTTTCTCTGTTTTATTCAAGTTAGCATCTAGAGATATAAAATTTCCCCTAAGAACTGCTTTAGCTCCATCCCATAAATTTTGATATGTTATTTTATTGTTGTTTTCTTGGATGAAATTATCAATTGTTTCTATGGTTTGTTCCATTTTTTTTTTTTTTTTAAAGATAGGAGCAAGAAAAGGTTGAGAAAAAAGGAGGTTTGCCTGTAGTGGGACAGAGTAAACCATATGTTACAAACTCGAAGGAGCTTAACAGAGGAGTAGACAGCAGGAAAGAAGAATTAGCAATGAGTGAGTTAGAAAAGAGCTTGATTGGGGGTCTATTTGTATAGCATTTAGGTAGAAAGTAAAAGGTTAGGAGATGGCTTAAAAGTACATTTTGTGGCATGTAAAAGGAGAGGGATGAGTAAGAAGTTTATTCTTTAAAGATTATTAGGACATCGATTTTTCTCAGTTTTGTATTTAAAAGGTTCATGTGAGAAAGTTATTATATCGACTCCTCAGTTTTTTGTGTGTATAGGGCATCCCAAAAGTTTTTAATGCACTTTGATGTACTTTAAAGTTAAAAATTAATCACTTGAAAACTAACTTAATTAAATTAATAAGATTAAATTTAATTAAAGCTTTAATCACTTAATGCTGCACTAAGACTTTTGGGACACCCTTTAGAATTTTTTTTTAATAAGTATAGTATTTAAAAAATTTTAAGAATAATGTTTTGTTTTTTTCCAAATACATGTAAAAATAGTTTTCTGTATTCACCTTTGCAGAACTTTGTGTTACACATATTTCTCCTTCCGTCTCCTCCTCCCCAAGGTGACAGGTAATCCAATAAAGGTTAAACATATGTAATTCTTCTAAATATATTTCCAAATTTGTCATGCTATGTGAAGAAAATAAGACCAATGGGGGAAAAAACCATGAGAAACAAACAAAAACCAAGCAGACAGACAACAACAACAAAAAGGTGAAAATACTATGTTTTGATCCACATTCAATCTTCATAGTTCTCTCTCTGGATGCTGATGGCACTTTGTATCGAGTCTATTAAAATTGCCTCAAATCACCTCATTGTTAAAAAGAGCCAAGTCCATCATGGTTGATCATTACATAATCTTGTTGCTATGTACAATGGTTCTACTCACTTCATTTAACATCAATTTATTTAAATGTTTCCAAGCTTTTCTGAAATCAGCCTGCTCCTCATTACTTATAGAACAATAATACTTCATTACATTCATATATACCATAACTTATTCAGCCATTCTCCAACTGATGGGCACTCACTCAGTTTCCAGTTTCTTGCCACTACAAAAAGGGCTGCCACAAACATTTTTGCACATGTGGGTCCTTGCTCTCCTTTATGATCTCTTTGGGTTTCAAATCCAGAAGTGGCACTACCAGGTCAAAGGGTATACAGAGTTTGATGGCTCCTTTGGGTATAGATCCAAATTGTTCTCCAAAATGATTGGATCATTTCACAACTACAACAGCGTGTTAATATCCCAGTTTTCCCACATCCTCTGCAACATTTATCTCTCTTTTCTTATCATCTTATCCAATCTGAGAGGTGTTAAAGTGGTATCTCAAAGTTGTCTCAATTTGCATTTCTGTAATCGATTAATAATGATTTAGAGCATTTTTTCATATAACTAGAAATAAGGTTATATTATTAATATTAAAACTTTTAATAGCTGAGATCTGCACTTAGACTTTTGGGTAACCATGTTTATAAAATATTTTGCCACATAAAGTACTAAAATTGGGTATTTCAACACTTTTCATCTTATTTGATGTATTTACTCTTTCTTTCCTATCCAATGAGACTCTTTTCTATGACTTTCTGTAGATTTTTCACAGGTCCATTGAACACATTAGGGACTTTCCACTAGATCTCTTGATAGTTCTTGAATGCAGGCAGTTTCCTCACCCTAATTTCAATTCTGTCTTTCTAAAGCAAGATTTCGTAACTTTGGTGTTGTTACTTTAGTTTTTAAAAATGCTTTGATAAGAACATTTTGATGTAATTGATTTTATTTTTAATCCTATGTATTTTATACATCTAAAAATATTATTCTGAGGAGTCCATATCCCTTATCAGATGACCAAAATAGTCCATAACACAACAAACATTGAGAATCCCTGGTTTCTTAGTGATATATGTTGCAGACTACTCGTCTAAACCACACATCATTGTTTCTTTTTGGATGATCCACACGTTTTTTCTTTGGAAACAGTAGTATTACATAGGAAACCTTTTTAAAGAAGTTTAGAGTAATTAAAAGCATTACCATTCCAAAAAGCAACCCATTTCACTCACTTTTTCCTGTCCAGTTTTGGGCCTAATTGAAGATACATATTTTGGGTTAAGATCAGTTCATTTTCTTTTCGGTTACGTATCATAATCTGGATAGTAGACATTCTTGTCTACTTAGTTTTCATATTTGAATAGTTATATTAAATTGAATCATTATGTATCTTATTTGATAGGTAATGTATCCAGGGTCTGAAAGGTCTGGTGGAATTAATGCACCTATTAATTGGTATAATAGGAAAATCTCATAAGTAGGAAAAAAAATCACTTCCATTTGGACCTCTTTCATGTTAATTGAAAATACTTAGAGGGGAAGCTTTAGGTGCAATGGATAGAACACTAGTCTTAGAGTCAGGAGGACCTGAATTCAAATATGGCCTCATGCACTTGACACCAACTAGTTATGTGACTGGGAAAGTCATTTATCTGAATTGTGTGGCCCAAAAAACAAACTATAACAACAAAACCCCCAATTGGTTTTTTAGCCTGTGCGTCATATTAACAATCACAGGATTATTGAACAAAATTATCTTTCAAAAAATTTTGGTGATTTTGATGCATATGAAAGATATTAAGGTAGCATGATATGGGATCTTATATTTCTGTGCCTTTCAGAGAGTTCTGTGGCTGAAAAATACAGATACTGAAAGGTTGCTTTTTTCTTCTCAAATCTCCAAGGATGCCCTTGCTTTCTGTATAAATTGTTATAAAGATTGTATAGAGATTGGAATAGTTGAATATGTATCTTACTGATACTTTCTCAATTCCCTTTTTATTGGTAATAATAAAGTATAAGATCTTTCCCCAAAAGTTTCAAAAGTTTTGAGAATTGATTCTTGAAGGCCTCAAAATTATCTCCAGAACTGACTTCCTTTATGTGTACTTGGTCTAGGTCACCCGTTTTTTCTTGTGTTTGCATATATATGTATAATTTCTTCATTCACTCACCCATTTATTTATGTATTTAAATGCCATTTCCACTTCCTCATGGGATGGTAGAGTCCAAATGTAATGGCTCTACTTTCCTTAATGGAGAAGAGATTTTATTCTGGAGCTCTTCTAGGTTGCTTTTTTGTTTTGTTTTGTTTTTTTTCGGGTTTTCATTTCCCTTCTCTACCATCTTGTTTTATCCTTGGGGAAATTTAGCTTAGTTGGGAGCTTGCTAAGCTTTTAAAAAAAAAAAAATTCTTTCTATTACCTCTTTTTCATGAGGAGATACTGTTCAGTATCCTCTACCATTTTCTTGTAAGATTTTACATATGAATTTGCATTCTGAACTAGTGTTGTCTTTATCTTCTTAGAAAATAGATGAAGTGTTTGCTGACGAAAGTGGTTTCTGGATTCTGATTTCATTGTGATATTTGATTTGCCTTAGTTAAACTTCCTCAGCAAATTATAGCATCTATGTCTATTTTATTCATTGCTTGGTTTTCTTTATCTGTGTTAACAATTTGTTTAAATTTGTCTCATTTGCTTGTAGAATTTGCAGCTAGAAGGACCCTTAGACCCCATCTAGTCCAACCTCTTCGTTTTAAAGATGAGGAAACAGAGGCCCAGAAAGACTTAAGTGACTTGCTTAAGGTTACACAAGTAGTAAATGGAAGAGATAGGATTTAAACCTGGGTTCTCTGGCTCCAAATCCTGTGCTTTCCCTCTTTAGTAGGTATATTCCTATTCTATTCTTAATTCAAATTTAGCATTGATTTAATTTCTTAAAACAGTTTTGTTGATATCTTTTGTTTTTACATTTACATATCCCAATAGAACTCAGTCTTGGAATCAAAGAATTTTTAAAAAGACAAACCTTTATCTTGTATCAAAGAAAAGAAGGAAAAAAACCATTTGAGTAAAATTAACCAACAATATCTACCACATGTGGCATTATAAGTAATATTCACATACATAAACCACAAATTCTTCAGAAGAGGAATGAAGTATTTTTTAGGGCCAACTTTCTGATTCACAACATTTTGTTTGAATTTTTGTGGCTTCTTTTTACATTGTTCTGCATTTTGGACTGCTAGGTGGTACACTGAATAGAGTGCTAGGCTTGGAGTCAGGAAAACTGGAGTTCATTTTTGGCCTTAGTACGTATTTGCCTCAATGTCCTAATTTGAAGAATGGGGATAATAATAGCACTTGCCTCCAGGATTGTTGTGAGGAACAAATGAGATATTTGTAAAACACTTAGCACAGAGCCTGCAAATAGTAAGTGCTATATAAATCATCATCATTATTACATTTTTTTACTTTTCACCTGCTTTACTTTGCATTAGTTTGTATAAGTTTTTGCATGCTTCTTTTTATATTATTTATAGTCATTTTCTTTTAAAAATAAGTCTTGTTATCTTTTGTTTTTACAAATTTGCATTTTTCAGTCTTTTGTGAAGATCATACTAGCTTTCAGTAGCTTTCTCTGCCAGAAATTACACTTTGCTGGCATAGCCATATCAGGAGAAGTGTATTGGAGTTTATAGAGTTTAGTTGTTGTAATAAGTAATTATAATAATTTAGTAGTTGACATCTGTCACTTAGGTAGCACTTGAAAGTTTGCAAAATGTTTTGCATATGAATGTATTTGTGTTGCAACTACCCTTTTAGGTGAGACCAATTAATACATGTCAGAAGTGGTATTGAAATCTACTAGATCTTTCCTAATTGCATTGTCACTAGGGTAGCACTGCCTTTATTGAGTGGAGAGGATAAAAAACAATCTGTAACTCACAGGTAGTTCAGGCAGTGACAAAGGCCATGTTCTGTAACAATTACTCAAGGATGGCATGACAGGGCACTTGATGTGTATGTATAATACATAAAATTCAACAAATTATTGTTAATCAGTTGTTTAAGACTTAAAAGTCTTGATGCTTTGATATAATTTATCTGCCAGAGAATAAGCAGAAATGTTTTTGTTTTTGTTTGGTTTTTTTGTTTGTTTGTTTGTGTTTTTTTTTTTTTGCTGAGGCATTTGGGGTTAAGTGACTTGTCCAGGGTCACACAGCTAGGAATTATTAAGTGTCTGAGACCAGATTTGACTCAGGTCCTCCTGACCTCAGGGCTAGTGCTCTACCTGCTGCACCACCTAGCTGCCCCCAGAAATGTTTTTTCAAACAATATGTTCTCAGGTGAGTCACATATGATAGTTGTTAAATATCGGGGGCTTTTAAATATTTTTCACTTGCAACCCCATTTCACCTGAGAAATTTTAACGTGACCCCAGGTATAGAGGTATATAAAACAGTTATATAGATCAAACATTTACTGATACTAAAGCTTAAGGAATTTTGTTTTAAAGCAATTCTTTGGTATACATATAATTTTTACCATTTATTAAAATGAAAGCAAATTTGCTTACTAATAAGACTGATGTGCTTGTTTTTGCATAAAGAATTAAATCTTGGTGGGATATTTGATACTGCAGGATGTAGATCATTCATAAACCTACTGTTGCCAAATTTTTCATGACCCTCACATTGTTACAAGACCCCATCTGGATATGTACCCAGCATACTGTAGTAGAGTAGACAGGAGAAGAATCTCTGACTAAATAAGGGATTGAAATGGATCACAGAAGAATAAAAAGATCATTAAATTTGAAATTGCAAAATTCAAAATCTGGCTAATATTTTACTGCCTGAGTCACCTGGGCAATTCGTTTTTCTGGGCCTCAATCCAATCTTCTAGACTTAAAAAAAAAAAAAAATTAGATTAGATAGATGATCACTGAGGTCCTTTAAACTTGAAAGCTTTATGATTGTGCAGACTGCTTCAGGAAGAATAAGGGAGTAGAAAGGTGATGGACCGAGAAAGGTGAGGAAGCCTGTGTTCTAGTGCCAGCTGTATCACTGCCTGGTTTGGGAGATTTTAGCAAATCACTTCACCTTTGGGTCTCTGTGTCTCATTCAAAGTGGGATTTAGTGCTATGAGGAACCTTAAAGGCAATAAGGACCAGAGATTTAGAGGAAAAGGTACCAAACTCCCTCAACTTAAAGGTAAAAAAAAAAACCTGAGACCCAGAAAGGTGAAGGAGCTCCTTGAAGTCATACACTGCAGGTTGGGAGCAGACCCTTGTCTGGTCTTAGAATGACCAGGACCAATTGTTGCCTCCCAAGGTCTGGTTTCCAGGCTGCCCTATAGCTTTTCTTTGGGATCCTTCTGATCTACTGCTGACCTCTGGACCCAGAAATGTCCAGGCTTGTTTCTACTTGCTTGGGCAAATCTAAAACTTTAACCTGTTTGCCTCAGTTTCCTCACCTGTAAAATGGGGGTAGCAATATCTTCTACCTTCTAGGATTGCTTTGAAGATTAAATGAAGATATGTAAAAAGTATTTAGCCACAGTGTCTGGCATATGCATTGACCTGGTCTGTGGTGCAATGTAGATGTTAGTTATCATCATCGTCATCATCACAATTTCTCAGTCAAAGATTTGATTTGATTAACCTGTAGACTAACCTTAAATTATTTACCAATCCATTTTGAATTGACTGCTTTTGTTTTTCTACTGCTTTTGCATTTTGTTTCAAGCCAATTTATTCAGTTTTTTAAAGTCAACAATCTCCAGGAGAGACATTCTTTTTTTTTTTTTTTTATAACTTTTTATTTAGAAGATATATGCATGAGTAATTTTTCAGCATTGACCCTTGCAAAAACTTCTGTTCCAACTTTTCTCCTCCTTCCCCTCTCCCCTTCCCCCAGATGGCAGGTAGACCAATACATGTTAAATATGTTTAAAGTATATGTTAAATACAATATATGTATATATATCCATATAGTTATTTTGCTGCACGAGAAGAATCGGACTTTGAAATAATGTAAAATTAGCCTGAGAAGGAAATCAAAAATTCAAGTGGACAAAAACAAGAGGGATTGGAAATGCTATCTAGTGGTTTACACTCATTTCCCAGAGTTTTTTCCCTGGGTGTAGCTGGTTCTATTCATTATTGAACAAATGGAACTGATTTGGTTCATCTCATTGTTGAAAAGAGCCACGTCCATCAGAATTGATCATCATATAGTATTGTTGTTGAAGTATATGATGATCTCCTGGTTCTACTCATTTCACTCAGCATCAGTTCATGTAAGTCTCTCCAGGCCTTTTTTGAAATCTCAGGAGAAACATTCTTTAAAACACAGACACACACACACATAAGATTATTAATCTTCTGTGGAATATTTCAGAGGAGCTTTAATAGAAGCCAGGTGTCTTATTAATAATGGCATTAGTCCAGTTTATTTAATCTGTCATGCCAAACATAAATCTCCTGGCTACTTTCTGTTAGTATTGTTATTTAATATTGATAATTTTATTACTAGTTGGAATATATGGTCCTGTTTTCCCTCACTCCTGCTACATGAATTGCTTACTTTTTAGTCATATAAATTGTTAATCATGTTTTTTCATTGTGCATAAGTTACTGATAACCTAATAAAGCTTACTTAATAGTTCTTGTATTTCTCAATTCACTTCAGTTGTTACCTTTTATAAAGTAGTTTAATTATGTGCAAGGTACTGTGCTATGCATGCTCTTTTAAAAGAAAAAAAATTGGTACAATTCAAAAAAAAACTACAATTTTTAAAGGTTTACTATATCTTCAATGTAATTTTATTACTGTTTGTGTGTCACCCTTAGATTCCCCCCCACCCCCACCCCAGATATATCTTTAATTTTATAGCAAAATTCAAAGGAAATGTAATGAGTACAGAAATTCACTTGAGCTATCCTTAGAATTTGTAATATAAAATGAGGTTTGGAGTTGCTGAATTTCTAATAAGCAAATGTGTAAGTTGCATCAATGCAGTTTTCATTAAACTATAAGATTTTCTCAGGAATTTAATAAAGTATAGATCTTAAAAGTACTCAAAACATGGGATTATTTTGGACATGATCATAGTTGCCGTTTCATTTTGTTGATTTTAAAAGGCTTCAGGGCTTTAGAATGCTTTTAGAAAATGAAGGCTTAAAATCTGTAACCAATGAGTTGCACAGTGTAGTTGTAATATGAGTAGCTTTGTAATCTGATATGGTAGCTATGTAAAGCACTCATCTCTTTCTTTTCCTGTCCTGTAGAAATCAAGCATTATTGATTTTCAGTCATTCTGTTCAGATGAAATTATATTTTTGAGTAGAAAACACAGCATTTTCTATATATTTTAAATTTACAGAACTTAAGAGGGCCTATATGAAAAATAATAAAATTAAGTGAATATTATACTATACCCAAAAGTCTAAAGCCTTTTTCTTTTTTCTTGAAGTTTGACAAATATTTATCCATAAGCCTAGCAACTGCTTTCGTTAGCTACGCCTACACCATTCTACAGTTCTCTTGGTACAATAGTAGACACAGAAAAAGGATTTTCTAAATATTTACTGATAAACCAGTTTAATACTACACATCTGTATGTCATGTACAGCATAACACTGAAAGAAGATAGCATTTTACCTGTGTTTAAGATTGAGATTGTAACCACAAGATTGTTTTTAGCATTGCCTCCTTAGTGTTCCTGCTTCCCCATTCATCTGACATTTTCTTATTTCCAGAATCCAGTTTATAAAGTATATTCTTAAAATGAATGGTAATATTCATCTTCTTTTTGTTTTCTTCTACAGGAAAGAATAAAATGGTTTATAACATTTAGAATATTAAGAATTTGTAACCACTAAATTGACATTCCTTACCAACAATTTCAATTTAATTGCTCTTCAATCTGCCTTTTTTTTTTCTGCCTTGTCCTCAATCACAATTGTTTGTTCTTTCTTTTAATTTCTTCCTCACTCATACTTTTCAAACTTTGTTTTGCATAGCTTTTATCGTACTTCTGTCTTTCCACTTATGACCACCTATCTATTGGAATTACTCTATTCTTATACCACGTTCTTTCTGTGTATGGAAGTTACAAGTAAGCATGTCCAACTTTTGACAGGTTCAGATAAAAAGAAGCATCCTGGGATATTCTTTTCCCCCTACTCCTCCTTCCATGTTCATATACTCTTGATCTCATGCATTCCATTATTTAAGATGTGTTCCATTTTTCTTCCTTTTCTCAGTATTATCCATTACTCCTTTTATTTCCTTCTTCTGTCTTCACATTCTTTATGATCCTTGAAACATTAGGGTTACAGAAAAACTAGTTACTTTTTTCTTTCTGGTTACAGTTACAGAAACTGGTTACAGTTTCTTTCAAATTGGTTAATTTTTTTCCTTGTCTCCTGCATTTTCATGTCAAGATGTTTAACAAGCAATAAGCATTTTTAAAGTATTTATTATCTGTCAGGCAAATTACCAGGAACTGTGAATGCAGAGAAAATACAATCTCTTCCCTCAGGTAGCTTACAGTCTGATAGAAAGAGACAAAGAATTCTTTGGAAATTACCTCAAAGGTAAAGGACATTAATATTAAGGGATACTAGGAGATTTTAGCATTCTTTTTATTTAATTTGGAAGTTCTGGATTTTTGGATATGGTGTTTCAGAGAATTTTTAGTTTGGAATTTCTTTTAGGAGGTGACTAGTATCCTTCTATATTTTTACTTTGCCTCTTTGTTCAGAGAGATTTGGGTTATTTTTATTTATGATTTCTCAAGGTTGTATTTATTAAATTTTTAAAAATTGAATTTTCAAGTAGTTCAGTGATTCTTAGATAATCATTGCTTAATTTATTTTTTTCTAAGTTAGTTTTTTAAAATATATGTCTCCCGTTTTCTTTCTTTTTTCTTTTTCCAAGCTCTGTTCCACTCATTTACCACTAATCTTCTTTTCTGATTGTAATTCTGCTTGCTATTCTTTCCTCCCTAGCTATTCTGTTTTGTATCTCATTTCATGTCTTTAAGATATCCTTTTTTGTTCCTGTGACTAGGACATTATTTTCTCAAAGGCTATTTGAACTGGTTATGGAATAGCCTTGCTCAAGGTTTTATTTCTTGGTCTTTGCTCTGAGCAAGATATTTCTTCAAGATGTCTAATATTTTCTTTTGTTTATCCATAAAGCCAGCCTCAGTTTTTGGATTGTGGGGTTGTGCCCTGACGAATTTAGATCTCACAATCCCGGATTTTATGACTAGACCCTGCTTGATTCTGAATTACACTGCTAAGACAAGACCCCAATCTTCTACAGGCATTCTCAGATTTTCTTTCCTGCCTGTTCAGACCCAGGTTGCTTGGACTTTGATGTCTTCTGGGCTTCCTGCATGCATACTCTGTCTCCTGTCATAGCTGGGGCCTTCAGCCTTTCCTAGCACTGGGCACAGCTCCTCTTTTAACACCAATGGTGGGACCAGGTTGCTTCATACTTTGTCTTCCACCTAAACTTAACTTATATTCACTTGAGGCTTCCATAGTATTATGGCAATTTTTTGGTATTGTCCTCAACAAGCGAGAGAAGTGTATAGCAAAGCATTATGTATATATGTAGTTCTATAAAACTCCCATTACAAAGTAAAGTGAATGTGTCTTTTTTTTTTTTAAGTTTTAAATTTTATTTTAAATTTAAGTACAAAAATAAGAAAATATTTGCAATGAACATAGCAAAACATACCAGAATTCAAAATAATACAAATTGAACTATTTCAAGAACTATTACTTATGTCTTTAAGCTGTTCTTTGCTTTCTTGTGGATTTTCTTTTGTTGTCTGCTGTGCACGTTTAATCTTTTCTTTTTTTTCCACTTAATGGTGAAATTTATTTTTTCCAATTTTTCGTAGTTTTCAGCATTCACTTTTGTAAGATTGAATCCCCCCAATTTTTTTCTCCCTTCCTTCTCTTTCCCCTCCCCAAGACAGCAGACAATTTGGTATAGGTTATACATGTAGTCATTTTAAACATATTTTGATATTAGTCGTGTTGTAAAAGAAAAATCTAAATAAAAAATCATGAGAGAGAAAAACAACAACAAAAAAGCGAAAATAGCATGCTTTCATCCATATTCAGTCTCCAGTTTTTTCATGCAGATAGCATTTCCCATTTCAAGTCTAATGGAACTGTCTTGGATCACTATATTGCTAAGAGGCAGCAAGTCTTTCATAATCTCTCATCACAAAGCTTGCTGTTACTGTGTATAATATTCTATATTATATTCTCTATTATATTCTCACTTCACTCAGAATCACTTCATGCAAGTCTTTACAGGCTTTTCTGAAATCAACCTGCTCATCATTTCTTATAGAAGGATAATAGTCCATTACATTCAAATACCACAACTTATTCAGCCATTCTCCAGTTGATGGGCATCCACTCAGTTTCCAGCTCCTAGCCACTACAGAAAGGACTGCTGCAAACTTTTTTGAACATGTGGACCCTTTTTCTTCTTTTATGATCTCTTTGGGATACCAGTAGTATTAATGCTAGATCAAAGGATATAGAGCAGGGGTCCTCGAACTTTTTAAATAGGGGACCAATTCACCGTCCCTCAGACTGTTGGAGGGCCGGACTACAGTAAAAACGAAAACTTTTTTTTGTGGGCCTTTAAATAAAGAAACTTCATAGCCCTGGATGAGGGGGATAATTATCCTCAGCTGCTGCATCTGGCCCACGGGCTGTAGTTTGAGGACCCCTTGATAGAGAGTTTTTATAGCCCTTTGGGCATAATTTCAAATTACTATCCAGAACTGTTGGATCCAGTTTACCTATGTGATCTTTGTACTTTCAAGAAAAGCAGATATTAAAATATAGCGTGGTTAATATTTATTTTCTTAGTTTTCACCAATAGTATTTTCAGTATTTAAACATCTATATTATTAAAGAGCCACATCAATTTTTTTTTGAGACAAAGCTTAAAATAAAAGGTGAAAAATCATTTCAGCAAAAATAATATAATCACCAATCAGTTCCAACAACATACATTTATAGTTCTACACCCATAGTTTCCTATTTCTAACAAGAAGAGGTACATTTTTCTATCTCTTCTTTTGGGCCAAGCATGGTCATTATTATTACATAGTTTTCATTCTACCTTTTTCTTTGGGGGGGGGAGGGGAGGAGGAGCATAGTGGCACTAGTTCCTTTTATTAACCTTGTGGCAATTGTCATATGTTGTTTTTTTGACTATGTTTACTTCACCTTGCATTAATTCATAAGAGATTCCTTGTACTTATCTGAAGTCTTCATAATTTTAGTTTCTTGTGACACAGTTATATTATGTCATATAGGTGCCCTATTTTTTAAAGTATTCAGTCAATTGTCATTCTTCCTAATTCTAATTTTTCAAAAATTAAAGGACTTATTATAGTATCCCACTTGGTATTTGGAAATCTGGTGTTCCAGTTCCATTTTTCTATAATTATATAATCTATATATGTTTTTACTGAATTAAAAACAAATTACAGTAGACATTATTAAGTTCCAAGCACCTAATTAGAATATTTGTCTGTTAATTGTCTAAGGAGGAAAAAGTCATTAAAGATATTTTTACAAAGTTACTGATAGTTAGAAGCCCATAAACCACTTGGAGGAAATTTTGTAATAGACATATTTATGACTTATAAATCACTGCATTCATCATGTTAAATACTTAAAATTAACACTTTATATTTGTTGAATATCTAAAAATAGAAGTTCAAATTATTACTTATTTTCTTTGTATAAAATACTATTTTAAGGTGCTATTGGAGGATACAAGCATAAATGTTTTATATAGTACCTTTCTTGGAATTTACAGCCTATTGGGGGAATATATGTATGCAAAAAATTATAATCCAAAATGGAACATGAGTACTTCAAATTGTTGAAAATTTAAGCCTTTGTTATATATAATTTTTTCACTTGTTTTTGTAAAAAAGCTAGATACATTCATTTGTATATTTTTCTGTGTCACAATCATTCTCAATTCAAAAAGTGTTCATTATTTACTTAATAGCATTTGGAACTGTGATAGGCATTGAAGAAGAAGGTGTTCTTCAAATCTAGTAGCCCTTTAAGAACCTGAGGTCTAAAATACAATTAGATGATATTGCGTTTAGTTACAGTAAATTAATTTTTTGCTGTAATAGACTCTTTTGGTTGAGACTTGATAGGATCATAGATTTAAAACTAGAAGGCACCTTACAGGTCATCTAGTTCATTCCCCTTATATTATACATGAGGAACTAAAGCTCAGTTTTTTTCCTCCATAGAGATATGTGACTGAAAAGCAGTCACATAGTACTTCCATAGTATACAAAGTGGGTTTGTACTAAAGTCTTCCTCAGTCTTCCACCATGCTGTGCTGCCTCTCATCTTTGGGAAATTGATAGTGAGATAAAACTAGATAAGATAATTTTCAAGTTGTCTTTTAGTGCTAAGTCTGTAATGCTGTGTGGATAAATTTGACCTCTTTCCCAAATCATGTGTAATAAATATAAGTGTTTTTTTTTTCCACAAATTATACAATTAAATGGAAAAGAAAATTGCGCCTAAAACTATAACTGGCTTTATATACATAGCATTACTAAAAAATTTGATATTTTCTCAAATTGAATGAATGATTTTTTAAAAATAACTTTATTGACAGAGCCCATGCCTGCGTAAATTTTTTACATTATCCCTTGTACTCACTTCTGTTCTGACTTTTCCCCTCCCCTTCTTCACCCCCTCCCCCAGATGGCAAGCAGTCCTATACAAGTTAAATGTGTCGCAGTGTATCCTAGATACAATATATTGTGCAGAACCAAACAGTTCTCTTGTTGAACATCAAGAATTGGATTCAGAAGGTAAAAATAACCTGGGAAGAAAAACAAAAATGCAAGCAGTTTACATTCTTTTCCCAGTGTTCTTTCTTTGGGTGTGGCTGCTTCTGTCCATTTTTGATCAATTGAAATTGAGTTAGCTCTTCTCTTTGTCAAAGAAATCCACTTCCATCAGAATATATACTCAAACAGTATCGTTGTTGAAGTGTATAATGATCTCCTGGTTCTGCTCATTTCACTTAGCATCAGTTCATGTCAGTCTCGCCAATCCTCTCTGACTTTCTTAAGTTTGGAGCAGTATTTCCTCTTTTTTTTTTTTTTGGCGAGATTCAGGATTCTCATATTTAATGAATGTTTAAAATTTCAAAAGCCCTAAAATAAATCCTTCAATCGTGGGTTCCACATTGTTCGAAGGGTGTCAGTTTTATCTTGTACATATCTTGTTTGCCCATAATTATTTGCATATTGTCTCCCCCATTAGACTGTGCACTTCTTTATCATGGGGACTGCTTTTCAATTTTCTTTATATCTGTAGGGCTTTGTATAGTGCTGGGCACAACCAAGGTTTTTAATAAATGTTTGTTGATTTAAGAAGCCAAAAACCATCCACAGAAGGACATGTAAGTTAAAGAATTTAAGGGATATTTTAAAGAACTGTTAATGTTTAGCCTGGTGAAGATAAAAAACGGAGCAGATGAGGTAAGGAAAAGTGGAACATGTTAACTGTCTATCAAGTATTTGGAAAGCTATATCATTGAAGAGGAATTAGACTACTTGATTCCATAGGATGGAACTGTCCAATGGATGGAAGTTGCTAAGACATTGTAAATTTAGATTTGATATAAAGAAAAACTTTTTTAGTAATTAGAACTTTTCAAAAGTGAAGTGGGTTACTGCTACTACAGATTTTTAATTAAAAACTGAAATGCTTTTTGGGCTAGATCTCGTTCAACTCTAATATTGTCCTAGGTTAGGCCTCATAAAATCACTTCATTCAAGAGGTGTCCTCCAAAATGTTTTTTTGGGACCATTCACTTTGGGGGTAGAGAACTGAAAGACCTTGGAGCAAAATTCTACCTTGAGAAACAAGGCCAACCTAGGCAAGGAGAGCTCTCATGATGATGCCTCATATGGCAGGGAAACAAGTCCCTCAACCATTTAGGGAGGAGAGAATAAGTGATCTGGGTCAGTCAAGAGCTTACCTAGGGCTATAGGGTGTAGCCCACTATCTAAAATACTCCAGAATATCTTAAACATTTCTGTTGATTTTTGCTAAAGCTTTTTTGAAATACTAGTAAAAACAGATGTTTTCAACACCTTCTAAATTTCATTACCATAGAGACAAGCTCTTTTTGTCTATCCTGGTTTTAATTCTGTATTTAGTAACTGTGATTGTTAAGTATAAGTGAATTTAAATAATTTAATAGGGGAACTTATGGTGTTTTTTTCTGGTTATACATGGACTTAATTTTTTAAAATACACATTTATGAGTCATGTTGGGAGAGAAAAATCAGAACAAATGTGAAAAACCACGAGAGAAAAAAATAGAAGCAAAAAGAAAACAAAAACATGAACATAGCATGTATTGGTTTACATTCAGTTTCCAGAGTTGTCTCTCTGTATGCAAATGGTGTTTTCTATCCAAAATTTATTTGTATTATCTTGGATCACTGAACCATTGAGAAGAACCAAGTCTTTCGTAGTTGATTATCACACAATCTTGCTATTATTGTGAACAACATATTACTGGTTTTGCTTATTTTTCATGTAAATTTTTTCAGGCCTTTCTAAAAACAGCTTATTCATCATTTTTTGTAGAACAATAATAATCTGTTACTTTTATATACCACAGTTTATTCAGCCATTCCCCAATTGATGGGGATCTACTCATTTTCCAGTTCTTTACCACCACTAAAAGAGCTGCTACAAACATTTTTACACATGTGGGTCCTTTTCCCTGTTTTATAATTTCCTTGGAATGCAGACCCAATAGACACTTCCGAGTCAAAGGGTATACACAGTTTGATAGCCCTTTGGGCATACTAGATTGCTCTCCAGAATGGTTGGATCGTTTCACAACTCCTCCAACAATGTATTAGTATCCCATTTTTCCCACATCTCCTCCAACATTTATCATTATCTCTTTCTATTATTTTAGCCATTCTGAGAAGTGTGAGGTAGTATTCAGAATTGTCTTAATTTGCATTTATCTAATCAATAGCAATTTAGAATAATTTTTTCATATGATTATAGATGGCTTTAGTTTTATCATCTGGAAATTGTTCATTTCCTTTGTCCTTAATGGAGGACTTTAAAAATGTTATTATTTTAGTAGTTGAAGTTGATTATTTCCTGGTTGTTTCTCCCCTCCCCGTCCTCCCCCTTAGCAGCATTTGCATGAATGTGAACTGAAATAGCACATATCAGAATGGAAACCATAATTTTTGAAACATTTCTAGAGTGAGCATTATATTCTTGGGATCTGGTAGTATTGAACTTTGGGGAAGTTATCTAATGATTTATTTATTGAACAAATAAAGATTTAAAAGTTGTTGATTGTTGTAAGAGTGATTGAAAACTAACTTAGGAGGGCTCAGAAGAGAATAAACCTGTGAAACACTGGCTTATTAAAGCCTTAATGCATTAACAATTATGGCTAAACTAAAAAAGGCTCTAAACCTTAAATGTGTAGTCAAACAGCTCTAACCCAGTTATTTTTTAAACAAAGTTTTATTGAAGCACTTTTTGACATTGCTGTTACTTCCCAATAACTCTCTCCTTCCCTTTTCACCATAATGGAATCCTCCCTTATAATCAAAAAGCATAAGAAAATACATACCACGTCTGACATTGTATGTCTCTTCCTGTATGTCTTAGTTGTTCACAGTTGTTTATATGTTCTTAACTTCATTAGAATGTAAACTCTTGGGGAATTTGCTTTTCTTTGTATCTCAAATGCTTAGCACAGTGCCTGCACAAAAGCACATGTTTGTAGACTAACTTTTATTTGACTGCAGATCAAATAATACTCATCTCAGAAGACTTGAAAAGATTACTGACAAGAATTAGGAAGAAACTATGTAAAGAGATTTTTATCAAAGAGATGTCCATCCTCTTTAAAACATTTCTAAAAAAATTCTACATTTCCTGGGACAAGAGAAGGAATAACTAATGCCTGTGGTAAACTTCTTCACAATTTTCACTTATCCAAGAGTTTGAAGAAGGTGCTCTCTTCCTGACATTCCCAGTATTGAATGGACTACCTGCAGAGAGCCCTACAAATCGTTTCCGTATTTGGGTGTCTCATTGCAACCACACCTACAGTTCCCATTAATTGCAGGTTTCAGAGCTTTTCCTGAAAGGACTGAAATAAAGGTGCTCTCATATAGCTGGGTCTATGGTGTGACGATGGACAAATTTAGTTGGTGTACTAAGAATATAGACATACTCTCACAAAATGTGACTGGTTATCCTTTCTGTTTGTGGACTTTCCCTTCTGTTGGAAGGCTGCCTTTACATAGATTAGTGAGGGCACCATAATTTGGAGAGGGAAAGAACCTAAAGATTAGGCTTCCTAGGAATCTCCAAAGAGTGTTAGCACTGAATTAAACCTTAAAGAAGATTATTCTAGAGATAGAGTAAGAAAGTGGTGCAATCCAGCATTGTGGAAGGCAGAAAAGGCGATGCTGAATTGGAGTCGGACTACAAGGGCTGTAAATACCAAGCTGAGGCATGCCGGTTGGAGGCAGTGTATGCACAGGGGAGGGACTTGGTCAGACCCTTTATTTTAGGAAGATTATTTTATAGACAGCGGTGGAGAATCTATTGCAGAGTGGAGAAACAAGAAGGAGAGAAACCAATTAGGAGGCTTTTGAAATAGAGGACAGAATCTTAAGTAGGGTGGTTATTGGTATTAATGTAAATGGGGGGGTGCATGCAAAAGTTGTTGTGGTAAAATTGACAATTAATTGGATGTAGAGGGAGGGAGAAAAGTAGAAGATAAAATTCGATATTTCAAACCTGCTTGATTGGCAGAATCTTGATACCCTTAACAGAAATAGAGAAATTTCTAAAAGGGCAAAGATCAGAGGAAGATAAGTTCCAATTTGAACATGGTGAGTTGAGATTTATGCAGAACAATAGGAGATGTTTAGTAGAGGGGGACTAGAGATAGGAGGTTTTAAGCTTGCATTTATAGATTTGACAGTCAGTTATCCATATTGAGATGATAATTCTAATTATCAAGATTTTCATCCTGTATTCCTAATTCTCCATCACCATTGTGAGTTGCCAAGTCTTGTCACTTCCGTCTTCATAACATTAGGATACAGACATAAAATAGTCATTTAATAAATGCTTATTGAATAATTTTAGAAAATAAAAGTTTTAAAATTTGTTCATTTTTGGAAAGGAAAGAGCTGAATTCTGTATGGATTTTTTGTTTGTTTCTGGCTATACAGTCAGGGTTAAGCCATCTGCTCGGGGTCGAACAGCTGGTAGGTGGCACTTGTCTAAGATCACATTGGGACTCGGGTCTTCTTTTACTCCAAGGCTGATGCCTTACTCACTGTGTTACCTCACTGCCCCTGCATGATACATTAAAAAGTTCTCTTGTGACAACTGTCAGAAGTTTATAAGGGATGTAGTTTGCATAGGATTTTCCCAATACAAAGATAAGTAAGAGGGTGTGGGTGGGTGAGTGGGGGTGTATGTAGTTTTCTTTCTTTTTTTTTTTTCCTAAGTTTAAAAAAGTTCCAATACATTGCTTAAGCTTTTTTGGTGGCATCATCTAGAAAATGACAGTATTGGTTTACATGGTCATTTCCAACTCAACTATTACAAGATCCATTTATATGCTTTTGTGATCTATATTTTAGAGAAGCTAGAAAATAGCTTTAGAAATCCTTATATATAATTATTTGAAAAATTATTTTTATGAGGTGTGAAAGACAACTTGGGGTAATAGAACATTTGAACTGAAGTCAATAGATTGGGTTTTAGTTTTAATCATGCCTAGCTAAGTGATTTGGGGAAAGAAAACATTTCTGACTTTATTTTCTTGTTTTCCTATCTGTGAAAGGAAAGTGTTAGAGAAAATAAAGTATTTGAAGGCTGTGACTGTTTCCCTTTTGTCTTTTTAATCCCCATCCTTGCACAATGTCTGACATGAGTGTACCTAAAAATGACTTCTTTTTTTAATTGACTTTTTGGATTGAATCTGTCTTATGTTTTCCAGCCCCTCTATTTTTGATATTCTATAATTTGGAAACCACAAATATGTCCATATGATGTGTACATCTTATGGCAGACTGTATCCTTCATTTCCCATTTGCCCTGACTTCTTAGGGTCTTTATCATTTGGCTTCCATCTCCCTCCTCCTCCCTACCTCTGAATCTGCTGTATTAAAGATCAGCAGTGATCGTTTGAGGCATTCCTCTCTGGCTTCTCTCACTCGCCACCTTCAGAGACATCACCAGTCATCTTGACCTGTGATTTGCTACTGGACTTCAGTGAATCTGGAGGAGAGAAAGAGTCTGATAATTTTGAGCAGCTCTACCTCACTTCATTCCACTTCACATGCAAGACAAGACATCATCCTCCTGAGAGATGGTCCTCTTGAGAATGAAGGACAAACATCATTCACTATTTATTTCATAGAGGTAAAGACGGAGAAATGTCTTTCCACGCCTGTGCTATGAGTCCCCTGATTTCATTGGTTTCTATATTCGATGAAGCAGTTTTAATAGGTGTGAAGTTTAAATACCCCCAGACCAGCTTTGCTGAGACAGCCAGAGCACAGACCTGGAGCTAGCTGGCTTCCTAGTAGCTTCTGCTGGAACCACAGGAATTTTATGACTTGTAGGTCAGGGGTCAGAGTTTGAGTCTGGAAGACTAAGGGAATCTTTGCTGATAAAGAATACCAGACCCAGCTGTGCTGCTGAGACACAGCCTTGGGAGAAAACAAGCAGCACAGACCTGGTGAGTGCATAAGCAGTGGGGCAGGGTACCTACTGGCTGAGGGTACTTACAGGAGAGTGGAGTTCTTGTTTTGGAGTTTGAGGTCAGAAGGGAGACTTGAAGCGAGAGACAGGATCTCCTCCTCCAGGACTGGAGGTGATTACCGTATTAAGTCATTGTCATTATTATATTTTTTATTTTTAATGAGCAGACTAAGGAGAAAATACCCAGCTATAGAAAGTTACTATGAGAATAAAGAAGATTGGGGCTCATCTAAAGAGGATATTAAGGTTTAAAAAAAAAAAAAAGAACTTTTTTATCCAAAAGTGATATCAAATGGTTATATGCCTAAAAATAATTCTTAGTAAAACTCCAAAAAGACTTTAAAAATCAGAGTAGAGACTGCAGAAAAACTTAAAAAAAAAAAAAAAAGACCACCATGAAAAGAAAGTCAATAATCTAGAAAAGAAGATCAAGTCTTAAAGAAGAAAATGACTGAAAATAATTCTAAATGGGCAAGGGGCAGCCAGGGACGTTATGAGACCAAGAAATAATAAAACAAAATAGAAAGGTTTATAATTGTTGTCATATGAAAAGCTGTTCTAAATCACAATTGATCAGACAAATGCATACTAAGACAACTCTGAGGTACCACTACATACTTCTCAGATTGGCTAAGGTGACAGGAAAAGATAATGATAAAACTTGGAGGGGATGTGGGAAAACTGAAACACTGATACATTGTTGGTGAAGTTATGAAATGATCCAACCATTCTGGAGAGCAATTTGGAATTATGCTCAAAAAGTTATCAAACTGTGCATACCCTGTGACCCAGCAGTATTACTATTGGGCTTATATCCCAAAGAGATCTTAAAGCAGGGAAAGGAACATATATGTGCAAAAATGTTTGTGGCAGTCCTTTTTGTAGTGGCTAGAAGCTGGAAACTGAGTGGATGCCCTAAATTTGGAGACTGGCTGAATAAGTTATGGTATATTATTGTTTGATAAGAAACAATCATCAGGATGATGTCAGAGAGTCCTGGAGAGAACTGAAGCTGAGTAAAATGAGGAGAACATTGTACACGACAACAACAAGACTATATTATGATCAATTCTGATTGACATGGTTCTCTTCAACAGTGAGATGATTCAGACCAGTTCCAATGATCTTGTGATGAAGACAGCCATCTACACCAAGAGAGAGGACTGTGGGAACTGAGTGTGGACCACAATATAGCATTTCACTCTTTTTCTTGTTGTTTGCTTGCATTTCGTTTTCTTTCTCATTTTTTCCCCCTTTTTCATCTGATTTTTCTTGTGCAGCAAGATAATTTTATAAATATGTATACCTATATTGGATTTAATGCACATTTTTTTTAAAGCATATATTGGACTACTTGCCATCTAGGGAAGGGGATAAGGGAAAGGGGGAGAAAATTTGGAACACAAGGTTTCGTAAGAGTCGATGTTGGAAAATTATCCGTGCATATATTTTGAAATAAAAAGCATGAAATAAACTAAATGATTAATCAGAAAAAAAAAATAGAAGGGTTTAAAAAATAGAATGTGAAACATAAGAAAAACAAATTTGGAGGACAGATCAAGAAGAGAAAACAAAAGAATAATTGCACTGTCGGAAGGCCATGTCCTAAGAAAAGAATCTTGACACAATAATGCAAGAAATAATTAAAGAAAATTATCCTGAAGTAATAGAGCAAAAGGGAAAAGCAGAAATAGAAAAAAAAATCCACTGATCACCACCCCAAAGAGATCCTACAGGGAAAACATAGAACTTTGTATCATTGATAAATTTCAAAACCTAAGAATAGTATAGGATTTATCAGTGGTTACAGTAAAAGACTGCAGGTCTATATACTTATTTATCGACAGACAAAAGAATGAGTGGTGCCTGAAAATATATAATATTGAATGGGGGGGGAGAGGGCTGAACTCTAAAGAATTATAAGAGTCAACATCAAAGTCTAATTTCAAGGGACTTAATAAACACACATTAGTAACTGGCAGTCCAAAAGAGGATTGGGGTAGAGTAAAACCATCTAGGAAAAAGTAAAAATAATAATTATGCTGTCGAAATGAGGTGTGACAACAAGAACTTATACAGGAATTAGAAGGGAGAAGAGAGTTGATAGTTGTGAAAATCTACTCATCTTAGGGATGATTAAAGAGGAAACAATACATGTATATATATTAAGAAGAGTATAGCACTCTCCAAAATCTATAAAGAAATAACGAGAAAGGAGGGAATTGGATAAGGTGGGGTATAGAAGGGTATGTAAATTAATGAGAGTGGGATAAGTAAGATGTGTTGATTAGTAGGAAGGGGATAAAGAGGGAGAGATTAGGTGAGGGAAGAAGATAATGGAGGGATCCTTGTTAGGGTGCAGAGGTGGCCAGGAGGTTGAGTGATAGCAAGGCTAATCAACAGAACTAAAGTAGGAGTGTTAGCAGAGATAAGAAAAAAGAAATATACGTAAATGTCATAATGATCAGGAGTAGAATTTTTTGGGGGAGGGGAAAGTAGCAGTAGTAATCATTGACTCAAAGTCAAACTTTAAAAAGTTTCAGTCAAGAGAGAAATATACATATATCATCAGTATTAATATTTAGTTGTATGTATGTGTATATGTAGTATATATATACATAAATAAACATATCTGCCTCACTGCAGCCTTCTTGAGAGGTGGGGGCAGGGAGGGGAAAAAAGAAAAAAGTAAAAACTGCACAGTAAAGAATAAAAGAAGGAAACAAAGAAAAGATAGACAGTTATTAATAAAATATCTTATTATTTATGCTTTCTTGAAATGGAAATTTATTGTTACACATTTTGAATCCTCCCTAATGTTCTGATAGGCACATGACAATGTTTTTTGTTTTTCTATTTTTTTTTTATTTTGCATTTAAGTTTCAAATAAATAAAGTAGATAAAGGGTAGCACTATTACTGTTCAGGTTTTAAATAATTTATTTTGGTGTTGAATTAGTTTCACATGGAATTGTTTTTAAATGTAAAAACAATTAGTAGAGCTAGTAATCATAGAAATGAGAGGTTGAAAAGGCTCTAGAAAGTTTTGTTTAGGCTTTATGCAAAACCGGAATCTCCTTTAATTATTAGTAGTAAGATGACAGATATAGATAATGCATATAAAATTATATTGCTTTGAATAAGTCTTTTCTCCCTTTTTATTCATTAACTAGTCCAGTGAACAGCGATAGAATTTACATTTTCATCAGACATGTCCAATTTGTTTCATGAATTTAATGAAAGCCAAAGGTAATTTTTTTTTCTTGATCCCTAAGATCTGACTTGACTTCTAAACTTGAGCCCATAAAAACTAAGCATTTTGCATTTAGTGTTGAAAAAGCACCCATTTCAGGTTGAAATGTTTAAAAGGAAAAGACACTGTAATTTTATGTTAGTTTTGTTTAAATTAGCCTTTATGTTTTAAAATCCTATTGTTGTCATTTTTTTTTAATAACGAAGAAACATGGTAAATGTAATAATCACCTTATACTTGAAAATGTTAGAATAGTCCCAATATTTCACTCTGTGCTTGTAAAGTTATCTTCTTTCAACCACATACTTATCAGTATAAAAAAAGAATTGAAAGTTATACATCATTGTTCCACATGCTAGGCAATTTATTCTTGAGCTTTTCTAATAGAGCCCAAAAAGAAGAAAAAGTATTGCTAAATCTTACTAGAATTGATTTCTGAGAGACCAGCTAAAATGGTGGAATATCTGGAAATGCCTAACCAAACTTTCCCCTACTGCTCTACAAAGATCTAGAAAATGTACCAGACCAAATCCTGATCTAGAAGTCTAAGATAAAAAGTCAGTGACTCATTTTATCAGTCCAGTTTGTCAAAAGGAAATGGCGAGATCTGGAAACCAAGAGAATGGAATCTGGCTAGAAGCATGCTACCTGGAGCATCCCATTGTTGGGGAGGATAAAAAGAGTCTCAGATGCAGGATAGGGGCCTAACCCTAAGTAGGGTGCAGGAATAGGTACCAGCTGGAAGCTCTATTACTCACTATCCAGTTCTTGCCCCAGACCCAGGATAGACTGAGGGGAAGACTTGTACCGAAGGTAGCATTCCAAGAAGAGTGATTGAGGGTCCTAAAGTATGTATTGAGCAAGGAGATCATTTAAATAAGGTTATAGTTCTTTCACTCTCAACAAGCAGATCTTTCCTGCTGACTGGTAATGCCCAACATTTACACTGGAAGTCCAGTAGGGGCAAACGCACAGACTTGTTTCTCAGATCCAAACTCAAATCAGGAGGTTTCAAATTTTAGATTGGGAAACAACAGTTAGGCTTTGCTCTGGATCAGACCACTATAGGAACCTGAATAATAAATATAATA
Organism: Antechinus flavipes; assembly: GCF_016432865.1. NCBI lineage: Eukaryota > Metazoa > Chordata > Mammalia > Dasyuromorphia > Dasyuridae > Antechinus > Antechinus flavipes. The sequence continues at coordinate 121,211,056 of NC_067402.1, forward strand.
CTCAATATCCTCAAGAATGCATCCAAAGAGGACAAATAAAATCTGTCCAGGCATTCATTCTAATAGTTGCTAACTTAACATGAAATTCAAACTCAGGAAAAAAGCTAACAGAATGAACAAAAAAAAAAAAAAAAAAAAAAAAAAAAATCTGTCTCAAGAACAGTCATCCAGAACACAAACCTAAAAGAAAAGAATGACTCTAGAACATTCACATGCAAAGCTTCTAAGAAATAAACAGTTTGGATACAAATTCGCCCAGAATTCCTGGAATAGATGAAATAAGAATTTAAAAACTAAAATGAATATATTAAAGGGGTAAAGGGGAATGGAAAAGATATGAGAGCAATGCAAGGAAAAACTGAAAAGGGAATTAACAACTTCATACAAGATTATTCAAGATAGTCTCTCTGAAAGAGAATGAAGTAAATAGAAGTTAATGATTCCATGAAACATCCAAAAACATAAAAAAGTCAAAAGATTGAAGAAACGAAAGAAAATGAAAGGAATTTTTGTACACACAACTGATCCAGAAACAGAACAAGGTGATAATTTAAGAATAATTGGATAACTTGGAAACCATGCCCCAAAAAGCCACCATCATAATGTTAAGAAATCGTGAAAGTGTATCACTCAAATCCCCAAAGAACAGCAGACAATGGGAAAATAGACTCCACAGGTCACATCCTTACAAACAAAACAAAAACCTTTAAATAAAACTTCTAGGAACATTTTAGCCAGAAAGAAAAAATTCAAGTCAAGGAATCACATTTAGGATCACTTAAGCAGCTATCATGTTATCAAGGAGTGTAGAGCTTAAAAGTGTATTACTAAGGACAAACCCAAGAATAACTTACTTAGCAAAAACTCATATAATCCCATAGAGAAAATAGAACTTTAAATAGAGGACTTGTAAGCATTCCTAATGACAAAACCAGAGCTGTATAGAAATATGGAAATGCAGATAAAAAAGTCAAGAGGAACATGAAAACATAAACTTGAGGAAGCAATTATAAGGGAAAAGTTATAAATAAGGTTAGCTGTTTTCATTCCAATATGAAGAGATGGTACTTGTGTCCCCTTAAAACCCTATCTTAATTATTATTTCAAAGAGAGTTTTATAAGACAGAGGACTTGAGAATGCTTTTATTATATTTTTATATTTTTTAATAAAATATACGCTAGTAGGGAATAAGTAGAGGAAGAGCAGGAGAAATGAACTGCCATAATGGAGGTTATCACATAGAAGACTACATTAAGGGAAATGTGAACAGCATTTGAACCTCATTTTTATCTAACTGCTCAAAGGAGGAAAGAATTCACATGGTTGGGTACAGAAATATACATTTCACCAAACTGGGAAATAGAAAGGGGGAGTAGGAGGAATTAGAGGGATAGTATTTTAAGTGATAGAGCAGTTTTAAGCAAAATAATAATAAAATATTTGTGGCAGCTTTTATTGTGGTAGTAAAGAACTGGAAACTGGATGATGTTGAGCTGCCCCTCAACTGGGGAATGATTGTACAAGTTATGCTGTATAAATATGATGGAATATTGTGGTCGATGATGAATAGATAATGATGAAAGGGATGATTTTTGAGAAATCAGGAAAGTCTTCTATGAAGTAATGCAGAATGATGAACCAGCAGACTGGAAGTGAACCATTTTACACAATAATAACAATATTATAAAGACAAATAACTTTCGAAAGTTATTTCAGAACTGATCAGTGCAGTAATTGATAACATTTTCAGAGAACTTGTGATAATCTCCTGACAATTTATGGACTCATAATGCAGATAAAGAATTTAATTTTCTTTTAAATATGGCCAAAGCACAATTAAAAGGGGAGAGGGGGGATTTTTTTTTTTTTTTTTGCATGATTGTACAAGTTTGCAACAAGGTTTTTGTTGTGATTTTTTTCCCCTCAATGCAAGTCAAAGGTAGCTGGGAAAGAAGATTTTATTTTCTCTTGAGGCACATTGAAAATAAGATAATTTCTCTCTACAATATTGATAGATTCTTGTTTGGAATCTAACTGCTCTAATTTCTTTTTTTTCTTTCAGACTATGTCTTCAGCGGTGGTACAGTTATATGCAGCAGATAGGAATAGCATGTGGTCAAAAAAATGCTGTGGTGTAGCATGTCTTGTTAAGGACAATCCACAAAGGTCTTATTTTATCAGAGTATTTGATATCAAGGTGAGATTTCTTTTCCTTTTACTTTGGGGTTGTTGGAGTTTGATCTTAATACTTCATGTCTGTTTATTTCTTTTAACATTTTAATCACTGTGTCACTGAAGAGGTATTTTTATGAGAAATTTGACTATTTTATTTGGCCATTGGTAGCCCCTATAAACAGACTTAGTGTTTAACCTGGTTGTTTTCTTGCTCTGTGCTTATAATAATTCTCATTTGCCATCAGACTTGTTATCTTTTACTTGAAGTATTACCTTACTAGTCCATTCTTCTTTTGAACCCTAATAGAAAATTCTTCATTGTGGTGAGATGAAATCTTTCTATAATTTTTACTCATTGCTAATATTCCATAAGTATTCAGAAATCCAGTGAGGTACTTCCTCTCTCAGTGCATATCTTTTAATATTTTCTTTGTAATTTATGGTCTTAAGGAGTTGCCTCTGTAACCAGGTTTTGAGTTAAGGACACATCTTCCTGTCTCCAAGGTGAATTCTATATATACTATACTATTTAATTACTCTTTCTATGTAATTACCCTTCAGAAATTTTTAAAAAAGCATTTGTAGCCCCAACAAGACTCATCAAGATGTTATATTTTGTTTTATATTATACCTATATTATGTTCAGTCAAATATGAATTACAGCATGGTATTTAGTTATCTTGAATATTCTGTGACTTATAGTTTATCATTGTCTCTTAGGCTAAAAATGTGATGCATGGATATTACAAGATATTGTATTTTTTTTTTGACTACTGCAAGATTAAAAGTGATAGGTTTTGTGCACAAAACTACATTTTGCCCAAGAAAGACATTGTGTCTGTCTATTCCCATCCTTGCATAATGTCTTTTATTAGTGTACTAAAAGTGCTTTTTTAAAAAAAAAGTTGATTTATTTTATTAAATCCACCTTATATTTTCCAGTTCTTCATTTTTGAAATTGGAGATTGCAAATGTGCCCAAATTTTACGTACATTTTATGGCAAATACTTTGTACCTTTCATATCCCACTTATCCTGACTTCTTAGGATATTTATTCACCATTTGACTTCCATCCCCCTTCTTCCTTCCCCTACTTCTGAATCTGCTGTCTGCAAGGTTAAAAGGGTAATTGACTCATTCCCTTCTGACCTTTTTCACCCACTGCATCCCAGGCCAGTCATTGACATGCCTTGCCACTGAACTTGGACTCTGGAAGAGAGAGTAAGGCTGACTTTGAGCACCTCTGCCTCTCTTAAATCTATTCCCAAGTAAATTAAAACATCACCCTTGTGGTGTCATTGGTTCAACGCAGGATAAACGGTATTTTGCCCATCTTGTGCATTTGAGCCCAGTTACAGAAATTTTTAGATCCTTATTGAATCAACATAGAATCAGTAAATAGAAATAAGCATCCAGTGTATGCCAGAAACTGCTAAATGTCAGAGGTCTGCTCTCAAGGAGCTCATGGTCTGATGGGGGAGACAGCATGAGTGCACCTTTGTTCAGCAAGCTAAATACAGGGGGAGTTGAAAATATGAGGGGCAAAGCACTATAAGGAAGAACAACTGAGAAGGGTTTCATGTAGATTTTTAGCTGCTTCTTGAAGGAAGCCACGGGGTAGATAAGAAAAGAGAGAACATTCTGAGCCAAAGGGACAACCAGAGAGAATGTTCAGAAGTGAGAAGAGAATCTGTTATTTGAGGAACAGCAAGTAGGCCAGGGAAATGAAAATATTTATAGCAGCTTTTTGTAGTCACAAAGAATTGGAAACTAAGGGGGATGCCTAAACAAGCAATCCAGTATAAGTGTGATGAAATACTTTAAGAAAAGATGAAACTTGGAAAGATTTGTGTGAAAAGCATAAGAAATTTAGAAAGACAGAGGCAGGAGGGCAGGCAAAAAAGGGCTTTTCTGCATGGTAGACCAAAGATTTATTGTGCTGTTGCACTTTAAGAAGATCACTCTGACAGCAGAGTAGAGGATGAACTGGAGTAAGGAGAGAGTCAAATCAGGGAGATCAGGCAGAAGGCTCGTGGAATAGTCTCAGTCTGAGGGGATCAAGGGCCACCCAGAAATAGTGCCATTGTCAGGGGAGAAGATGGAGCATGTGCTAAAAATGGGAGGTGGTTAAAATGGAGAGCCGTTGGTAATAGATTCTGTCTAGGATGAGAGAGAGTGAGGAGTTAAGGATGACAGGTGATACAAGGGTTGGGGCAGGTGGGGGATGATGATGATGATGATGAAGAGGAGGAGGAGGAGTTAGAAAGAAGTGAGGATTTAGGAGGAAAAGATGAGTTTAGTTTTGGACATATTGAGTTTAAAATGTCTATTGTACAGTAAGTTTGAAATGTGTCCTGGGTGTTTGGAGTTGGAAGACTGGAGTTAGGGAAAGCGGTAAGGGCTGGACAAGTAGATTGGGAAATCATCATTATAGACATGATAATTAAATCCATGGGAGATGATTAGATTCCCAAGTGAAATAATATAGAGGGAGGGAAAAAAAGAAGAGAGCCTGTGACTGTGACTAAATGTATCCTCTATATAGATCCATTAGAGGATACAGGAGTGGTCAGAGAAGGAAAAGAAAGGTATGCAATAGAAACCTAGAGAAAAGAGATTATCAAGGAAAAGATGAACTTTGTAAAAGGCTGCAAAAGGTCACAAAGACTGAGAAT